>NW_023425529.1:173241711-173666711 GCF_014108245.1 Pipistrellus kuhlii | reverse complement strand
TGCAATTTCAATTGGAGTTTCCATCGCACAGGAATCCTCAGACAATCTGTGCCTGCTTCTAATGTGGCATTTCTCAAGTGCCATTGTCTACCTCAAAGGAACGCTGTATGGGTGGCCGCGAAGCTTCTCTTTATAGCCACTGAGCTACATGGAAGGGGAAAAGAAAGAATAAACCGCAGCTGTAAGGAATTAAATTATACAAAAGAGGGAAAAAAGCTTTTGTGGGGTGGCAGTAAGACAGTGGTGTATATTAAAAGAGACAATGTGTTAACAAAATCTCAAGATATTTTTAGAAAGAGCAGACAGCTCCCTCCTGGGGATGGTTGAATGGTTGTAAATACAGTTCTGTTCAGAGATCTAGAATAGACTGAATGAATTCTGTGTCCCTTCCAGGTCTAGATTGATGACAGGGACTACATCAGAGGATCCAAAGATTTTTAAACCCCTATTGTGCCAAATTCCTATAAATTTCATCAAGTTATTATCTACTTTCTTATAGTTGCCTGAAGAGAACCATATCGTTGGCCATGATAATTTTACTCTTTCCCCTCCAGCCCATATTACCAGCCCACTTCACCACCTGTCCCTCCCCTTACTGGGCAGGTGAGGCCTAAGAGCAAGAGTCTGGATACTAGGAAAGAGTGGGTGAATGTCTTCTAGAGGCTGAACTGGCTGCTAAGTAACTGGCCATATGGCCCCATGTACCTCATCCAGGAGTCTGTATCCCCTGCCCTCCATATCTGTGTGTAAGTGCCCCAAGGTGCTCTCAGATGGACATCAAACAAAGATCTCCAGGGAGGTGTCCCTCCTATGCACAGGAGAAGGAAACCTCTGACTATCAGAAGCAACTGACCTACAGAGAAGTCAACCTCAGGTCTCTGAATTCTGAGGAAACTCGGCCTGTGTGTTCCATGCCCAGGTTGGTCCTGGCTTCACTCACAAAGTCGCAGCTTACTGCATTGGTCTCCTGTGGGATGGCTACATTTTAAAATGAAACTAAACCACTTTCTTACCCCATAAGAAAGAATAAACTCAAAATGGATTAAAGATTTAAATGTAAGGCTTGAAACCGTAAAAATCTTAGAAGAAAACAGGCAGTAAAATCTCAAACATTTCTCATAGCAACATTTTTTTCTGATATATCTCCTTGGGAAAGGGAAACAAAAGAAAAAACTAAACAAATGGGACTACATCAAACTAAAAAATTTTAAACAGTAAAGGAAACCATCAGCAAAATGAAAAGACAACCTATTAATGGGAGAACATATTTGCCAATAGCACATCTGATAAAGGGTTAATATCCAAAATGTATAAAGAACTCAGACAAGTTAACACCAGAAAAACAAGCAATTAAAAGGTGGGCAGAGCCGAAACCGGTTTGGCTCAATGGATAGAGTGTCGGCTTGGGGACTGAAAGGTCCCGGGTTCGATTCCAGTCAAGGGCATGTACCTTGGTTGCGGGCATATCCCCAGTGGGGGGTGTGCAAGAGGCAGCTGATCGATGACTCTCTCTCATCGATGTTTCTAACTCTGTATCTCTCTCCCTTCCTCTCTGTACAAAATCAATAAAATATATATATTTTAAAAAAAAAAAAGGTGGGCAGAAAACATATAGATGGACAATAGACATATGAAAAGTTGCTTGACATCACTAATATCAGGGAAATGCAAATCAAAACCACCTCACACCTGTCAGAATAGCTGTCAATTAATCAACAAGTAATACGTGTTGATGAGGATGTGGAGAAAAGGGAGCCCTAGTGCACTGTTGCTGGGAATGCAGATTGGTGCAATCACTATGGAAAACACTGTAAAGGTTCTTCAAAAGATTAAAAAATGAAACTGCCTTATTACCCAGCAATTCCACTTCTGGCAATACACCTAAAGAAACCCAAAACACAAATTTGAAAAAATAAATGCACCTCTATGCTCACTGCAGCATTTACAATAGCCGTTATTTGGAAACAATTCAAGCCTCCATCAGTAAATGTGTGGAAAAAACAAAACAAAAACAAAACAAACAAACAAAAAAACCTGTGGTACATTTACACAATAGAATACTACTCGGCCATGAAAAAGAAGGAAATCTTACCTTTTGTGACAGCATGGATGGAACTAGAGGGTATTATTCTAAGTGAAATAAGCCAGTTAGAAAAAGACAAATACCATGATCTCACTTATATTATGTGGAATCTAATGAACAAAACAGACAAACAAAATAGAAACAGACTCATAGATACAGAGAACAGACTGACAGCTGTCAGAGGAGAGGGGACTTGGGGGAATGGGTAAAAAAAAAGTGAAGGGATTAAACAGTACAAATTGTTAGTTGCAGAATAGCCACAGAGATGCAGATTGCAGCATAGGAAATATCCTATCTAATAAAAGGGTAATACACAAATAAAAGGGTAATACACAAATTAACCATCACTCCATCACAAAGATGGCAGTGGCCATAGTCACAAGATGGCAGCGCCCAGTCCTCTCAGCCCGGCTGGAGTCCCCCATTCCCAGGGGGAGCAGCTGCTGAGAACCTCTGGGCAGTGGGCGTGGAGCGGACAGGCCCTGCAGAGAGCTACTAGTGCATGGATTTGTGCACAGGGCTACTAGTAGTTAATAATATCAAGATAACTGGGTATGGGGCCAGTTGGGTGCTTGGGGCAGTGACCACTCTGTAGAGTGGGTGGTTTTCCCGCCACTTTGTTGTACATCTGTCTGAAACTGATGCAGAATGGTAGTGAATGTAAACTGTGGTTGAAAAAAATTAAAACCCACAGAGAGGTACCAATTGATACCCATTAGATGGCCATTATAAAAGCAAACAAAACAAAAATGGAAATTAACAAGTGTGAGCATGTGGAGAAATTAGAACACTATATCACTGTCAGGAATTATAAATGATGCAGCCACTGTGGAAAACACTTTGGCAGTTCCTCAAAAAATTAAGCATAGAATCACCATGTGATCCAGCAATTTTACTCATAGATATACTAGTGTACCCAAAAGAATTGAAAAGTGGGACTCAGGCAGACACCAATGTTCAAAGCAGCATTATTCACAATAGCCAAAAGGTGGAAACCACCCAAATGTCCATCAACAGATGAATGGGTAAAACAAAATGTAGTACATACATACAATGGACTATTATTCAGCCTTAAGAAGGAATAAAATTATGTTATATGCTACGTCATGGATGCACCTTGAAGACATTAGGCTAATTGAAAATAAACATATACAAAAAGACAATTATATAAATCCAGTTATACAAGGACTTAGAATGGACAAATTCAAAGACTCAGAGAGTAGAAGAGAGATTACCAGTGCTGGCAGGAAGAGAGGAAGGGAAATTATTGTTTAATGGGTACAAAGTTTCTGTTTGAGATAATAAAAAGTTCTGTAGATGTATGATTGAACAACATTATGAATGTACTTAATACCACTAAATTGTATTTAAAAATGTTTAAAATGGTCATTTTTATGTCATGTATATTTTACCACAACTAAAAATATAGAAGAGAGGACATGACATCATGGAAGATTGTTTTTCTGTCATTTGTTATAAATAATGGGTGTATTCTACTTACTTTAAGGGTCTTAAAACTCAGGAAGAAAAGGCGGGATTGATGAAAAAGAGCCAGCGCCTGAATTTCCGGGTACCTCTTGCAGCCCTCACTCAACCCTCATCAATCTGAGGTTCTCAGCCATCAGTCATTTTTCTTCTTTCCCCCATCAAATACACTTCATGATGGTAATAAGGACATCAAGCGTCAGCACCCTCACATGTCTGAATAAATGAGAAGTTACCTTAGCCTTCAGTCATTGTCCAGATCTGAACAGCAAAAAGCAAAGCATAAAACCAATGCAATGCTTTGGCTAAGGCAGGGAGAAAGGCTTGCCTCTCTGGAATGCTGCCTGTTTAGACTGAAGGACCGTCTTTAGGAGTTGGGGGAGGGGAGACAGCCTAGGGAGAGGGGAAAGAAGGGGAGCATTAAGAAACCCATTTCCCTCTGCTTTGCCAGAAAGATCTAGACAACACAGGCCCAAATGTAGCAGATACAAAATCCCTACAAAAGACAAGTGGATGGCAATTTAAGTTACATAAATGTCTAATCACTACGTTGTACCTTGAAGACATTAGGCTAATTGAAAAGTACCGTAGCATTGTATGTCAACTATAATTGAAAAATAAAAAGTTTTTTTTTTTTAAAGGAAGACAGGTAGGACTGTGGAGATTAAGAGTGAGATCTCTGGGGACAAGGGCCTATGGCTAATCCTCAGTTGGCCATTTACATCCCATGAGACCTCAACAAATTGACTCGCCTCACTGTGCAGGTCTTTTTCGGTAGAAAAGGAGTTAATCCTAACTCGCTGGGTTGTTGTGAAGATTTTGAACTGTTTGGCATAGGGCCTAATCCATAATGAGCTCTCATTATCAGAGTACACTGTACAGAACCAAAGCTTTAACTGAGAGACACAGTGTTGAGCAGCCAGAAGACTGCTCTGGAGTTAAAGTGTGTCCATGCGGGTGCATAAATGTGTCTATGTATATGATTTGTTTATGACTCTCTAGGGAGGGCTATGTTAACATTAGCCTGACACCCTCTAGCAAGCTGCTTCCTAACTGCCACCTGTAGTGCTCCCCTAGGAAGAGAGCGACTTGGCAGTCAATGATACTAAAATCAGAGTTGTTGGAGGGTGCTTTTTCCTCACCATTTCCCAGCTGCATCCAAGCTAGCTAGGCCCAAGTTACAGAAGCTGGGACTGACTAGTCCTTCTTAACTATTCTCTTTTTCCCTTCGGTGGTATGGCAGGTACCACATGCCAACATGATTTAAGCTATGTTAGATTCTTGTCTGTGTCTATGTCTCATGCCTCTTACCAAGATAACTTATATATTTGTCTTTTTTTCTGGGTAGGCAGAATAAGATTTATGCCTCTTTTCAGGAAGTCCCTTCACTGTAAGGATGCCACCTTATCTCTTATGCAGGAGTGCACACACCCCTGACTGTTTTTGACATCAAGGCAACTGAAACCTTGTACAATAACCAAAGTCTCATCAAGTGCTAAGCAAAGAGGCTAGAGATCTCTTAGCAAGACTGGGTAACCTGGGATTACTGAAGGGCCAGTAAATTTATAATAAAAGGAAAATATAAACCAGGAATCATTAATATTCATTGTAATCACATGGAGAAAAGACAAGGGAAAAATGGATAGAGAAGTCATGTGTAAAGGAGGCACATGTTTCATGGTAATAGAGTAACCCACAAAGTTACACTATCTCATAGAATCCACCGTCCATCTCAAAGAAAAAGAGAAATCTGAGCCTGGAGCCTAACAGCTGTGCCACCAATAATTCTCATTTTCCAACTCAGGACACATCTTCCATTTTCCACGGCAGAACAATAGCCTTAGCAGATATGAGGCAGGGATACATTCCAGACTTCCACCAACAGTAGAATGATTCTTAACATCTGTAATTCTGACCATGACAAACCTAAGAGACCCACCAGCTTCATGACAAACTTCTGCTTTCAGAGCAAGGCATTAGTTTGGGGGGACATAATGCTACAAACCATGAAGAATTATGTGACATCCTTCACTAGTAGCCTTTTTTTAATTAATAAGAGCTATCTTTATTTGGGCTTCTTTTCACTCCCCCATTGTATATGCTGAGGGCCTGGTAGTGAGGGGAAACCAGGTGGCTGTGGGGAAAGCATTAAGCAGAGCAGGGCATGCTATTTGAGAGGTCATTGCTAAGTAAGAAAAACACGGTTGACAGAAAACTATTTCTTCTAAATTTTTCCATTTGTTTACTCTTCCTCATTATATAGACTTTCAAGAGTTAGAACCTTGGTTTCCAAATCTTCCCAGCAAATTGGTCATCCTCAATTGAGGAACAAGGTTTGTAGAAAGGAAAATTAAATATTTTAAAGATGCCAATTATAATTAAAATACCAAGGGGTATTCTTTTGGAACTTAACAAAGCAGTGCTCCTTGGCCCTTCCTTGCTTTACTTTCCTATGCAGCACCAGCATCCTCTCTCTGTCCTCTGGCACCACCTCTCTGTGTTACTCACTGCAGTGCTCCAGCATCCAGCTAGAGCAGTTCCTGGCACACAGTAGGTACTGAATCATTATTCATAAGCTGACAAGTGAGAACATGAATAAATTAAAATCTCAAAACAAAAATCTATATATATATATAAGGCTAAGAGACCAAACTGTGCATCTATCCGACCATCTGACCGACCGAATGGTGGATACATATGCCACACACTGGCAATTAAAAATAAACATTGACTCATGCATGTGAGATACATATAAAGCTCTTGCTGGCGCCAATCACACATGTAATTCATTTCCATTTTATGAATACATAAAAATATAAGTGATATTTAGTAAAAGCAGAAATATGGATGGTTAAGAAGAAACATAGGTGACCAGCATTTGTAATTAAAGAATTAGAAATTAATATTACAGGCTACCCTTCCTCCTTTCAGATTAGTCAATGTTTTAAATGATTATAATACTACTATTGGTAAGAATTATCTTTTGCTGGCACATGTATTCTCCTACACTGCAAGTGAAAGTATGTAGAGATTCATCTTTGGGTTAAACAATCAAATATCTTTAAATTTCACAATTGTGGTTTAGTAATTTCCCTTCTAGAAATCTTTTTTAGGAAGAAGAAATTAGTGCTCGAGGCAAGGGATTATATGCCAAAAAATTCCTTATAGCATTATTCATAGTGATACAAATTTAGTAACAACCTAAGCAATTAGCAATGGGAGAAAGTTAAATGAATCATAGTATGCCCATGGTTTAATATATGATGTTCGCAAATATTATTTTAATGATATAAGAAATTGCTCACAACATAAAGTGAGAAAAAATATTGTATACATAGCATAATCTCAATTAGGTAAAAACAAGAATATCCATGACAGTGAAAAGCCTAGAAGGAAAATAGTATGTGAAAATGTTAACAGTATTTATTTCTAGGACATGAAATTATGAATGATTTTGACTTTTTAAAAAGCTTTTCTACATTTTGAAGACTGTGATGATCACATATTGCTAGTACAAATATATTTCTTTTAACATAAAAGGAAATAAAGATGGAAATATGAGACCAACCTTGCTGGTAACAGAATGTCCACCCACGATGTCAGGAAATGATGCCGCAGAATTGCCAGTCTTTCTTGCCCATATTTGGTCGGGAAACACATTTGAATCCTAAGATAGTACAAGGAAAGAAGATGGAGAGAGAAGAAGACATAAAGTTTCTATTGTCTTTAATTTTCATGTTTCATGTAACACTTTTTTCTCCACTTGTTTGTAGTTCCTTCCAAACCAAGACCATACTTTCTCTTTTTGTGTCCTGTAGGTCCAACCGAGGTATGGCACCCTGCATGAGGAATAAGGAGAACACAAGAGGATTGAAATGCAAGTGAGAAACCAGTCACAGGAGAAAAGGAATGAGCTGAGGGGGTCAGTAAAATGGAAGCACAGAACATGAAATTAAGCCAAAGACAAATTAAGCCAAAGACAAATAGATGATACAAAGGAAGAAGGGGCAAAGGAGGATAAAAGGAGAGAAGAGCAGGTGAGGAGGATGGTGAAGACAGTGCTGACATCATCCTCTGTGATGACAGAATTCTAGCTTCATCCTCAGGGAGGTGCTGGGCTATATCCAATCTAGACTTGACTCATAAGGAGAAGTTCTTACTGGTTCTGCATCAGCCCCAGATGACTCCTGAGAACATCATGACCAGCCACTGCATGAGTCCTTGACCTTGAAGCCAGATCCGATTAGTGGCTGGATCATGACCAGCACTGAATGATTCACCAGCCACTGGATAATTTGGAAAATACAGAGATGCCAAAGGCTTATTTGGGGTCACCTGTGGCATCCAAGGTCCACTGTGATCCCATTCTAGTTTTCAGAGGTATGGGGAAGTGGATAAATGTGTGATGAGTGACCCAATTTCTCTATTTCTTTTGGTGCAAAAAAGGCACATTTTTATCTAGAACGAGGGAATAACATGGAGCAAGGAAATGTAGCTGTCAATCAAACAGGTTAATTCCCTCCCTCAACACCTTTTTGGATCCTCACAGTCCGCACTCCTCTTCTGATCACTGGGTAACCCAGCCTGGCCAGTGTATGCTTCACTGTTCTCTTACCTTGCTCACTCACACGTGTAGACAAACATTCCCTAAGCAAGTAGCCCTGAGCTGAGCTCAACACTCTTCCTCCTCCTTTCCTGTGGTTTTTCATGGGGGGGGAGGGGGGAGTATAGCCATGGGGTGCTGGACTGGATTGATAAGCATCTTCTCTCTTTCTCAGGGTAGAGGGCAAAGAAGTCATACCAGAGATTTAAGGAAACTTTAGGGAGAGGCCCCAATTTCCAAACATAAATAAACTGGAAAATGGGAGCAAGACAATGAATGATATGAATAGAACTCAAATATACTGGGACCTTGTGTTCGGTGAGAAGGTCCCAACTGGAGAGTGATGGGGAGGGGGGGGGGGGGGGGGCTGCTCAGCAATCTATCACCACCTACAAGACCTGGTAAAAACATCACAGATCCTAACACTCAATAAGAGGTTCAGAAACACATTTGCCATCATTCTCCAGGGGAAATGGTGGGCCACATTTTCATAAGCATGGTCAGTAGTAACAACAGATATCTATTCTTGTCAAGTGTGGTGTCAGTGTGCCCCACCCCTCAAATAGCACAATCCACTCTGAGCTTCCTGGTTGTGGATTTGAAGGAATCACTTCACCTGTCTGAATTCACTTCCTAATCTCGCCTGGTGAATATGAGGACTAGAGTTTAAGGCATCTAACACAAAGAATAACTCAGAAATTATTCTTACTAGTATTATTAAGGTGCTGTTTTAAGTGCTAAATGGGTAAGATAGTTCCTTCTTTTAAAAATCTATAATCCAAAAAGTGAGAATATTGTAAATGCACAATAACTGTCAAGATAAGATTGTGAAAAAAGGTATAAATTTTTATGCAGAAGGGGAAAGATCATAATCTCTGGTGACTGGGCTGGGGAGGGAGCCAGCAGGAAAGAGGATGGATTTCTAGAAGAGGGCAGATTCAACAGGGGCAGGTGTATGATGTGGGTGGCCAAGTGTTAGTGCAGAAGGAGAAGCAGCAGCAAAGATCCCAAGGCGGGATCTTTCCCATGCCTGTTGAAAAGCATTAATTCATAAAGTTTAATTGTGGAGAGAGTAGAGAGATTAGAAGAATATTCTGGGGCCAGTCTGTGTAGAGCCCAAATACCAGACTAAGAAGTTTGTACTTAATTCGGCGGTCAGCAGGGAGTCATTGGAGGCTGTTGAGCAGGAGAGTTGCTTTCTTTACAGCTGTGCCAGGCTAAATTAAGCATAAACAGCTCTTTATAATTGGAAAGGGAAGGCTCAAAAATAGCTCTTGACTCAGAAACAGGCATAGAGAAAGGTAATGAGAAAGTAGGGAAGTTAATTAAAATTCTAATTATTGTGAAAGGCCATTAAAAATCCTAATTCACTAGGGATAACTGCTGTGGAAGGTTTGGGAAAAAAATACTTCTCTAACCCTTGGATAGGTGCAACAAAGGTGGACATTTGCTTTTCTGTGGAGAAGAAATGTATGAGGTACTTAGTAAATGGTAGGTAGACATGCTCACATGCGTGTTCTATGTAAATCCACTACCCACATCCATGTATCTATGTACAGTGCTCTACAATATCAGGTAAGTAATTCTCATAAAGGAATTTACACAGTATGTGATGTAAATTTGTCCCTTTATCCACAGGACAGACACCAAGATAACTTAATGATTCTGTTTTGCCAAAGTTTCCATGTATTCCTACTATAAAGGGTTGCATATTTATTTGAATAATTAGTGATTTCCTACCAGGGCATTTTTATCACTGGCAACTGGGGGTTCATGGACAGGTGTTCATGGAGATCACTGGTGAAATTGGCCCTGAATCCCTTCAACATCTAGAGTCACCTCTGTGTACACAGTGTGACAGCCAATGTTCAAGCAAAACAGTACTACTCTCTTTGTGTTTTACAAAATATTTTCACATCTCCTCTTACAGGAGATACAATTTTTATTCCCCTTAAACAGTAGAGAACACTGAGGCTTAGAGAGATTAAGTGACACATACTGTTAATCAGGAAAGGCTAGAGCCTAGGTCTTCTAACTTCCAGTTCAGTGTTCTTTCAACTGTGACAAAATGTCCAGGTAAGGAAGTAAAGTGAAAACAAATATGCACCAAACTTTGTGCTCATAGTGGTAGTTTAAAGAATGGAAGAGCCAGGAAGGCTTCTTGAAGGAGGTGGGTAATTCTGCTGCTATAGCAGCAATCCACATTTAAAATGCTTACACAAGTCAGAAGTTATTTCTCTCATGTGTCTAAGCAAGCATCCAGGGCTGATATGACATGGAGCTCATAAGACAGCTATAGGCTGTTAGGGACTGAGATTTCTTATGGTTATTCCCTGTTAGTGTACATCCATCCAGTGTAAAGAGCTCACACCCTGTTCACTTCCCAGCCATATAGACAGGGCCAAGGAAAAAACTCTACAGCCCAAAAGGGAATGGCATGAAGTACTCAAGGTAATGGAAAGCAAGTATCTAAGACCAAGATTACTATATCCCTCAAGACTATCATTCAAAATAGATGGTCAAATGAAGAGCTTTCCAGACAAAAAAATAAAAGGCTAAAGGAGTTCATCACCACCAAGCCAGCAATACAAGAAATGCTAAAGGGATTGCTATAAGGGATTGCTGAGAAGAAGAAACAGAGAAAGAAATTAAATACAGAATTAAAATGTATACCTCTCAATAATAACTCTAAATGTAAATGGATTAAATGCTCCAATCAAAAAGTGTAAGGTAGCCAAATCCGGTTTGGCTCGGTGGATAGAACGTCAGCCGGACTGAAGGGTCCCGAGTTCGATTCCGGTCGAGGGCATGTACCTTGGTTGCGGACACATCCCTGGTAGGGGGTGTGCAAGAGGCAGCTGATCGATGTCTATCTCTCATCATTGTTTCTAACTCTCTATCTCTCTCCCTTCCTCTCTGTAAAAAATCAATAAAATGTATTTTTTTAAGTGTAAGGTAGCTGAATAAACACAAAAACATGACCCAATTATATGCTGTCTATAAGAGACACACCTCAAAACAAAAGACACACACAAGATGAAAGTGAAGGGATGGGGGAAAAAATTTCCATGCAAATGGAAAAAAAAGCTGGAGTAGCAATACTCATATCCGACAAAACAGATTTTGAAAGCATCAAGCTAAGCAAAAGAAGCCAGTCGGAGAAAAATAAATATCATATTATCTCACTCATTTGTGGAATATAATGAACAACATTATGAGTCATAATGTAAATATCTGTGTTTTCCAATAGTCTTAGGCAACCCTGTGTTAACCAACCACTGTTGTATAGCCTAAGACCATTGGAAATGTAAATCGTAACGTAAATATTTGTGTTTTCCGATGGTCTTAGGCAACCCTTCTAGCGGTTCTCAATCTGTGGGTCACAACCCACAAGTTGAGGACCGCTGCTGTAGAGCCTAAGACCATCAGAAAACAAAGATATTTATATTACGATTCATTAACAGTAACAAAATTACAGTTATGGTAATATTTTTTATGGTTGGGGTCACCACAACATGAGGAACTGTATTAAAGGGTAGCAGCATTAGAAAGGTTGAGAACCACTCATCTAAGGACTATTTGTTGGTCAGGACTACACAGGAATAGCTAGGTGGGGTAGAGTTGGGAGCCAGGAAGACCCATTAGAAGCCTTCTTTAACCATCAGTCCATAGTTGATGAAGACCCTGCCTGAGATAGGAGTTCTGGCTGGAGAGATAGATAGTGTGAGAGGTGTTTCACGGAGAAGTGACGGGGTTTAGTTTCTGTTGACTGCTCGGTGAAGAATCACAGATGCCTCAGAAGCTTCTCTCTTGTTAGGCTGCCTACCTCACATGAGTTCTTTAGTATTTCCGGGTTATCATTCATCTTCCTTGCCTATGCTTACAACAATGACACCAAAACAGCATTCAACAACAAATACTATCAGCATTCAACAACAAATACTATTAAACATAAACTCCACGTGGGCACAGAGTCTGGCACCCAGAAGATGCCCAGTAAATATTGGTTGAATGAGTAGCTGGATGTACAAATGAATAAGTAAGTAAAATGTAAGCACAAACCACAGTGGGCACCGCACCCAGCAAAGGCAATTAAAATCTAGGAAATGTCAGCTATCACATGTTGAAGATTTTACACAGAAGAGATTTAGATGGAGTGTTTTCTGAAAACTGTCACAGCACCAGTGGCAATTTGTGACATTGTAGAGTGAAGTGGGATGTTAAAATACTCTCTTAGCCAAACTACAAAAAAAATATATATATATATATGCCGACACCAACTACGCCGGATTATTTATATACTCGTCATTGTTCTCCTTTCTTCTCATTGCACAGATTTTCTAAACTGGCTGGACGTGGATAGTTGCAGTGCTACCATTCTTTCTGGTTTTTTCTTATATACTCCAGAGGTTGCCTTGACAACACTTACCTTTTTCTAATTAAGCACCCAGAGCAGCCTGAGTGTTTCATTGTGATAAAAGCCCACAGAGCACCCAGATTCAGGACTTCAGAAAATGCACAGCAGCTGAGAGGCTAACTGGATGTGCCACTCTAGACAAAAGCCTGTGGAACACTTCCTTCCCCTCACCTTTACTTCCAGCTCTTGCAGCCACTCACCCTGACAGGTGAGCATCAGATGCAGTCCCATGTGCAGAGACCACAGAAAGAGGGTCTCTTCCAGCAGGCCCATGAACTGATTTTCCAGGTAATGAAGACATTGTATGATTAGGTGACAGAATCATCAAGTTATTTCTGTGCCACTTAACCTGGTCAGCATGTTCAAGAAGCCAGAGAGCTGTTATTATACAAATCTTGAATGTTCTATTCTGACCCAAGACAGATGGCTAGGACACCTATCAGGGCCATATGTACACCAGGCTTTAAATCCAATATTATAATGAAACACTAGGATAAAGAGCCCAAAGTGAACCCCAAAGTTACGTTTCTTATAAATCCACAAAATTAACCCAAAATTCACTGAAAGTGTTGAAAATGAATGCCTGCGGGGAACAGAAACTTTGAGAAGAGTGGGCCTGATATATTTCCTAACAAATTTTTGAAGATAATTAGGTTTTTTAAACTATGTGCATACATAACTTTGATGAAAGAAACACAGACTTTAAAAAATTGTTGGCATCATGGTGCTACATAAACTTTAGAACTCAATAAATGTGAGCTTCTCTTACTAATGTTCACATCTTTAAAACAGGACCAATAACAAGAGACTCCATTATGTTAAGTATGACAACCTCATGAGAAAGCTCTTTAAAAAGATGAAATCCTGTGAGAGAACCTTCTCGATGCCACACACCACACGAGGCCCTGAACAAGCCAAACCCAGTCCTTTTGGTCATGGGGTTCAATCTATGGAGAACCTCACACAGGATTCAAGAGGTGCCTCTATTTAGTACTATGTTGGTGAAGAGAAAAAAAGTGTAATGGGAGAAGGGTTCCTACTCAGACTTGGGGTCAGTCACAGAAGGCTACTTGGGAAAATGGGGTCACTTCGGAGCAAGTCCAACATCTATATTAACTTTCCCTTTCATCAAAGCTACATGCCAATCTCTTAGCCAGGCACTGTGATAAGATATAAAATAGCAGGTGATGTTGAAGCCGGTTTGGCTCAGTGGTAGAGCGTCGGTCTGTGGACTGAAAGGTCCCAGGTTCGATTCTGGTCAAGGGCATGTACATTGGTTGCGGGCACATCCCCGGTGGGGGGTGTGCAAGAGGCAGCTGGTCGATGCTTCTCTCTCATCGACGTTTCTAGCTCTCTCTCTCCCTTCCTCTTCTCTGTGAAATATCAATAAAATATATTTTTTTAAAAATAGCAGATGATATTTATGTCCCCCCAGTTAAGGAATTTACAAAGTCCCAAGATCAAATGCTCTTGCTGGGGACAGATTGGAGATAAGAGATCCGAGAAAATCATAACCAGAAGAAACATTTGAATAAGGAGACTCTGGATACAAAAGATTCCTTGAGATTCAGAAGCACCACACAAACAAATTAGTCCAACCAGCACTGAGCCAATGTCCTTGATCTTTCTGGCAATATATCCACTTCCAGCAGTATGGCCCTCATGTCATCATTTAGCACGAGTTTCATCCATCAAATCCATCTCATTGGTAAAATACCCCAGATTGCATCAGGTGTGAGCTCCAGATCACACACACTAGCGTCACTGGTTAATCAATCCCCTGTTGCCCTGCAAGTCACTAGCACCAGCTTTCTGAGCAAAGTCAGCCGAGCTTTGGACAACCAAGTTCTTCAGAGAATCCTGGTTATTCCCAATCTGCGCATCCTCCAAAAGTAATTGTATGAGCAAAGAAGAAAGAGCTGTAAAAGTGACTAGAAATTGTGGCAGAATGACCAAGAGGTGAATCATTATAATTTGGACAGTGGAGGTCACTGGTATTTTCCCTATTAGTTACAGAAGGTTTGCCTGACTAAAATGTACTAAAAACTCCTTTTTCTAATTTTTCCCCCCAAATAAAATCTCAGTCTACTGCCAGAGAGCTTTTTTTTATCTAGATGTTTGCTTGCTCACTTGTCTGTTTTTATCAAGAACCAAAACTGATGAAAATATCTGTTTGCTTCAGTCCAGAGGATATTTTTGGTGTTCAAATTAAATAGGTTTCAAAAATATAAAGAACCTGTTCTGGTTCTAACTAGTTCAAAAAGTGGCTTGTTTTATTTTTAAAAATACACATTTGGTTCTCAGTTTCTAAGATCGGGGTGGGTTTTTTTTTTTTTTTTTTTTTTAATGTAATTTGTGAGCTGAGCACTTGGTTCAGTTTATTCTGGTTTTGGGCACCAAATCTGGTTTGAGTCCTGGCTCTCAACTCCTGTTCTCTGGCGCTGACAAGGCAGCTTGCTTAGCTGGTTCTGTAAGTTCCTGGCAACTGGAAGTGGAACAGGTGCTGTGCTCTTAAACTGGCGTTGGTTGGCCAGGGAGAAGCCCAATCAGGTCACACAGAATGCTGAGTCTGGACGAGCCCTCCCTGGCCCAGTTAGTCCACCACCCACATTTAGAGAAGAGGAGATCAGCGACAGGGAGATTGTCATGTAACTCACTAAAAGTGGCACCATTAAACAGTGCAGAGTGGACACTGGAAGTCTGACTTCCGATTCCCTTCTTAACACCCTGCCACGTTAGTTAGAAGGTCCTTCAGAAGGCCATTCTTTAGGAGTAATGAAGCAGACTCAAGCAGTTACATTTCAAAGGGTTGCTTTTCCAACTGGGCCATTCGAAGGGCCAAAGGGAAACACTGAAAAAACTGCCCCTGCATCCCTAGTGCCTGTGCCCGACGTCAGACTCTGAGGAGCATCTCCCGGAGCCTGTGTGGTGATGCAGGAAAGCAGCAAGTGGGAACAGGAGCCAGCAGGTATTTCAACAGATCCCAGGTACTCACGTGGGAATGTGCCTATAAATTCTACCTCTATCACCGTTGCCAAGGCAACACAGGGGGTGGGGACTGGAGCTGGCTCTCAGGCAAGAAATTCCCACCTCCTCTCTCCACAGTCATTTTCCTGGCAGCATGTGGCCTTTAGAGCAGCTTTACTCCAGCAACCCCTTTTCCTGGAGGAGGTGGCTCATTTCATCCAGATTCCAGCCAGGTGCAAATATTCTGAGGACACTGTGGGACTTGCCCTGAGCCCTGGCCTCCCCTCGGAGATGAGCCTGCCTCCCGCCCACGGATGTGGGCTGCAGCCTCCCTTGGCTTCCTCGCTCTCACTCATTGCTCTTCTACCAAATACAGGTCTGACATCTTGCTCTCCAATCTGTGTCACCCCAGTCCTAAAGAAAAGCAAGAGCCCCCTATGTTTCAACGGCAAGGACTCGGCTTCTGCTGTTGGCAGGGCCAACTGTGAAAAAGGGGTTAAGACACGTTTTGAGTCCAGGTCTGTTGCTTCCCACCCTCCACACCCTCAAAGGGTTCCATGATGTATTTCAGATTCCCCTCCCCCACATCACTGCACACAGACACAGCTGCTGTTATTAATGACGACAGCCTTGCCATATGGCACCACTCACCCAGCTCCATCAAGCAGCATCAAGCTCATACTAGTATTTACCCCACCCTTCCCTGACAGTCAAACTCAGCTGCACCAAGAGCTGCCCTTCATGGCCTGTGGCTCCTGTGAGTACACATTGAGAGGGCAGGGCGGGGTGAGGGGGCAGGGCGGGGTAAGAGGGCAGGCGGGGCGAGAGGGCAGGTGGGATGAGAGGGCAGGGTGGGGCGGGTCCAGCTCCAGGTAACTGGACCCTAGGCCTAACCCAACCAATCAGGTCAGCCAAGGTAGCGGCACCACCCTCCCTATAAAACCCACTGATATGTTAAGCTCTTTCTCTTTCTCGCCCATGCCCTCTTTGGTGTAGATGAGACTGGGCTCGGACTAGTCCGAAATAAATACAGGCTTTCTGCAATTGCATCGGATTCAGCTCCCTGGTAGTCTTTGGGGTTTATGACACTTGGGCATTACAACACATGGATGGAGGGTGAATCGAGATGCGTTACAAGTTGAAGTCTAGGGTTGGGCCCTCCAACGATTAGCTCAGACAGTTAATTAAGGACTAAAACAGGTGCAGGAGAAAGGTCTATTTTACATGTTAACCTAATGTTGTCATTAACCAGACTCTTGATACCTAATTAATTGCTGATTGCATCAGATAGTGGCCGCTGAGTGGATGATGTAACCTGATTTAGGTATAATCTTCTACGTGCTGTGTGAGGGTAAGGGTGCACCAGAGTGAATGGGTACGTGGCCCACAGAGAGACAGAGGCAAAGAGAACCTAAACATCTGAGAAAGGAGAAGGCTGGGCAGGGAGCCTGAGGTGAGCCTTGGTGCCACTCACCCTTCCCCTCTACCATGGCGCCCTTGTGGAGGGGGGCTCAGGAAGAGGGGGTTCTGTGGAAAGTAACCTCCCAGGGTGATCTGATCCTAAATTCCTAACTGGGCCGGTCATGGTGGGCAGACCTGCCCCAGGCATATAATGTTTTAGTAAAAGCCTTACCTTTGCCTTAAGTGAGCCCTGCCCATTGTTTCTGTGCATCTAGGTTAACGCGCCTTTGAAGTAAGTGGTAACCGCCCTCAAGAGAGCACATAATCATGTTAGCCATCCCGTAATCCAATGCCCACCTTGCTTTCTCGGATCTTCCTTACATCCCCTCCTTCCTTTCAAATGCATAAAAGAAACTGCAAAACTGCTATTCTGCAGAGCATTTGAGATCTTGCTTCCCGGCCGGCTATTGTCACCAGTTTGGCTCAAATAAGCTCTTATAAAAAATTCTCTACAGGTTTGGACGTTTCTTGAAGAAGAAACTTTATCCCTGAAAGAGCTGAGGGATCTTGCTCCCACCCCTCTTCCTCTAGCCTGAATACCACCATTATGTAAACCCAGGGCGTGTTTTGTCCTTCAGCCTATGCCTCTGAGGAAGCAGGTGCCTGCTTGTGCAAGGCTGAGCTGTCCCTATTTCTACCCACCTGTGGGACTTCCTGCCATATTAAGAAACAGGACCTTAAAGGCTAAAAATCTCAGAAGCTAAGGACTGAATAAACATTCAAAATTTGAGTAGTTAGGTATTTTTTTCAGTATTTGTAGGGCACGATTTATAAACTGCCCCAATAAAATGTCATTATATAAGAGATAGCAATTTACATCTACAAGACAGCATATACAAATGACCTAAGCAGTAGAGTTTAAGTGCTATATTTTATAGGCAACCTGGGATTATGTATAATGTGTAGGGTTTGTTCAAGCAAATTTTCTGGTCTGACTTGGTGGCTTAGTTTGTTGGAGCGTTGACCTGTACAACAGCCACCTCTGCAGCTGTACACAGGGGGTGTTATCAGTACATCCTCCGTGTGGGCAGAGTAAATAAGATGACATGTATGCCGCCCAGCACATCATAGGCACCCAATAGACATTAGTTCTCTCCTCATTAGCTCCTTTTTTCTCTGAGTTCATTATATTCACATTTACACTCTTGCAGCCTTAGGAACAGTGAAGAGGCACAAAGAATAGCAAGAATCTATTAAGTCCTAGTCACCTTAATTGGTGTGGGTGGAGCTGACAAGGGAGACTGACATGTTACCGTCTTCAAGAAATAAGACAGACGTACATTAAATGACACCTAGTTGGGCCCAGAGTAGACCATTGACAAAGAACTAATTGTATGAGACGCATGGCTCTCCTTCCTATGCCTCTCCTCCCCCCACCCCCAACCTCATTCCCCAGCCCCTTCAAAGAAAGGCATAACAATTCTGGACGGAAGCTATCAAAATCCGCCTTTACAACCCATCTTAATGATTTCACGCATAGTCCTCAACATCCAATGGATACTATTTTATACAGATGTGAATGTCGGCTCCAGCTGTGGGAACAAAACTCTATCCCTCAGGGGTTCAAACAGGCAGGCTTTGGGCTCTTTGCATAAAGATGTTTTGACATTTTTAAGATGGTCCCATTAGGCGAGGACAATCGCCAAGCTTTGTCTATGCCTGTGTGGTCTGTGAGCCGAGCCGGGTGGCAACGAAGGGGACTCAGTGTCACAGTCCTCACCCACAGCCCCTCTAGAGTGAAACACACTGGAAACGCATCAGGAGCTGGCCAGGCATGCTGATGCTCTGGTCCACCCTTCCTCACCCCCTGACAACTCAGCTCCACCAGTCAGGCAAACGAATCCCATTCATGAAATTCTGTTCCCTTAATTCATTGAGAGACATGGAACTGTTTCTGCTGTGGATCAACTGGGGCTTAATCGAGTTAACCCATATCATTACTCCTTGAGCACAAAGGAACGTGGAATTCTGTGCTGTCAGAACACTCCGTTGCCAGGCAGAAATATATCCAGCCTCTAACAAGAGAATATATAGGAATGCGTGGGAAGGTATCGCTCTCCTAGTCCTCTTCCTTCCTCACCTGCCATCTCTAATCATCCCATTCATTACCATAGGGGCTTCCGTAACCATCTCCCTCCCCCAGGACATCTGGAGGTGAGGTTTGGACCACAAAGTCTGTTCTGTAAACAACCCAAACTCACCAGGGTCAATTCCATCTTTTCACAAGCTCCCCTCAGGAGCCCACAATTGTACAATGTTTGCTGACACTTCCAGCATTGAAACAGTCAGCAGTGGCAGGACAGCTCCCATATCTGAGCCATTAATTTTAGAAAGCATCTGAGGTTCAAAAGTGCCTTAATGAGAACAACTCTGCAGGGACCACTTCCACACCATAGTGAGATTAATATGCATATTAGAATGTGTGCATATTCTTTTCATACTGTAGTAGCAATCTATAGGGCTCTTGACATAAGGAAATGTGTGTTTTAGTACTGGATGGATGAAAAAAAATCAGGAGTAAAAAGTCAGCTCACAAATGAAGAAAATATTTAATACATTGAGAAATAGATAAAACATCAAAGCTGCGAGTGGTGCATTAGAGTCTTAGAAAAGGCATCTGCTGAATACAAGACCTTATCATTAGTTTACAACAAGAAAGGCTACTATTCCCAACCAAGAAGGCGAGGAGGGAGAAGAATTGCATCAGCAATGTGCTTTGCCTCCAAATTACAAAATTCTAAGTTTATAGGGAAGAATTCAGCCTGCAATGGTGGTCAGTAAAATGACTCAGGTTTTTGTTTGTTTCTTATTCCTCACCTGAGTATATATTTTTATTGATGATTAGAACAAAGAGGCAGAGAAAGAGAAACATCAATCATTTTCTCCTATACATGTCCTGACTGGGGATCAAACCCACAACCTTTTGGTGTACAGGTCAACGCTCCAACAAACTAAGCCACCAAGTCAGGGCAAAATGATTTGTTTTATATCACAAAAACTTATAAAGATAAAGGAAGGAAAGCAGGGGTTGAGGGGGGAGAGAGACTTACAAATAAATTTGTCCAGAGGCAGAAATCCAGAGAGTTTCCTGCTTTTTAGTAGCATAAGTTCAACTGAGATAAAGCAAATTTTTGGATGAAGGAAAGTAAGATATTTAACCAAATTACGGCTTTTTTTTTTTAGTCATTCAGAAAAGAGCAAAGCCCACGACAAAGTCATCCACCATTGATAGAAGCTGCAAGGCACCTAGTAAAGTGACTGAATCTGTCACTGGGGCTTGACCAGCAGCAGGTAGTTGCAATGGCACAGCTAAAGTTGCACATCAGGGCTTAAGCTTCAAATGGGTGACAATAAATGCATGAAGACAACAATAAAGTTTTATAAGTACAAACCTAAAAAGATATATTTTAATGGCTACTATGAAACATGCTGGAATAGGGCCAGAATAACAGGACAAACTCTGGCCAACACATCAGACATTTTGGTTGGTTGAGACAAGTCATAGAGGCAGAGAGCTCACCAGCACAGCCATCCTATTATAGCTTGATTCACTCTCACAGTCACGAATGCAGTATCACGGTGAACCCAGCTCGGTGCCAGACACGAGAAGTTTCCTAAGTTGCTCATGGTTGACTACAAGAAAAAAAAATCCTCCCCTCAAATCAATGCACAATGTATAATAGGACCCTGCAAAGAAAACTGGGGTTGGATATGGCTTCTGTAAAGGCTGGAAACCCTCCTTACAGCTAGGAGACTTATGTGATTAAACAATGCTTCTTTAGACAGAAATCGAACTATAGTTTATTTTCTTTGGGGGAGGGGGCTAGGCTTGGGGATTTATGGGAAAGTTTTTTTGTGAGAAAAAGGGCAAGATTCAATTGCTACAACCCTCCCTATCTTCCCTCTATTTTGGCCTTCAAGGAGACATGAGCAGTAGCTGCAGCAGCTTTATTGCAACCACAAGGAAATAAGCCAGAGAATCAAAGAACATCACCTACCTGCTAAACCCATACCAGTGCCTGCCATCTACTGATGTCTTGTTAGATAAGAAAATCTGCCCCAATGAGTTTAGACCACATGGATGATGCAGCCAAATGCATGTTTAACTGGCACACCTTCTAAGGAGTCTATCTCGTGCTGTAATCCCACTAATCAATTATTTATATTGGTCCCTTATTGCTGATGAAGTTCAAGCTCCCTTGCCCTTATTTTACATCCTTGTTTGTCTGACTTCTCCCTTTCCTCCTTTCAGCCTCCTGCTTCCAATATGGGACCCCCTGCTCTGTCAGGATGGCCTCTTCTCTCCCTTTCCAGCTTGTAGAGCAGCTTATTCCCAGGGAGCTCTGTCTCTCTTGGAGTGCTGTACCGTGATGACTCTTGTCTCCATCTGGCCTCTCCAACCCTGGAGGTTTCTCAGAGCTAAGACTAGAGAGCACTTGCTGCTTTTCCAGGTCTCCCACGCTAGCCAGCACACTGCTGGGCATGTCAGGGGAGAAAATAACAGAAGAACTGGAAGGTGCAGGGCTTAAGTAGGTCCACTCCCACCCCTTGTTTCATTGGGCGGCTGAGACCCACCGAGGTAAAGGGAAAGGCTCAGGGCCACACAATGAAGTATTAATAGACCCGGAAGTAGAACGCCAGGCCTCCGGCTCCTCAATGAGCGCATTTTCCCATACACCTCATTGTCTGAAAGAAAAGTGCCAATTAGAGGCACAGAAAGTAACAAAGCTGGTGATGACTATAATGGATGACTGCATCCTTTCAGAGGGCATGGAAAAGAGAGCTGAGTGGGGCTGATGCGAAGGAGCTTCTTCAGTATGTAATTAACTGCTGGCTTCTTTGTATTGTTCCAGTAATGAACTCAGCAGGACCTGCGGAACAACCTTGCCTGCAGGGGCAAGAATCATGGTGCTGGTCCCCTCAGAAGGCCGCTTCTGGGTGGGGGGTCCTGGCAGGCTCTGAGTCACTGGGTCCATTTCTCACTCACAGGCATCTCTGATGATGGAAGCTAATAGATAATTTCTTGCTGCAGGCAAGGACACTGCCCTGGCAGCTCTTGGTCTTCCACATGCCTGGACCTTACAGCTGGGGAAGGGCACCTCAGTAACAATTCTCTTTCCACCCTGCATAGAAATGTGCCCTTGGCTTTTTTGAAGAATGAAGCTTGGGAGACAGTGGAAACCTGTGGTGCCCAAAACAACCTTCTAAAGGCCACTGATCAGATAGAAGTTGTAGATTCACAAAATCTTTTTTTTTAATATATTTTATTGATTTTTTACAGAGAGGAAGGGAGAGAAATAGAGTCAGAAACATCGACGAGAGAGAGTCATCAATCAGCCACCTCCTGCACGCCCCCCACCGGGGATGTGCCCGCAACCAAGGTACATGCCCTTGACCGGAATCGAACCCGGGACTCTTCAGTCCGCAGGCTGACGCTCTATCCACTGAGCCAAACCAGTTTCGGCAGATTCACAAAATCTTAAATGTTCAAGCCAGAAGGAGCCCCGGAGATAACCTAATCTTTTTTGTTTGAAAGATGAGAAGTCTGGGGCCCAGAGAGGGAAAGTGACTGGCCCATGGCCATGCAGCCAGGGAGCAGCAGCACACCTGCCGGATGCTGGGCTGCTGCCAGAGATACATGCTCTTGGCCACACCTCTCAGGCCTGAGTTCTGTGTGTCCAGAGGCTTGGATGTCTTTCAGAGCATCTGCTGCTTCCTGGAAAGACAGTTCAATTCCTGACAGCAGGTGGGTCAGGCCATTTTTTTCCTCCTCTATTGATCAATAATCGGGCACAAGAGCCTCCCTTTGCTGAAACATCATTTCAAAAGCAGTTTCACAGATGGTGAGTGAGAAACTTGGCAACAGTGGCAGCTCCTTTGTTTAAACAAAGAGGGGAGATGAACAGGGACAACCACCCAACATGATGTCTTCCATCTCAATATCCAAACCTGAGGTTCTAAAAACCTCTGCTTTAATACAACATACAGAACATGGGAGCTAAAGGAGCAGAGGAAACTAAGAACCAGGGATATTTATACCAGCCCAAAGCCAGATAACTAAATGGTGGCACAGGACATGTGGCCAGGGAAGTTTCCAGGGCCCTGGGCTTGAGGCTCAATGCTCTAAGGTCACTGTCTTGAAATTCTAATTTTCCCTTTAATCTCTGTTTTATAATTGAGGTCCAAAGGGGAAGTGGAGCATGCATGGGGAAGTAGGAGCCTCAGCTCACACTCTGGTCTCACCTCCTACTACCCTGTTTCTCCGAAAATAAGACAGTGTCTTATATTAATTTTTTCTCCCAAAGTTGCACTAGGTCTTATTTTCAGGGGATGTCTTATCTTTCCATGTGCTAGGTCTTATTTTCGGAGGATGTTTTATTTTTGGGGAAACACGGTATCTCCCTGACTCTCTGGTATGAGTCTGAACTGCATCCTGGGGCCCTGGCCCATACCAGCCTTCCCCACCCTGCTGCCCTCTACCTGAGGTGGCAACCAAGCCACTTCGGCTGGAGAACAGGGGTGAAAGACCCTCATTCTGCGATCAACCTCTACTTCCAGGGGGGCCTGAGCATGAGCTGGGACACTTGTTTGTGTCTCAGGGCAGAGAATGGTGGCAGCTGTTCATCCTGGCAACAGACAGCCTAGCAGGTGAGAACCTCTAGCCTACCTTCAATCCAGGTACCAAATATTTCCCAGTGTGGAGGTTGCAATCCATTTGGGGACACCAGTTCTCAGTGAGTTGGGTCTTTGGTACTGAGAGAAGAGAAGGTTGGTTTTCATGAACCTGTGGTTGCTGGCAGGAGGGGATCCTGAAGCCATAGGCCACACTGCCAAGTCACAGTATCTCCAGGCACTTGGGAGACTTTTTCCTGACCTTGCAAATACCCCAAGTCCAGGGGAATGTGACATTCAATAGCAAATAAAGTCAACATAATAGAGAGACCAAGAAGAAAGGCGATAATTTTAGATCGTAGTGCCCTTAACAGCACTCTTTTCCAGGTGTGTGTTTTTTAACAAGGACCCTGCATTTTCATTTGGCAAAATTAAATTATATAAGCCAGCCTGGCTTAGATTTAGACCAGGCCCTGGGACCCATCATGTCCAAAAAGGAATTTAAGGACCCAGATGGCTCAAGAATATGAGTAAGATTTTAATCCTTAGAAGAATGTGCATTCTGACCTACGTTGTACCCGGTGTTAATGATACATTTCTGTCTTGACCACATCACCTCTCTTTCTGTCTGAAGACTTCCTCCAGAACCCCAATCCCTACAGTTTGCTACCAGATCCTAAGGCCACCTGCTTGTCAAAACTTCCCTCATCTTCCCTCATCTCCTCCCTAGGCCAGTGGGCCTGCCACGGACAGACAGAAGAGGACAGACAGAAGTACCTCCTCAAGGCCAGCTTTTTTTCACAATTGAGGCCTTAATTCCCATTGTCTATTTCAAGCAACATTAGCCCCAGCTATGACATAAAAGGTGGCATGTCCTGTTTCTGAAGCAGTTCTTTTGTCTGGTTTCTCTGTGTTAATTCTGAGTGATCAGAATACCATCTCCACAGAGGGAAAAAACCAGGAGTCAGAATTAGTCTGCTTAAGGGTGATTTGAAGTGTTGACGTTGTGTAGATAAGATTACCTAAAAGGATAGTGGTGTGTTTTTTTATTGCTTACCAAAAGCAAAGCAAAAGAAAATGAATTTAACTTTTGGCCAAGAGGGATTTAATACAGAGAGAATATTCCTAGGACCAGCGGTTGTTTGGTTCCTTAGATGGTAAAGAAACAGCCTTCGACTCCTGTAAACAGATTTCGGTTTGAATTCACTCACTAGTTGGTGACCCTGGGCAACTTCAAAAATAGAACAAAAATACATACCTCATCGTTCCACTTATGAAACTGTCTGGCACTCAGCATCCAATAATTTTGTTTTATATTGGTTAAAAACATCGTACTGTAGGGCACAGATCATGGATTTTGGAATTTGGTGGGTCTGAGTCAAAATTTACAGATCTGCCACTCACACAGTTATTTCAGGCAGAGGACACTGAGCCTAGGTTTGGTCATATAAACATGGGATAATGCTATCTAAAACACAGAGCTGTTTTCAGGATTAACTGAGTCTGTATGGAGTATGTGGTATGTAGTCAGCACTCAGCAAATGTTAATGTTCATCCTTCCAACTAACAACACAGAGGGGTGGGGGAGAGAGAGAGAGTTTTACTTATAATGGAAAGTAAAATGTTGACTAATCCCAGTTCTTTTTTATCGATTAATAGCTAGGTATGTGAAAGCTAAACTTACTTGTGGAAACCCAAGATTATTTTTTTTGGCTCATAGACAATAGTGACTTTAAGGAAACAAAATATTAAGCATCGAAGTCAAAGATATGCTTTAACGATGGAAATGCAAACATCCCCTCCAATGCTGATGTTGGTCATTGTGGTTTCCCTGCCTTCAGACAGCGATTGCTTTGGGGCTCAGCGTGGACCAGAGACTCTGCTGCCCTCACAAAAAATGGCAAGTGCCAATGGGCTCTACTTGAATCCTAGATGCAAGCATAACCTCCACATCCCTCCTTGCAGTATATTTGCATCTCTCTCTCCTTTCTCTCGGGAGATGAAATGTTGACTCACTATATATATTTTTTTAATAAAGGAATATTTAAGCTTTAATCTGTACTTTAAGATAAATTTTCTAGGACATGGGCTCACTAGGGAATGAGTTACAAATGGCTTTTAAGGGTACGTATTTAATGAACATTTAACTAAAGAATGAAAATTGCTGATATGCATGATTTCCTTTGTTTTTCAACTGCTGATACTATAAATCCAAGCTGTCATTTCTTTTTAACTACATTTGCCATAAAAGCACTTATTTTATGGCGGCTGTGATATAAGCACCGCTGTTTCACCTTATGATTAATAAAGTAATTAGCACTGGTTCTAATATTCTCAGCAAAAAGGCCGAGCTTTAGATATTTCTGTTGCACTAATAGGTTTTCTAAAGCAATGTGGCGGCCACAATGCTGGGGCCTGCGGAACACATTTTCTAATGTACATCGTGCAGATCAATTGATAAATTACGTCAGTCTGGGTTGGTCATCACACAGAAAATGTCATTAGAGATGAAAAGGGAATGGCAGGATGCAGCCAAGGGTAATTTGTTTTCCATTGTTGATTTATGCTATAGAACTATTCTTGTAAGTCAATTACCAAAACACAAAATGCCGAGGAAAATATTAAAATGCTAGAAAAGAAGAGTCTATTACAAAGAGATGTGCGGTAAACAGACAAGACTGACAACCCTTTTGAAACCAGCATCCCATGGAGTCAACTGGAAACCATATTTCTGATGATGTAGATTGTCCTTGGGACTGTGCCAAATGCGGAATTGGGCCCTGGGCTCCGTAACATGCTTCCTTCCAAAATGTGTTTCCTGAGAGTATATTTGAGGTTATCTCAGGGGTGGGCTGGAAAGAGGACCACAGGGGTTCAAGGACTTGGTTCCTCTCAAAAACTTCAGGATGCTGAGCTCAGTCACAAAGGAACCTTGTATGAACCAGGGCCCTGTGTGGTTACAAAAATAAAAAATTTCAGTGATGCATGAACATTGCTGAAAAACAGACTCCCTCTCTTTTGTAGAGCTTGCCTTGGAAATCTATCAGGGAAATTTGATTCTTGGGACAGGGCTTAAATTTTCTTACCAGCTTCACAATCACTGACTTCACTGCCCTTCCATCATTCATTCATTCCGTGAGCACTAAGGCTGTGTCAGGCTTGGGCCTGGCTCTGAGGAGACAAAGATTCTTGTTCAAGGAGCCCAGAATGTATTGTATACTAGCATGGGCTCAGGACAGATAAGCCTAGACTCAGGTGTCACTACTTATTAGCTAAGTCCCTTCAAGATAAGTTACTTACCCAAGCCAGATCTAAGGTGGGAATAATAATTGTACCTACCTTATATGGTTGTTGTAAGGATTAAATGAGCTGTTAAAGAGGTGAAGACAAAGTTTATTCAATAAATAGAAGCTATCGCTCCTGTTGAGAGAGTGCCACTGAGCTGCTTCTTTGGTTCTGGGAATGAATTTGAATAAAGACATCGAAGCTCTCTCCTTGGCATCTCCCTGGGGCCCACAGCGATATCTACAAACAGTGTTCCCAGATCAGAGAAAATCAGCAACTGGTAGAGACTGAGACATCTCATATTGATCAGCCCAGGGCTCATCCTTCAAACTGCCCAACCCAGACAAGTCCCGTTAGGGAAATGGATGCTTTTTCATCCACTCTATTTCCTCCAGCACCTTCTTCTCCTTTCTTTCTCCTCCTCTTCACTCCTTACCTCACTTCTCCCTTTTCTTTCCTCTGATCTCATCTCTCCTCCCCCAAGTCTTTCCATCTTTCTCTTCTCCTCTCACTACTCCTCTCCCCTCTCACTCTCGTTTGACAAACCCTAAGACCCCCTTGCATTTCCCATAAGAGAAGGATGGAACCTGTTTTTGGTTCTGAATACCTGTCATCCCTCAGGAGCCAAGTCAGAGTGAACCAAGAGTTATTTGCTCAAAAGAAAAGTGCGTATCATTCATACACCCAAATTCCTCGGAGCTGGGAGGAACCTCAGAGATGCTCTCCGGCCCTACGTTTTCCTATCAGAAGGTTTCGTTTCCATCTGGTGTGACCGACCCAGACTGAACAGGTGCTGGGAGTGGAGGCTGAATGAGAGCCCTGCCTCCCTCCTCTGGACAGAGTGACCAGGATGAGAAATCGCCTGTTCTCTGCTGCATCAGTCACCCCTCAACTGCTGCTCCTCCTGGCACTCAGGGCGCTCAGATGTTTCAGACTGAATAACTGTAAGGACTGGCACCACAGAAATGCTCTGGTGCAGGTGGACTTGTCTTTGCTTTTCCTTTTTCCTTATAGGGACTACACCCGAGCAAAACCCTCCTCGACCACTTCTCCAGCCATCTCCACTCACTAGTTTCTAAAACGGCATCTATTCATAAGAGTTACCTGTACCCCTTCCTGCAGTAAAGGACAGTGTAAATTGTGTCGGTCTATCTGCCATTAGCTGGTTCTTCTAAGAATGGCAACTGCAGCACCCAAGATCCCCTTCTCTGGACAGTTCTGAGTTAGTTTTCCAGTGAGAGGAACTCGCATGAGATTTGGGAGGCAGAAAGCAAATGGAAGCCATCAATCTTCAGAAACAGTCACGGCCAGATGTGTGGACAGATGAGATGTGTGTGGAGAGAAGGGTTTCTGGTAAGATCTTCATCGCTGCAGACTGAGACATTTGGTGGGAGTTTCTAGAGAGTCTCAGGAGCTCCAGGCAAGTTTTTGAGAATCAGTTTGGAGTTTTCAGCTTAGATCCTCAGTGTCAACTCCTTTGACTTCCTGGGACTGTTCCCCCAAACCTTTGGCATCAGCTCCTCTGACCTCTACTTCTCTAAATATTCCAACTTATGAGTAAGGTTCAAATTCTATTTTAAACCATTTATAACCAGAACATATAGAATGGCTTCTGTTTTTCTAACTAACTCCTGTCTTATACATATATAAAAAATAGAAATGAGCTATTATACCCTTGTGCATTGCTGCTGGGAGTTTAAAATGGTTCAACTATTATGGAAAACAGTTTGGCAGTTCCTACAAAGTTAAACATGGAGATACCATATGTTCTAGGAATTGTACTTCTAGATGTATGCTCAAAGAATTGTAAACAGAGACTCAAACAGACACTTGGATACCAATGTTCATTGTAACATTATTCATGGTAGCCAAAAGGTGGAAGCAACTCAAGTGGCCCATCAATAGATGAATGGATAAGTGAAATGTTTTATATATGTGTGATTCAGCCACAAAAAGGAATGCAGCTGAGATAAATGCTACGACATGAGTGAACACTGAAAACATTCTGCTAAGTGAAATAATACAGACACTAAAGGTTACCAGGGGCTGAGGAGAGGAGAAAACATGGTGTTTCTGTTTTGTGGGTAAAAAAATTCTATTTGGTGCTGGGGTTATTTTCCCAGCCTTACAAAGGGTTCAGCATTCTGGAGAAAGGGCCTGCAAGTAGATTATTAAAAAAGTGTCCAGCCCTAACCATTTTGGGTCAGTGGATAGAGCGTCGACCTGCGGATGATTCTGGTCAAGGGCATGTAACTTGGTTGAAGGCACATCCCCAGTGGGGAGTGTGCAGGAGGCAGCTGATCAATGTTTCCTTCTCATCAACATTTCTAACTCTCTATTCCTCTCTCTTCATCTCTGGAAAAAATCAATGAAATATATATTATTAAAAAAAAAAAAAAAAAGGAATCCAAAGACAAAAGATATTTTAAAGGTATTGGGGGGTCAGAGGATCTTCAGCTAAAAGGAACTGAAGACTCTCCTCCTTCACTCAGACCCCTGATTTTATACACACGACTTATTCTAAGGCAAGGTGGAAATATACACTTCAAAGGGTATACCAGTGGTCAGCGAACTTGAGAGCATCCGTTTGCTGCTCTGTTGACTGAGTTTGCCAACCACTGACCTAGACTCTCAATTCCAATAATTACTGGCTGTTGTTGTTCCTTGTGTTTAAGCCCCTATACAGAAACATTGTCAGTTTGGGGAATAGCCTACACCTGTTCAGGTGTTTGGCCAACAAGAGGCTATAAAAATGCCTGAGCTGTCTGGCAGTTGACAATCCTATTCAGGTTTGGGGGAAGTGCCATTTTGCTGTTTCCAACAGGTAAATTACATATGTTGCTCACCCTTGTTGAGCCCCCCAAGTCCCATCAACCTTTTGACAGAACTCTTGTAATTATTACATGCTGGAATTGGTTCTCGGCAATTTGGGATGATTTTTTTAAAGTCTTGGAAAATAATACTGGTGGTAGTTGTACAATATTGTGAATGTACTTAAAGCCACTGAATTGTACATAAAAAAATTATTAAAATGGCAATTTTTGTTATGCATATTTTACCAGAATATATTTTTAAAGCCTTTGTTATAGATAGCAGGAGATTTCCAAACATGGGTTGTACCTAACCAACCTGTTTATCACAGGTGATTAACATATATGGGCTGAGGGTACACACATGTACAGATTACTAAGTACATGCCTCTAGAGAGGAAGGAAAATCTCATTTTACCTAGTTCAGGTGGAAAAGCCAATTGAGATTACATCGTTTGAATTCTTTCATTTGTCTGACTGATTTGAAAAGTTCCCCTCAGTTAATGAGACCCTGTTCTCTTCAGCACACCCTCTCCGTCGCCCACGTTTCTAACTGGCTTCAATCCCTAGTCCAAGATGAGTGGCTTCCTGGGATATCAGAAAACTATGACCCTCTGACCCCTGGTTTAAACAACTAAAACCCTTTTCATTACTTGTATTCAGACATTTACCTTCTCTATAGTTACTATGCTTTCATTTCCAGAAGTAAAGGGATCTCCATAGTTTACTAATGTACCATTTGCATGTGTGTGTGTGTGTGTGTGTGTGTCCACTGAGCTCACCTCAGTCCACACAATTCATTGTTCTAGTTAGAGCAAAACTACTACTATCCTTCAAGATACACTCAGAAGAGTTCATTCACTACATCCCATTGTTCAGAATCCTGGCCCATTGCAACTTGGCTTCAACTTTACAGGCTTTACAAATAGTCAGTCAGTGTATAAAGTCATAACCCTTTAAGGTGTGTGTTCCCCAGAGGTATAAATGAATCCTACCCTTTTATTTCAATACCATATATGTTTGCATCTTTTAAAAATTAAAAAAAAAAAAAAGGTTCTGCTTTGTGTGATTATGAAGGTGATGGCCAAGTCCTTGTTTGCACTTAGGGCCACATGAAAACCAACCCAGGATTCCGGGATCTCGGCTTTCCTCACTTTCTAATGATCTACATTATGAACTTGAAAAGGTTACTTTGCTAACCCTAAGTTTCTCCATGTTCAGAAATGAAAGGAGAATTTGAATGGGTGAACTATTAGGATCTTTCCAGTTCTAGGAGCTTTTTATTTGGGTCAAAGCAAATCCTGATTCGCTCTGTTGTGTAAGCCCCTTAGTTTTGGTTGCTCCCAGGCTCAAAAAGCACTTTCAAGTCAACAATCACAGGAAAAGCTCCACTGTAGAGACCTTGTGGATGGGAACCCCAGATGCAAAGAAGTCTGATGACCTCACCTGAGTCTCTCAGTTGAGGATCAGCATATCACAACTCCCTTGGACCAAGTTGCCTTTTTATCTTTCCAGGTGGCTGGTCCACCTCAAATATTTTTAGGGTTAAAAACATGTAACCTATTATCGTTACATAATTTCATGATGGGCCATCTTTCTATTTTGTATACAGAATTTGTGATTTTTAAAAAGAGCCTAATCATAGGATCCTTCATAGAGACATATGCTGGTGAAAACACTTTCTCATGGCATAACGGCTTAATAAGTAGACTACAGGCTGGAGAAGAGTCCTTGCTACACAGACCTCAGCAGAGACAGATTCCTTCTCCTCTCATCCTCCCTCTAAGAGCAAGAAGTCTGGCCCAGGCAGCCTCTCTGCTCAGTTACCTTCTAAACTTCAATGTCATTCAAAGTCCCAAATTTCTCCAAGGAGAAAATATATGATCTAGCTTTACTTCTCTGTAAGGCCCATCCTGGCCTGTATACAGGTCAAGTCATCCAGGTTCTTACACGCCCAGCTTCCTGGCTCCTATTAAATTGTATGACGTTTGGGGCTGAGCTCTCTATGACTGTGCTAGGTCCTGGATTTCCACCCTGTCTCCCCACCTCAGCCTGTTCACATATTGTAAAAGAAAGAGGATATTGTGCTATGAAGTCATCCCCACTTATCCATCTTTGGAGACGTAACTTGCAAGATTTTATAGTCCCTTCCTCCCTGCCTTCACTGGAGGAGCAATCACAAGGTTCCCACTTGAACGTGTACTGTTTAGTCCGGACCCTGAGCTGAACTTTTAGGTTTGGGGATGCTCACCACTGCTCTATGGAAACAGGCTGGACACTCTGGATTTCAGTGTCCTCATCTCTAAGACAAGATATAAGACCAAATCACCTCCATAGCCCCTGCGTTAGGTAAGGATAGGTCTGACTGCTAAAACAGATCCAAGACAACAATGCTTGAACACTGTGTCCCACACAAAAGCTGAAGCTGGATATAGTGACTCTGCTCCATGACAACTCAGACCTGGTACCTGTGTTACTTCTCCGACATCCCTAAAGGTTTATCCTCATCCACTGAAATGGACAAAAGAGAAGTAGAGGCTATGGGGTATGCTGGGCAAGAGATAGGACAGGATACCTTCTTAAAGTTTCATCTATCCTGTGATAATACGAGTCCATGGCCATATTGTAGCCAGGAGTGACCCGATCCTCTTCTCCGAGGCCAGAGGATAGCACTTCCTGTCCACAAAGAGAAGTTTAACCAAAAAGAAAAAGTAGGATGATGAATCTGTGGGCAAAATTCCAACTTTATAAGGATTTTGACGGATGTAAATTGTTTCCTGGATATGGGCTAATGACAGCTAATGGCCAGTGATAGGCAGCGGGCAGATGACCCGGCAGCAGTTTCCTAGTTCTGTTGGCTAAAACGCAACTTTCATCTGCTATCTTCATCCCCCTCCCATATTACTAGCAGAGAAGCCACATGTTCATACTCCTACTTCTCCCCAAGGACGTCAGCATGTCTAGTTTACATAGGTACACAAAAGCATATGCATTCCGTCACCCACCTAATGGGAAACAAACCTGCACAAGGAGAAGCTTAATATCCCACTCGATGGTTCTAATATATATGCTCCATACAGTTCTGTTTGTTCAAAAGCAAAGGAAATTGAGTTGCTTTAAATTTATGAACTGACAAATTTCTGAGTAATGGTGAATCATTGCTTGATATTTCAGTTAAAGCTCAGACAGTGAGCTGGCGCCTGCTGCAGCTCTTTTTTGGGTCATAAGAAATCATCAGAGAATCGCTCACAGCCCTGAGTGAAAGATAGAAAGCCAGACAAGGCCAAGGTCAGTGTGCCCACGGATGGAGGCTGACACACATCAGAAAGACATTTCAGAGGGCAAGACATCAACTCAAGTGTTGGTAAGGCAGTAAAAGGGAGATGGGGTGGGTCTGAGAATACGGAAAAATAGAACAATAATGCTTTTGATTGGGCAGATCTTGGATACTGTAGGAGAGTCCCATAGCATAGGCTAGGGCAGAAGTTGTTTGGAGATCAGTCATCATTATGTTGTCCTCTCTTCCCACATCCAGCCCTGTGTGTGCCTAGAAAACTCCAACTCATCTTTCAAAATTCTGCAGAACATGACCTTCCTTGAATTCCTGCCTCAGTTTCCTACAATGCATTATGAAGGTTTATTTTTATTTCTATCTCCCTTACTAGGCATTAATCATCTCAAGGGCAAGGATTGGTTCTCTTTCATCTTTATACCCCCAATGATAGTGCTTAATAAATACCTCTAGTTGGGAGATGTGAGTGATGAATAGAGAAAAGAAGGAAACAAGGAGGGAAAGGAAGAGGGCGGAAAGCAGTATCAACAAGATAATCTTTAAATCAGAGGAGTATCTGGATCAGAGGATATGGACTGCATTATAGCTTACATTTTTGACTGACAATGAAAATAAAAAGAACTGGTAAGAGACTTACAAAAATGACTTTTAAATGGGGTGATCTTATTGTACATAATATGCAACCATAGCTTTACCCCATCAATTCTAGTGAATTTGGTAGAAGGGAATGTGCCATTTTGTTCCTTGCTTTGATCCCCAGAAGCACTGGGAGATTCCGCTTGTCAGAGGGTTTTGAGTGATCTTGTCAGATTTTAAGCCACCAAAATTCACTACTGTCACCACCAGGTGAGGCCTTCCCAGAGAGACAAAATGAGACCATAGGATGGTTTGGCTCATTGATTTGTGGATATTGTACCATTGTTGCATCCCCAAGATAAATCCTACTTGCTCATGGTATATGATCTTTCTGATGTACTCCTGGATCCAATTTGCTAGGATTTTGTTGAGGATTTTGGCATCTATGTTCATAAGGGATATTGGCCTACAGTTCTCTTTCATTGTGTTGTCTTTATCTTGTTTTGGTAGTAGGGTGATGCTGGCTTCAAAGAATGAGCTTAAAAGTGTTCCTTCCTCTTGAATTTTTTGGAATAGTCTGAGGAGGATAGGTTTCATTTCTTCCTTGAATGTTTGGTAAAATTCCCCTGTGAAGCTGTCTGGCCTCAGGTTTTTGTTTGCTGGAAGCTTTTTGATGACTGCTACAATTTCTTCCATAGTTATCAGCCTATTGAGGTTTTTAGAATCTTCCTGATTGAGTTTTGGAAGGTTGTATTTTTCTAGGAATATGTTCATTTTTTCCAGGTTGTCTAGTTTGTTAGAATAGAGTTGTTCATAGTATTTTTAACAATCCTTTCTATTTCTGTGAGGTCTGTTGTTATTTCACCCTCTATTGAGATGCCCCAATGTTCCCCTCACTGCAAGTAATAATAAACCTAACTTGTTCAAATGCAGGTGTGTTCCTGTGAGCTTTGGTTGAAGAGCATTGACAAGCTCCATGTGCTAAAGAATATTTGGTCCTAGAACAATTTTTAAAAACAATTTGGTAAATACTCAGCGAAATAACACTATATCAACTTCCTTCATTGTTAAATTTACAATCCATAAAATTTTATGATCACTGAAAATAATTTGCATATTGCATTAGAGTTTTTCACTACACAATTCCCAAGTCAGCCAGCTGATTACCGAGAAAGCATGGCCAGATGTAAATTAAATGTGCAGCCAATTTCATAAGCAAATTATGAATTATTATAACATGTTTGAAAGAATCCAGAAGTTGGAGAGTCTGTGGCCTCTAAAGATTTTAAATACCCTGAAAGAGGAGGGACTGTACAAGGCTTGTGTGGAAACAGAAGTATGAGGGACAAAGAGTGGCAAATATTACCAGCTCATTACTCAATAAACTGGGCAACTTGGGACCAATTTTAAGACATCACAGAGAATGTTCTTCTCTTGGGAGGAAATCAGCTGGGCCAAGAGAATGGATCTACTCCCCCCTGCCACTCAACAGTCAGCTGCTTTTAGTACTAGTCTCCTGACCACCCACAGGGCAGATCTTCTGCTGGTTGGGTCACTCTAGTGGGGTGATAAGGCAAATCAGCACACTGCCTCCCTTATCAACGTCATTCCCAGACTGTTGGCACCTTGGCCTCGCTCATGGGATCTGCTGGTTCCTGTCATCACCCATCCTTTTTGGGAGTGCTTTCCCATTATGTCATTTCACTGATGCTGGTGTCCTGGCCCCAGCCCTTCACCACACAGAAGAGTAACTCTTCTCTTTACCTTCTTGTGCAAGCCCTCCTTAAATGGCAATCTTCCTTCCAAAGTTCATCTCCAGACAGACAGAGGAGGTGGTCAGCCAGATTTCAAGGGAAGCCATCTGCAGTAAATGAATTATCATCTAAAGAAAAGCTTTCAGTATTGTGCTGAGTGAAATAAGTCAGAGAAAGACAAATTTCACTTACATGTGAAATTTAAAAAAAAAAGAAAAGAAAAAGAAAAATAACTAAACAAAAACAAAAACAGATTCATACTATTGTAGTAGATACAGAGAACAGATTGGTAGAAGCCAGAGGGCAATGGGTAAAGGAGTTCAAGATGCACAAACTTCCAGATATAAAATAAATGTCATTGGGATATAATGTATATAGCATGGGGAATATAATCAATAATGGTGCATTAACTTTGTATGGTGACAGATGGTAACTAGACTTACTGAGGTGATCATTTCACAATGTACACAAATGTCAAATCACTAAGTCCTATACATAAAATTAATATAATATGTCAACTATACTTCAGTTTTTTAAAGCCTCCAGAGAAACTTTTTTTTTTTTTAATTCAGCAGGGTATGGCAGGAAATAAAACCTAGAATCAGACTTTGGAAGGTGGAAATTTAACTTGGGAATGTTTGAGTTCAATCCTGCCACTTTTCATATGAGAAAACAATGGCCTGCGCAATTCAAGTTTTGTGTGTGTGTGGGTTTTTTTTCTTTTTTCTTTTTATCTTCCAGGCTTGGAAGCCTTATTTTGCCTTTTCCCCTTAAGTCTACTGGTTTTGTAATTTAGTGGGAAGGAGAAATGTATTTTTCCTTTCCTTGGTCAAATTTTTAAAAATAGCTGTGAAATGGTACATGCTTTGTTTTTTTAAAGCCCCACAAAAGGCAGCACAGTATAAATTATCTTTTCGTCAGTGCAGGTTATGAAATTACTCTAGAGAGTCATTTCTATGGAGACAGGCAATGCAAAGACTACTGTAACTCAAGGGAAGGCAATTCCACTCGGAGCTCACAGAATGTAATTGATGGGAGGAAGCAACATAAATTACCCTGGCATTCTTCGGGGGTAATGTTTCTGTTTTCCACACAATCTTATTTTTGCACACAAAACAAATAAAACCAAATTCAATCTCCCAAATTGTGTCTTCACTTGTTTGCTTTCTTTTAAAACTCATTCTGCCCATATCACCCACAACCATGGCTCTCCGGCCAGGCAAATGAAGTCCAGTATTGGCAACTTGCTTGACCTCCACCCCGCATTTCCCTCCCTCCTCTGAACTTCCAACCCTTCTTTGTTTCAGATGGATCATTCATTTGTGACCATGACAAAAGCCTAAGAATTAAACTTTACTAAGAAAAGACCAGCCAAGTTGGCTTCAATTCATATTCCAGGCAATTTGAGAACAGAACAGCAGATTCCTTTGTCCCTCTCTGCAACTACTAACAAAGTTAAATGGAGAGGTGGGGGGAAAATTTTAAGTTCTCCATGATGACAAGAAAAATTATGTGGCCGGGGTGGGGGGAGAGCGCATTAAAATAGGTAACAAATAAAAATACCTTATATAATCATTGGTTTCTTTCTCCACATGTGCAGACATATTTAAAAGGACTACTGGGTGGCAAAGACTGGGAGACACAATTGCACGGGTTTGCGTAAGAGTCTGATTCAATGTTGCGTCTAACACCTGATAAGTGACCTCCAAACCTAATTACAATATTCAAGGCAATGTGACAATGTGGATATCATGCAAGCACATATCCATTCTCCCCATGGTTGGAAACTCTGGGTGGTGCCACTTAGAAGCCAAGTGGGCAGCAAGCTCTGGAATCCAAGAGAGTCCATCTTCTTCAAGGCAGGACTCCAGGCAGGGGGAGAGGGACAGATCGTGTCTGTGCACTCAGGATGAGAGGAATGGTAAGTTCTTGGTGAGCACATTAGGATTGGCTCCACAAGCAAGGCAAGACTGAGGATTCATGCATAAAGATTTGATATCTAACTATCTATTAATCGATCGATCAATCTATAATGAAATATTACTCCACCACATACAAAAAAAAAAAAAGGAAATCTTGCTATATGTGACACATGAATGAATCTTGAGGGCATAATGCTAAGTGAGTCAGCCAGACAGAGAAAGACAAATACTGCAAGATATCACCTAATATGTACAATATAAAAACAGCTGAACTCACAGAGACAGAGTAAAATGGTGGTTACCAGGAACTGGAGATGGCAGAATTGGAATGATATTGCTAAAGGTTATAAACTTGCAACTAGAAGAGGAATAAGTTCCGGAGATCTAATGCACAGCATAATGGTTATAGTCAACAATATTGTACTGTAAACATCAAAGTTGCTAAGAGACTGGATCTTAAATGTTCTCACACACACAAAAAAAGTGATAATTATGTTACATGATAAAGGTGTTAACAGAGTCTAGAGTGGTAATCATAGTGCATTATACAAATGAATCTCATCAATATGTTGTACACCTTGAAGTTACACAATGTTATATGTCAGTTATATCTCAATTTAAAAAAAAAAACTGAGATATTAGGAACCAGAGTAGAGATTCAATAGGAGATTAGAGACTTGATGAGTTTTAGACCAATTTCAGGTAGTTTTTCACCTGAAGTCCATAGAGTGAATGAATAATAAAAAGATATTCCAGTCCTGGCCACTGTGGTTCAGTTGCATCATTCTGTGCACCAAGGGGTTGCTGATTTGATTCCTGGTCAGGGCACATGCCTGAGTTACAGGCTTGGTCCCCAGTGGGGGCATGCAGGAGGCCAACTGATATTGTGCTCTCACATTGATGTTTCTCTTGTTTCCTTTCTTCTCTCTCTAAAGGTCAATAAACTATTCCTTAAAAAAAAAAAAAAAAAAAAAAATTCCAGTGGATGCTGACAAAGGCTGAAGTGACAACTCAAGCTTGGGGAGGTTAATTCAAGTGCCTCTTATAGTAATGCTAAAAGCAATTTGAATCTACGCTGAAATTTTATTCTAAAGGGCCCTAAGTATAGGTGTAAAGCTATCTCTTATTTTAATTAGTTGGCTGACACTACATGGATTAAGTCTCCTTTCCCTACTCCCAATTCAGTTGAAATAAATTCAGTTGTTTCTGTCTCTTAGGAAGGTCACATCTACTTCAAGTGAACAGAGCCTCAGGCTCATTCTGAAAATGCAACGCATACCTGCAGCGTGCTTTTGGTGTCTTTAGACTAAGAGAAAGTTCATTCATTACTTTCTAATATTTGTTTAACAAATGTTTACGGAGAGGCTCATGTTCCAGGCAAAGTTCTAAAGTGTTTGAGATGCAAAAGTAAAACTCAATCCTGCCCTTGAAGAGCCCACAGTTTAGGAGGAGATGGGAAAGTGGGGAGCCAAAAGTTAGACAGTGAGCACACCCCACATAACCCTCATGTAGCAGATGCCACCTCTGCTCTGTGAGGTAAAAATAAACCAAACTAGACATCCATGGAACCATAGTTTGTTTTTTAATGACCTTCCATCTGGCCTGTAGGACCCTGGCACCTGAAGATATCAAATTTTCAACCCTCCAGTGAACTGTGGCTTTTCAAAGACTAGGTAGCTACTGAGGCCATTAAAGGACCCAGCAGGATAGTTGATGGCAGGTGAAATTTAATCAGCCTGTGAATTCCAAACACTGCAGTTAAAGTTACAGATATCATTCATCCCCAGTATGCTTTCCAAGAATTAAACTGAGGATGTATGTGTGGGTGTGTGTGTGGGTGTGTGTGAACAATACCAGTAATTTTCATTCAAGTATGGTTTTTTTATACTTTATTCTTCCAGTACCTGAGAATCCTAAAAAAAAAAAAAATCTAGTGTTACATAAACCAACAGGATGCCAGGATGCTACGGCAGTCATTACTTACACTCATGTATCACTTCCCAGTGAGTTTCTTCCCTGGGACTCCTGCAGTGCATATTCAGGTGCTAAACATTAATATTTTTTTAAATGAAGGGAATTTTTTAATTTACTTAAGGGAGGTGGGGAGGAGGCTATTTGCTTTCCACTTATTTATGCATTGATTGGTTCATTGTTGTATGTGCTATGACTGTGGGATTGAGCCCACAGCCTTGGCACATCATAATGACACTCCGACCAACTGAGCTACCTGGCCAGGAATAAACATTAATATTTTTAAACGAACAACCTGTTCCAGAGACACTTTCATTTTCCCGTATGGTATAAACATATTCATCTTCCACTCCCTTTGGGAAAAATGAGAAAAATAAAAATAACATGAGATTATTTCAGCCTCAGGTCCATGAAGTTGGCAGTATAAAAGGTGGCCTTCTTGTAGGTGCAGGTGGTGTAGTTAGCCTAAAAGTTTCCTCACTCCACCTTACTCTGAGGAACTACACAATGGTCTTGAACTCTGAATCCCATCTCCTCACCAGCTACCTTGGGAGTGCGCCTTGTTTATGAGATAGAGTTCAAGGAGGTAACTTTTACTCAGGAATGAGGCAGAGACCCGGGTAGAGTGGGAAAGAAGCTACTGGGGAGGAGGGGACTCTGGATTGTTGCACTGGAACAGTGGTTCTCAACCTTTCTAATGCCCTGACCCTTTAATACAGTTCCTCATGTTGTGGTGACCCCAACCGTAACATTATTTTTGTTGCTACTTCATAACTGTAATTTTGCTACTGTTAATGAATCATAATGTAAATATCTGTGTTTTCCCATGGTCTTAGGCTCTACAGTAGCAGTTCTCAATCAGAGTTGCCTAAGACCATCGGAAAACACAGATATTTACATTACGATTCATTAACAGTAGCAAAATTACAGTTATGAAGTAGCAACGAACATAATGTTAAGGTTGGGGGTCTCCACAACATGAGGAACTGTATAAAGGGCCGTGTCATTAGAAAGGTTGAGAACCGCTGCACTAGAAGATAGTAAGAGACTTATAGGAGGGAACCAGCCAAAAATAGTGACTCCTATACACTGGTGTCACGCTTCCGACTTTGTCACATCCTGTGCTCCCAAGGTGCGGATCAGACTATCATTTTATCTTAATGTGACACAAATACAGTGACTGACTCAGTCCTGTATTTTACAAATCCTGTTTCTCTTCCTTCGTAGCCTTGCTAATGTGCTGCTGCCATCATCCGACTCTCTGAGGCTGGTGTAAGATCTTTGACACCCTCTGCCAATATTCCAGATGCAGAGCCAAGGCTTGTAGAGAGACACGGCCCTCCCAGCATCTGCCAGTCCAGCATTCAGCAGCCACAGGCCTGATTCACAGCTCTGCCAATCATCATCTGTGTGACCTTGGGCAAAGTACCCAAATCGCATTAGCCTCACTTTTTTTCAAAGATAACATTGTCCTAAACCAAATAGGGGCTTGGTAAGAACTAAGTGAAATCATGCTTTTCAAATCACTTACCACAATGCCCAGCATAAAGCAGAATTAAATATACATGAGCTATCTTTACCACTGGTATGTTACATTAGGTGTTATGCAGCATCTGTAATGACCATTCTCTCTTGCTCTGAGGTGGTGATTCTGGCAGAGGCCACAGCTGGAAATGAGTCTCTGAGTTAGGAACTCTGCTGTCCAGAAAGATTCGCAGACAAATTACCCTGACTGGACAGCCTTTTTAAATTGGAAAGAAAAAAACAAAAACAAAAACAAAACAGGAATTAGAAAAATAAGGGGGAAAGCTGCAGTATATTCTACAGAGAATAATAATATAAGAATAGCTTTGATGAGACACCCAGCACAAACAGTCAATAGTCATATCATTAGGTGTGGAAGTTCTTAGATTTAAAAAGCATGGAACATACTGTATATCACCATGTTAATAATTGCCATGCTGTGCAGTAGTGAGCCTCAATTCTATCACCCTTCTATTTATAAATAGGATCTAGGAGACATGCTTCAACCCACCAAAACAGACCAGACCAAATCCTGAAGCTATCAAACTCAGAGCAAATTCCAAAACTGAGAAAGGAATGGAGTTGCCCTGACATTCTTAGATCACCAGGCCTAGCCATCAGAAACCTCAAGACCATCATTGCCAGTTGAGAAATCCTGTGAAGTCACATAGCTGTGAATGCCATAGACCCCACTGGCTCTGAACGTCCTCAGCGTCTGACTGCATGAGGTCCAGTCTCCCTTCCCAAGTATTTCTGAGACATCCTCTATCACCATCAAGAATTCTCATAGAATCTGCAAATCAGCTGAAACTGGTTTGGCTCAGTGATAGAGCATCGGTCTTTGGACTGAAAGGTCCCAGGTTCGATTCTGGTCAAAGGCATGTACATTGGTTGCGAGCACATCCCCGGTAGGGGGTATGCAAGAGGCAGCTGGTCGATGTTTCTCTCTCGTCGACGTTTCTAGCTCTCTATCTCTCTCCCTCTCTCTCTGTAAAAAATTAATTATATATATATATATATATATATATATATATATATATATATATGTATGTTTTTTGTTTTTTGTTTTGTTTTTGTTTTTTTTAAGAGTCTGCAAATCGGTCTCCATGTGGCTTACCCCCAAGACCAGTGGCCCAGGCCCATAAAGTGAACTCTCTGGTCCTGGAACACCAGACATCAGCTTCAGGTCACCTCAGCTGCTCTCTTCTTCAATCCTGGTCCCATGACTAGGACGCAGACCCTTTCCTTGACTCCCCACAGCGATCACTGACACCCGATAGAAATCTTGAACAAGACCTGACTGAAGAAGGTTTTGAGATGAACAGAAGAGGAATACAACATATATACTTGGCATACAACTACAACCAGAAGTGTCAGAACAGCCTTATTTGGGGTCCCTTCCTGCTGAGTGTTTAGTCTGACCATTCAAAGAGAACAGTGTGTCCCACTGCCTGGGTCCCCTACCAAAAACCGTACACTCACAGAGGCCAAGATCTGCCTCCACCATCCCCTGCGAAAAGCATTACCAAGCACATCATTGTGTCTTCTCCCTCCAGACAGTGGCCACCTGCTTTGGCACAGGTTTAATTCAAGGGGTCGATTCAGAGGCTTTCAGAAAACAACTATGTCTCTGTCTAAAGAAAATTGATGCTCTCACAAAAATGGCTAGCAGTTTTCAAATTGTTTCCCTAGTTTCTACTCATCAGGGTTTCAAAATCTTAGAGCCTGGCTTCACCCAAGAGACAGGTCAAGTAAGAACTGCTCTATAACTGAACTCACTTTTTATTTTTATTTTTTTATTTTTTTAATATATCTTATTGAATTTTTACAGTGAGGAAGGGAGAGGGAAAGAGAGTTAGAAACATCAATGAGAGAGAAACATTGACCAGCTGCCTCCTGCACACCCCCCACTGGGGATGTGCCCACAACCAAAGTACATGCCTTTGACCAGAATCGAACCTGGGACCCCTCAGTCCACAGGCCGATGCTCTATCCACTAAGCCAAACCAGTTAGGGCTGAACTCACTTTTTAAAAAGTAACATCAAAGGATCTGCTCTCAACAGCCGAGCTTTGGTGATGACTGCCCTGTGCGGGGCCCCTGGGCCACGCAGACACAGCCCTGGGCACTGAAGCACCTGCTCTTTGTTTGCGTCCCTTCCACTCCCCCACAGCAGAGCGTTCTCCCAGACTCTGTGAACCCTGTGTAATTGCCGCTGCGGAGAGTGATGATTCACTCATTACCACTTCTCTTTTTTTGTTCTTTCCTGCGTCAGCTGAGGTTAGTCAATATAATGTGCCACTGTGGTGTTCAGGATCCTGTAAAGAAAAGCTTTTAAAAAAAAATTTTTTAAACTCAGGCTTAGCTAGCTGGGCTTTTAAAAAATAATTGGAATTATCATTATGTTCCAGACTCTCTAGGCATTGCCACTTATGTTTCAATTCTTTGGAAGTCACAGTTTCTCAAAGAAAATTTGAAAAGCATCCATGTTTAGATGTCCAACCGATAGCCTGATGGTGAACATGCTGAGCACAACTCACAGCTGGCGCTGCAGGAGAGTTCAGGATTCCTGGGCATATTTCCCAGTCCTCCCCCACCCCCACCACCGGGGTCCTGATGGCTCTGACCACAGAACTAAATGCTCTATGAGAGCACAGAGCCCTGGGAACTAGAGTGGGGTTCAGGGTCCCAGGCTCCCAAGGTTCTGGGACAAGAGGGAGGAGGAGAAAGTCTTGGAAGCAGTGAGAAAGAACTGGAGTTTGTATGAAATGAAGTATTAGAAAGTATGTACACATTGGAGTGACTCTGTCTAAATCACTTAATTAGACAAACACTGTTGACATCTTGAGTCAGCAAACGGAATATCCTAGTTGTCTCCCCCTCTTCGCCAAACATCTAGAGTAGCCTGAGCAATCGCTTGCTGTGTGCCAGGGATGTGGGGATGACAAGGCTGGCCTCTGCTGCTCACAGCACACCCAGCCCAGCTGAGGTTGGGGGGGAGGGAGAGAGGGGGGAGCGTGGGGGGTGAAGGGACAGGGCAGTGGGGTGCTGTGATCTCAGCAGGCCGAGTTTGCTCAGAAAACAGGCAGGACAGTCCGGAGCCAGCCTCTCCTGGGAGATCAGGAAAGCTATCTTCAGTGCCTGAGCATTCAGTAAGTACCCGGCAATGTCTGCCACTCAAAAATACATACATAAATAGGTGTGTTTCTACCAACACACTAGCTTCCCCAAGCCCATCTTCTGGATAATAAGCTCTTTCAGCAACAATAGAATTTTGTGGATTCATTTTGTATCAAAACTAAGCCTGCTGTGATCCCCAGGGCCATAGCTGATGGCCCTAAGTGTGGGATCCAGAATTGCTGGGAGAAGGAGGCAGGAACAACCCAGAGGGAGCCTGCATGGTGCAGCCTTCACACCCTGTGTTAGCTGCTCCCAGCTGGCTCTGCAGCCCAGCTCTCCACTGCTGATGTGCTACACACACACACACACACACACACACGCGCGCGCGCGCGCGCGCGCGCGCGCAGGCACTTATTGCATTTTGCTCCACAGCAGGTGAACCCAATCCTTGACTCAGATCAGAGGGGGGGGCAGGCTTCCAGAGGAAGCACAGCCCACCTCTCTCCCTGGATGCCTGCATTCAGCTAGGAGCTCTGGGCGTGAGATAGTGAGACTAATAAAAGTCTGATTAGCTGGCTGGTGGGAGGGGGTGGGGGAGTTCAGCCCATAACTTGAAAAGCCGAGCAGTAGATCAGTGTTGCCAAAGAGAGGAAGTCTCCTTTGTTCTAAAATAGCACTTGAGTGTTTAGTGAAGACAGACCCTGCTGACCCCTAATGACTCTTAGTGGGTTGCTTTATGCTCCTGATAGGAACTGCAGCTCTTTGGCTCACTTTAAATTACTACCAAGTGTTGTGTATGGTGGGGCTTCTTCAGGAGGGGGGGCGGAGCAGGGGGGGGGGGGGAAATCAACCTGAGAAGAACAGCTATTCCTTAGCAACAAAAGGAAAAAAAGAAAGAAGGAAGAAGGCAGTTCCTTTAATGTAATCTGAGATGGAATCTAGCTTAGCTGAGCCAGAGCAAAAATAGCTTTTATCTAATCAAGGTGCCCGAGTTACACTTACAGGAAGTTAAAGAGGCCCTGCCTCAGGATGCTTAAGACCACAGACAGCACCACCAGTGAGGAACACCCCTCCCAGAGGGATGATGTAAAACCAATCCTGAGCCTGGAGCATCCAGCTGCCAGGACAATAGCAGGCAGTAGTTATCACAGTCAGCTGATGTGTGTTTGTAATCACACTCCTTTTCCAATTACAAGGAAGCTGGGAGGAAAGTGATTTTAACAGTCTGGGCAGCACTGTTGACAGGGGAATTGCCTGGCCACTATGACACTGGTTGGTGCTCCTGTAGAACATAGTTGAAACTGGCTGGTGTGCACTTAGTTACACAAGCTCCATGCAGAAAGATTAAAGACAGGTTGTAAAATGCATAGTGAGAGTCCAGATTTTTAAAAAATAAGCAAGAAAACAGGAAGAAAGGTAAAAACAAGGAAAGAGCCAGGAAATAAAGTGAGCACACAAAACGTATGGCTGTAGGGACCTACACAGTTGTTTACCTGCATTGTGTGAATAAGGCTGGTACAGCGCATTTGTACACACACACACCATGCTGTGAGGGTTTATGCAGCCGTGTGTGTGTGTGTGTGTGTGTGTGTGTGTGTGTGTGTGTTCATTAAACTTCATTAAACAAGACCCTCTGGCACGAGTAGCAGCTGTGGTCCACAGTAACCCTCCTCCACTCCCTATGTCAGCCTTCTCTGCTTGCCTTAATGCAGGGCTCAGTCAAGCTTTCCGCTCTCCAGAAAGAATCTATTCGCATCTCAACAGTGTGACTTCAAGTTTATTGAAGATTTCATGGGGAAGTTAGAGGAGGATTTTGAATCATGCACACCACACCAAATTCTTTGAACCTTCATTTAATATTTGATTTATCTCCAGCCTGCAGTCAATGAGTCTTCTTTCTTCCCCCATAGCTTTCATCCCCAGGATTTTAATCTCCACTTCAAGACCTTCTCCTGGGTCATCCCATCTCACTCCTTTCTTTCAGCCTCTGCCTGTCAACTCACATAACTCATTGCTCGGGTTTCTGCAAACCAAAGCACCCAGTTCCAGAATCTGCTCGTTTTATAAAGAAAGGGTCATACATAAATAACAACAATAAATTTTTGTCCTATCAAATTTATTCAAAGGTTTTTGGCCTAGAGTTTGAAAGTAACATCCAATAATGCAACTAACCCCTAATTACCCTTCAACGTCTTGATGATGATGCATTTCAAGGGGGCAGAGATAAGATCTGGGTGGTGTTCCTTCCGGAGTCCTCCTTTATGACATCGCCTGGAGTCCATGACCACATCTAGGTACATCAGCCTTTGGATTACCATCACTGTCACACAAACATTCAGGACTCCTTCACCTATTCCAGTCCTTTGCCCAAAATCAATCCAAAGTCATAGGATTCTTTATTAAGACCATGCTATTTTTAGTATGTTTAAGTTCATATCCACCTGCAAAAGGCTATAACTTTTTGCCTGCCAAATTCTCAATAATAATCACAAGCATAAATTAATTCATGCTTAAAACATGAAAAGGCCTTATTGCCCATCTCTTCCTAAGTTACTCATGAAGCAGTCATACTGGGTCATTTCCACACGGTCTCCCTGTTCGGTTTGTAGCATTTTCTCTGCACTTTTGAAAGTGAAGGCTGCAGGTCATCATCCTAACAGCATCCACTCAAGACAGAACCCTCTGCTCTGGACTCTTCAACACTATGCTTCCCACAGATGTTCCACCAGCCCCAGGCCTCACCATAGTTGACCAAGAAGGCAAGAACCTGGGACAGGCTTCCTCGATGAGCTTGGCAGAGTCCCAGCAGAAAGCAAAGGTAATCCTAATATTGATTGGTCTTAGAATTATAGCAATTTAGAGCAACCAGAGAGCTTATCAATGGTCTAGTTTGACATCATAATGTTACTGAAGCGACTTGGGTAAAATCAGTGAATTAGGCAAGAGCAGAGAAACCACGCAAAACATTGGTACTATTACCGGTATTATATGAATAGATGCAGACATTAAGTGAGTCAGAGAAAGGGTCTGAGCTCAAGTAGGCAGCTCAGCTCCCACTGGGCAGGCCAGGGAACTGTGTGGGCCTGGAAGAGACCAGCTCAGAACCAGGTCATAGTTAGTAACCAAAAGAAATGTCCTTCCCCTCCAAGACCACTGAGTACCAACTCAAATCATTCACCCGGAAAACGTCTATTCCTGGTTGGATCCTCAAAATTAAGAATTGCCTGAGGCAGACAAAACCCACACGGATGTGGGTAGAGAGACAGGGCCTCAAGGGACAGTCCCTGCTTGCTCTCTCCCTGTGGAATTAATTAAAGCTCCACCAGCCACGGAATAGGAAGTTGCGCTATTCATTGATATTTCTAATGGGTTTGGTGCTTTCTTTTGGACACCCCATTCTCAAGACCTGGACCAAAAAAGGAGAAGATTCTGGTACAAAGAAAAATGCTTTGTAAATGAGCCAACGTTAACCCTTCTGGTCCTTAATGTCCACATCTATTCATATAATAATAAGCACCAATGCTTGTGTGGGACTTAAAATGTGCCAGACGTTATAAGTGCTTTCCATGTATCAATTTAATCCTTGAAACTCTAGCTACAGTATTATACCCCCTCTTCTAAGCTTGAGTTGAGCCCCACAGCCTATCTTCAGTCTCTGCGCTAAACCCTTCAGATCCTGTTACCTGGATGTTGTGTTGGAAGAAAAGGCTGGGGTGACTCAGATAAAGGCACTCTTCCACAGCCTGGCACAAAAAACAAACAGGGAAAGTGATTGCCATTGCTGCTGATGTCATTTTTATCATTTTTCTGGTCCAGTTCAATAAATGTTGATGGCAGGTCCAGAATGATCCTGGAGGGATCTAACCTCACAGGTTTACTTCGTTCTCATGTCTAACCTTTCAGAGGCTGGAATCGTGACCATGTCTACATAGCCTGGCCCATCAATTCAAATTTCAGATCCACGACTTCCATGAAGAGCAGGACTTCTCCCTATTGTCTGATAGAAGCTTAAAGAGTAAGAGATATGGGAATGGGTGCTTGCCATGCTGAGAGTCTGAAAGGAGCAGAAACAATTTCCTTCTCAACCTTGGAAATTCCAATGTGAACATTAAAATGTGACTCCACTTAAAGACCAGCACTTTGACAGATGCCTGTGTGACTCAGCCAACTGATCTTCCTGAGTCTCAAGGAAGAAGATTTTTTTTTTTTTTTCCTGCACTCAGGTAGATGGTTCACTTCCTTGAAACACGTCATTGGTATGACAAATTTGTTTTTGAGTGGAATCATTCTTGACATCTCTATTAGGCGGCAGTGTTTCTACCCTGCTACTGATCCTCCTCAATGCAGCATTTTAGATCATGTTCTTGGAGCTGCCCTCAAGGATAAGCTTTAGAACAGAAGAAGATTAGGCCAGCGTGACCCTCGCCATGACATTCACAAATACGTAATGGGTTTGAATCTACAAGATGCATTCTTTTGTCAGGCTGGCTACCTCCAAAGGCACCGTGTCTGGAGAGCCACCCAGAGTTATCTTAGCACTTTGAATAACAGGAATACGAGCACATTTTGGCCCACCAATTATCCTTGGCCATGAAATAAAGGATTATAGTTAAATAACAGAATTTCAATCAATACTGATGACTGAATTTTACATGTTAAATATGAGAGAAAATTTGAGACAAGAGGTAAAGAAATGCCATATGTAAGCACTGGCTGTTGACTAGATGCTTCTAATCCTTATGGTCATAAATCCTGGATTAAACTCTATAACCCTGCCTAGTGCCTTTGGCAACAATTCTCTCCCTTATCACTCACATTTCCAATGCCCCCGCTAAACCTGTTCCCCATTTTTTTCCCCATCTCATTTGATGGCCTCACTCCCTTAGTTTCTCAGTTCCCAAACAGTGAAGACTTCCTCGCTTCCTTCACAGCCCACTTTCAGTCCTGTCACAGTGCAATCTGGACACTCTCAGCACCTGCACCTCCATTACCCTCCAGACACCTGAACCTCCTCTTGCACTGAAGCATGAGCCAGCCACCTTGATCATGCTCCATTTTCCACTCATGCTCCCCTACAGCCCATCCTCTGTTTACACAGTACCAGCGTGACCTTTTTCTTTTCTTTTTTTAAATATATTTTATTGATTTTGTACAGAAAGGAAGGGAGAGAGATAGAGAATTAGAAACATCGATGAGAGAGAGTCATCGATTAGCTGCCTCTTGCACACCCCCCACTGGGGATGTGCCCGCAACCAAGGTACATGCCCTTGACCGGAATCAAACCCGGGACCCCTCAGACCCCAAGCCAATACTCTATCCACTGAGCCAAACTGATCTTGGCCAGCGTGACCTTTTAAAAGCGCCTTCAAATCACACCTGTCTGCTTAAAATCCAACCCTGGCTGCCATGGCTCTTACAGTAAAACCTAAGCTCTAGCCGAGACCGGTTTGGCTCAGTGGATAGAGCGTTGGCCTGCGGACTGAAAGGTCCCAGGTTCAATTCCGGTCAAGGGCATGTACCTTGGTTGCGGGCACATCCGCAGTGGGGGGTGTGCAAGAGGCAGCTAATCGATGATTCTCTCTCATCGATGTTTCTAACTCTCTATCCCTCTCTCTTCCTCTCTGTAAAATATCAATAAAATATATTAAAAAAAAAACAAAAAAAAAAACCTAAGCTCTGTACCATGATCTAGGAAACCTCACCCAAATCAGCCCGACCCTTCTCTCCCACCTCACTTGGTCTTTTTTCATCCTCAAAATACGGAGCTTGTCCCCAGCCCTGGGCCTATACATACTGTCCTTTAGCCTAGAGTGTTTCCTGCTATTGTCACATAACACACTTCTTCCTAATATTCAGATCTCACCCAGTTCACCTCTTCAGAGGAATAGCAGCCCTCCCAGCCCATCATGCTCTTCTTCTTTATCATGCTTTATTTTCTTTGTATCAGTCACTCTTTGATATCTAATTTTTTTATTTACTTATGCTTTTTATCCCACACTCCCCCAGTAAAATATAAATTCTGGACTTAAGCCATGTATCCAAACACTTCGATCAGTGGCTAAATCAGTGTCAAATAAGTATGCAGAGATATGTGAACATACTAGAAATCTTCTAGATCTGCACTGCCCAAGCCAGTAGCTGCAAGGAACCACCACTAGCCAATACTGTCACAAGAGTGCACCAAGGAATTCGGAAAGCTGATGAACCTTGGGCATTAGCAGATCTGACATTAAGCACCTCATCTTTTGAGATAGTGGTGGCTCAAGGCAATTCCCTAACCTGATAATCTTTTTACTGTTTACCAAACTTTACCTTTGATATGCCTGTATGCTTTGCTAGAGGGAAAGATGTGTATCTTAAACAGAATAAAAAGCAGACAGGACCCAGTCTCAGTGTATCTCTTCAAGAAAGAGGCTCTACCTGGCCCCCCAATGCCTTCTAAATTAGTATTTTTTGTATAGCATTTTCATTTGTGCTTCGGCCTCTCCTTCAGATCCTGAACCCTAGCAGTGAAGGTCGTGGCAGGTAGTCCTAGCCACATGTGGCTACTGAGCACTTAAAATGGTGCTAGTCCAAGTTGAACTATACTAGAAATATAAAATACACACCAGATTTAGAAGACTTGGCTGAGAGAAAGAAAAGTAAAAATAGCTCATACATAATTTTAGATTAAATGTTCCAATGATAATATTTTAGATGTACTGATTAAATGAAATGTATTATTAAAATTAATTGTGCTTGTTACGTTTTCCTTTACTTAATGTGGCTACTAGAGAATATTAAAATATATACCTGCCTTGTATTTTAACTGCATAGTGCTGCTCCAGACCATGAGTTTGTTGGACCCATAGGGCAAGGACGATGCTTCAACAACTGGCCACTTACAGATCTAGACCCAAACCATGCTCTTTTCTCTGCCTTCTCTCCCATGCCCAGCAGAACTTAGGGTGACCAAGGTGATGCTTTGTCATCTCTTTCACTAGAGAAATTAAACCTACAGTTTAATTTATGGCAAGGCCTCAGAGTCTGTACTGGGGTTCTCCAGAGGAACAGAACCAATTGATATTTCTCTCACACATCAATGCTTCTCTCTCTCTCCTCCCCTCTCTCTCTAAGAATCAATGGGAACATATCCTCAGATGATGATTTTTTTAAATTTGAAAATAGAACTAATATATGATCCAGAAATTCTACTTGTCTATATTTCTCTGAAGATAATAAAAACACTAACTTAAAAAGATATATGCACTATGTTCATTGCAGCCTTATTTACAATAGCCAACATATGAAAGTGTCCACCAACAGATGGATGAAAAAAGGAAATATAATATATACACACAGACACATGTACACACACATATTTTTCAGCTATAAAATAAATGAAATCTTGCCATTTGCAATAATATGGATAGACTTTGAGGGCATTATGGTAAGTGAAACAAATCAAACAGAAAAAGACAAATACAACAACAAAGCTCATAGAAGAGATTGGTGGTTGCCAGAGACAAGGTGGGTGAAATGGGTGAAGAAGGTCGAAAGGTATAAACTTCTAATTATAAGATAAATGAGTCATGGGGATATACTGTACAATATGGTGTCTATGGTTATTAATACTATATTGCATATTTGAAAGTTGCTAAGAAACTCAATCTCAAAAATTTTCATCACCCAAAAAAATTGTTTGTATGGTGATGAATGTTAACCAAACTTATTGTGGTGTTCATTATATAACAGTTACAAATATTGAATCATCAATGTGTGTACTTGAAACTAATATGTTATATGTCAATTATACCTCAATAAAAAAGAAGAGGTTTATTATAGAAATTGACTCACATGGGTAAGGAGGCCGAGAAGTCTTGCAATCTGCTGTTTGCAGACTGGAGAACCAGGAAAGCCACTGGGTAAATTCAGTCTGAGTCCAAAGACCTGAGAACCAACCAGGGAAGCCAATGAGCGACCACCACCATGGACACTCCCAGAAATAATACTTTATTAGCTCTCTGGGCATCCCTCATCCCAGTCAAATTGACACATAAAGTTAACCATCACAGCCTCCTCCATAATAACCAAAAGACATGGAAATATAATGACTGCTTCATAGTAAGCCTGTAATAAACATTAGTTTGCCCTGTTGTTGTTTTTATTTTTGCTACTATTATTTATCTGTGGCCTAATCATCCAGTATTTATAAACTAATCAAGGAAAGGTGCCATATCTTCATTTATAGCTTGCCAGGTCTGGAGCTCTTCCCCCACCCCCTACCCAGCACATTTTTACCATCTTTAAAGGTAAAAGGACTGATCAACCAACAGCCTCACTCCCAGTCACAGTAGCTTCAGGGAAAAGCTTAAGAGAATTGACTCAACCTTCAAATGTCAAATGAATCATGATGTCAAAATGATTAATATTCACCTAGAATGCAGTTAATTCCATCCACCCCAACTGGCTTGCCTTTGCCCTCCTCAGAGTCTAAGATGACATTTATCAACATAGAAACAGGTGTTGAGAGTGCTTGGTAATTTGTTGGGGTGGGAAGGACTCTGAGACTTTGAATGAGTCTCCAGCTTCTCCCTGACATTGAGACCTGGCCACAGTACTTCCACAAAAAGGTTTTTAGGGAACCATGGCATCATTTGGGAATGGAGACTGGGTTAAGGTGGGGAGAGACTGATGTAAAGAGCAGGCAGGTGTACAAAAGCTGCTTAGATTGATCACAACTCCTTAGACAGAGATTTACATCCAGCTGGTAAGTTCAATTAAAAGGGAAAGTGAGCCCTGGAGACCTACATCCATATGCCATAGTCACTCAATATATTTTTCTTTAACTTTTTCTACCCATGAAACCTTTAATCCCTTTCTCCTCTTTGCTTGCTTCCCAGAACTGCCCATCCTTCTGCCCTCGAGGGAGTGATGAGTCCTTCCTAGTCCACAGTTACTCAAACAAGGCTGCAGTGTTAAGTTCATGTCCCAGAAGAAGCATCTTTTAAATTCATCTTAGAGGCTGAGACATTTCCCACAGTCAGCGTTGGCCTCTAAGACTGACGGAGCCAAGTGAGCTGGTTCCCTGTAGCAAACAAAATATAAATCTGATGGATATCAGTTCGTAAACCACCAGCTCTCTTTCCCAAGACCATGTTCGTCTACAGGTAGGTTCTTTGCATGATATTACAAAGTTAAGTGCCCTGCTCTCAGAAGTCCTTGAATTCTTTCAAGGATTTCAGTGCTTTGTTTACTTCATTTTAAAAGGGCTAGCAATGGTTCTGAGGTGTCTGCAAAAAGAAATGGTAATTGGGAAGTAAATATTCTAGAATCTTACTTAGCAACAGGTCTGAAGTGTTTCTTTAGGAATATTATTCAGGGATGAGAAAGAAAGAAGAAAGGAAGGAAGGAAGGAAGGAAGGAAGGAAGGAAGGAAGGAAGGAAGGAAGGAAGGAAGGAAGGAAGGAAGGAAGGAAAGAAGAAAGAAGCAGGAAAGAAGAAAAGAAAGACGAAGAGGAGGGAGGGATGCGGGAGGGAGGGAGGGAGGAGGGAGGGAGGGAGGGAGGGAGGGAGGGAGGGAGGGAGGGAGGGAAGGAAATGAGGTATCAAGCCACAAAAAGATATGGGAAAAATTTAAACCTATGATGCTAAGAATAGGTTAAAGGAAAGCCAATATGAAAAGGTTACAAATGGAATGATTCCAATGATATGATATTTTGGAAAAGGCAAAACTATGAAGACAGTAAAAATATCCCTGGTTGTGAAGAGTCTGAGGGAGGGAGAAAAGCATAAGATTGAATAGGTGGGACACAGGGAAATTTTAGGGGAATTAAACCATCGGAACTATTCTGTACGATACAATAATGGTGGATACATCTTGCTATACATTTGTCAAAACTCAGAATGCACCACACAAGAGTGAACCCTAATGTAAACCATGGACTTTATTTTAAAATGTATCAATATTGGCTCATTCACTGTTACAGATCACCATACTAATGCAAGACGTTAAAAATAGGGAAACTGGGGTTGGAAATATGGAGTATAAGGAAACTCTCAGAATGGATAATGCAAGACCCAACTGTATACTATTTACAAGAGACACACTTCAAATGTAACAATAGAGAGGAGCAGAAAATAGGTTGAAAGGATGTAAAACATATGCCATGCAAACAGATGTGGCTATATTAATATAAGACAAAATAGATTTTAAAACAAGGAGTATTATTAGAGATAAAAAATAGTTACTTCTGAATGATAGAGTCATTTCATCAAGAGTACATAACAACCCTAAATTATATGCTCCTGATGACAGATCTTCAAAATCCATGAAGTAAAACTGACAGAACTAAAGGGGAAAATGACAAATCCATAATCATTGCTAGAGATTTTAACATCGCTGTATCAGTAAATTAATAGATAAAACTCAAGAACTTAGAAAATCAGAACAACTCTACAAATCAACTTGGTATTACTGACATTTATGAAACACTACACCCAACAATCAGAGTCGGGCCTGTCGGGGAAGGCCATGGGAGGTCAGCCAGCCCCACCCCTGATTGGGGTGAGGGAACCAATCAGAGGCTGGGTGGGCTGCAGGGAGGGATCATGAGCAGCTGAAGGGAGCCAATTGGGACCCTGATCAGGCCAGTGGGCTGCCACAGTGTGAGTCATAGCAGCCAGTCATTCTGGTCCTTTCGGTCATTCCGGTCATTTCAGCGTTCTGGTCACTTGGCTTTTATATATATAGATTTTGAAGGGTATTCTTTAAGAAGAGGAAGAAGAAGAAAAATAAAAAGATAAAAAATATAAACAACAAAATGGCAACAAATACATACCTATCAATAATTGAATCTAAAAATAAAAATAAAAAATAAGAAATCTAATGAACAGAATAAACTAGTGAATAAAATAGAATCAGAGGCATGGAAATGGAACAGACTGACAATTCTGAGGGAAGGGGGGTAGGAAGTGGAAAGAGATTAGACAAAGATCTTATATGCATTACCTATGGACACAGACAATAGGGTGGGGAAGGCCTGTGGCGGGAAAGGAACTGGATGGAGGGGGGCAATGAGGGGTAAAAAGAGGGACCTTTGTAATAATCCTATATAATAAAAGTCTAATATGCTAAGTGTTCAGTTGTCTATTCAACCAATCAAAGTGTAATATGCTAATGCTGCTCAATCACTCACTATGACATGCACTGACCAGCAGGGGGCAGATTCTTTGACTAGTAAGTTACCTTGCTGCTGGGGTTTGGCCAATCAGGACTGAGCAAGACGGGCCGGACATGCCCTGGAGCCTTCCCGTGGTCCCTTCCCGGCTGGCCAGCCTCCCCTGTTCCTCCTTGGCCCCCATCATGCACCAGCAGGGTCCCTCAGCCTGGCCTCTACCCACTTGCAATTTGGGACCTCTCAGGGGTTGTTGGAGAGCCAGTTTCAGCCTGATCCCACAGGTCAGGTCAAGGGACCCCACTGGTGCACAAATTTGTGCACTGGCCTCTAGTCTTAACAATAAAGAAAAGAAGGAGGAGGAGGAGGAGGAGGAGGAGGAGGAGGAGGAGGAGGAGGAGGAGGAGGAGATGACAACAGTGGTGGCGGCAGCATCAAGACTAGAAGGAGGGGCTGAGACTCAGAACAGGTTGGTCCCACACCCACATGTGGTATTAGGAGGGCTAAGCTATCTCAACTGCTGAGGTCCCTCCTGATGAATGGGGCAGAAACAGTGAGGCCCCAGAGCAACACACTAGTGGACATTTTCATACCACACCAAAGCACCATCCAAGCAACACAGTCAAGCAACACAGCAGGCACCAGAGCCCCACTGAAGTGAATGCTGCTTCATGAGGTTGGGCCCTTCCACAGAAGATCCTCCATGGTGGCCTCCAGATAGGCCTTGAAGTTGATCAGCCTGTGTGTAAATCCCTCCCATTGAAGTGACATGAATAATCAAGGCTCAACTATAACAGGAGGGTGCACACAGCTGGGGTGGGAGGGGGGCAGTGGTAGAGGACTCAGGGGAGAGGGGCACACCTGGAGTTCCTGGCTCAGAGGACTAGGGAAGCTGCACCACTGGGCCCTACAGAACACCTATTACATAAGGCCGCTCTACCAAGACCAGGAGATGTAGCAGCTCTACCTAATATATAGAAACAAACACAGGCTACCAAAATGAGTAAAACAAAAAACAAACACAAACAAACAAAAACACAAATGTTCCAAATGAAAGAACAGAACAAAACACCAGAAAAAGAACTAAACAAAATGGAGACAAGCACTCTACCAACTACAGAATTCAAAACACTTGTTATAAAGATGCTCAATGAACTCAGGGGAAGAATTGAGAAATTAGTCTGCAACCTGGGCATGTGCCTGGACTGGGAATTGATCAAGTGACCTTTCAGTGCACAGGACAATGCTCAACCAACTGAGCCACACCGGCCAGGACAGCTCACAGATTTTTTATTTATCCTGAATCTATTTCCAATCTTAGGAGGAACATCTAGTGTTTCATCAGTAAGTATATTAGTTGTGGGTTTTTCAGAAATGCCTTTTATCAGAATGAGAAAATTTCTTCTATTCCCAGTTTGCTGAGAGTTTTTATTAGTAATGAGAGTTAGATTTTGCCAAGTGCTTTTTCTGACGATCAATTGAGATGATCGTATAATTTTCTCTTTTATTCTGATAATGTGGTGAATTAAATATATTGATTTTCAGTTATTGAACCAGTCTTGAATTTCTGGGATAAAATGTACTTTGTTCATTTCTATTATCCTTATCATTGATATATCGTGAATGGTATTGCTCTGTAATCTTTTTGTAATATTCCTTTCAGGTTTTTGGATCAGGCTTCTGCTGGCTTCATAAAATGAATTGGGATGGGTAGATTTAGATTTATAAAAAAAAGTTGTAAGGATGTAACAAAGAGAGAAATATCAATGTTGCCCCCTGCACACACCCCTCTCCCTCTCCCTTCATCTCTCTCTAAAAATCAATACCAAGAAAAAAAAATTTATATATATATATATATATATATATATATATATATACACACACATACACACAATATATATATATATATATATATATAATCAATGAGCTTCAGCCAAAACCGGTTTGGCTCAGTGGCTAGAGCGTCAGTCTGCAGACTGAAGGGTCCCAGGTTCAATTCCAGTCAAGGGCATGTACATTGGTTGCGGGCACATCCCCGGTAGGGGGTGTGCAGGAGGCAGCTGGTCGATGTTTCTCTCTCATCGATGTTTCTAGCTCTCTATCCCTCCCATTCCTCTCTGTGGAAAATCAATAATATATATATATTTTTTTTTAATCAATGAGCTTCTTGTATTTGAGAAAAATATATGTATATCCAAATTTTAATTTAATATTTATTGAGTGCATACTAGGTGCAAAATAGCTTCCAGGCATTGGGGATTTTTTAATGGTAAAAAGCAGCCCATCTGTCAAATATTTTTCAATAAATTAAAAAGTAAGACAGATATTCATTAAAATTAACTGGAGGGCCAATAAGGCAATAGATGATAAATAGCTCAGGCTTTCAGAATCTAGATTTTGTGGGTCATGGACTGAAATATTAAGTATTTTAAGTGTTATTCTATAGGCTATGAAGCTTTCTTAGCTTTTGTTTAACATCTTAAGCAGAGGAATGGTATAATAAATATTCCACAATCATATCATCAAAAGCACATTTTGCAAATATCTTAGTATGTCTGGGCTCTGTGCCTTTACTATCGTTTTATTTCAAAGTTACTAATGATCAGAGAGACTAAATGATTTTCTCAAAGCTACAAGGCAAATAAATAGGAACATGGGAGTTAGTGTGTAGATATAAAATATTCCAAATTTCCTTCAGCTATAATATTTCTATTTTCCAAGCTACTTCTACTCTTAAAGAGAAGAAGAATGGAACAGGAGTCACTTTTTGCTTTTGATAGCTCAGTAAGTCAGAAATATCTAATACTGAAAGCCTGTCTCCAGACAATAACCAGGAAAGTATGGAAAGACAGGAGGAAGGGGAAAAGAGTTAAAATTGGCTACGAGGAACAGATGGTCTTTGCTGCTGCATTCCCACCTTCCTTCCTCTCCTTCCTACACCCACTCACCCACCCATCCAAGTGCTTGTGTACCCACACACACACACACACACACACACACACACACACTTCATAAGCTGCCCCCCTGCTGCCTGCCATTATTGTCAACTAATCTAGAGAAATCTGTCTCTTTCTCATTTTCAGTGGTTAATTGGAAGGCCATCCCCTGGCATAAGTAAATGCATAAATTAATGATTATTTGAGTAAAAACAGATGAGATACTGATAGCAAACCAGTGATAATGAACAGTGATAAGGGGTGGGTGGCGCCTTCCAGGCTCTCAGAATGGAAGACACCAGAATGACAATATTCAACCTAAAAGATGAGTCCCATGGCAATCTGGAGTGTGAAGTCAGACTGATCCAGAAAAGAAGTGTCTGATTCTTTTCTTTTCTTTTTTAATATATTTTATTGATTTTTTACAGAGAGGAAGGGATAGGGATAGAGATTTAGAAACATCGATGAGAGAGAAACATCAATCAGCTGCCTCCTGCACACTCCCTACTAGGGATGTGCCTGCAAACAAGGAACATGCCCCTAGCCAGAATCGAACCTGGGACCCTTGAGTCCGCAGGCCGATGCTCTATTCACTGAGCCAAACTGATCAGGGCCAAGTGTCTGATTTTTAACAAGCACTTGATCCATGAATGATTTTCCCTACTGCATTTAATGTAGCAGAGAGAAGACATGCCAGCCTGGAGAGGTTTGGAGGTCAGTCTACCAGAGGGCAGAATCTTAGTCCCAGAGGAAACCAATCAAAGGTCTTATACGGTGACCATTGACCCAGTTTGGGTCAGACTGTACCATCAGTCCTGGATAAACCAAAGACAGTTGGTCATCCTAGCTGGGGAAGGCTCTTTATCACTAAGGACTGGAAGGTCAAGACAGTAGGTGACAAGCCCCACTCTAACACTTATATTCTGTAGAGTCCAAGAGCCCCAGAAATTGTCCACCTACACCAGTAGGAAAAGTGGAGATTCCACATCCTTCCTCCCAAGACCACGACAATGGGAGAGAGCTCAGGAAGGATACCGTTACTGGAGTAGTCAGTGACAGGTTTTTCCTTCAAGGAATCCAGTAGTTCCCAGAGTTTTGTGGGGGGTTTTCTGCCCCTCCCTTCACCCCAGGCTCTCTCCTTCACTTCTTGAGGGAAAGAATATGAAAGAGTAAAAGGCAAAGAAATCAAGTTGTCTACCTGGTTTGGTTTCCAAAAGCTGATGCCCTGGAGGGAAAATAGAGTAAGCCCCATACCCTACCTCTTGGTGAGTCTCAGCGAGGCTGCAAGATGCCAGAGAGAAAGTAACTATGTCAGTTACATAGAATAACAAGAGCAGAGATATCCCGCCTGGCACACAAGGTAGAGCCACAAGAGCTAAAGTGGACATGGTGACAAGAATAATCTTTACAAACAGATGACAAAGAACCAGACAGGAATATGGATAGCCCACAAAACAGCTACCCATTTATATGGTGCCTTGGTATTGGGACTGAGTACCAAAGGTAAAAGTAACTCTTAAATGGACTAAAATTGCATTTCCGTGACAATGGGGATCTGAAATAATTGAGTTATAGAAAAAAATCAGTTGCACTCCTTATACATCTAACTCTATAACCTCAGATTTACCTACTGCCAGCATCCCACAGTGGACAGCACATGGGAGTTAGAGGCTGAACCTGTTTCTGAGTCCTGACACTACCACTTCGAAGTCATGTTAGTTATTGGGAAATTCTTCCTGACAAGTCACAGGGCTTCTCTGTTTCATTCTCTCTCATTCTGCTGAGAGAGAATGACAGCTGATACCATCCCCCCAAACCTCTAACAGCTGTTAATCCTCCCTCAGCCTCCTGAAGACCAAACAATGCTGCTCTTTAAAACCCACCCTTCACTATCCAAGCTTCCATCTGTCCGCTGGATTCAAGGATGACAGACTGAGTGGGTGCTGGCATCCTGATCTTAAAACTTGACCAAGAGCCTCTTTCACGACAGGGAAAGCGATTCTTATTCTAAAGAGCTGCCACAGTGTGCATAGCCAACCTCGTGTGTGACCTGTGCCTTGTGCCCTTGAACTGTAAACATCTTTGAGCTCCCTATTAACAAACAGCTGCCTCACTGCTGAGTTCTATCCAATGACAAAATGAGGGAGTCACTTTCCTCTAGGTTTTCCCTCTAGGCAAGTATGTACCCACTGGTGAGCGTGTAGCCTCAATTTGGGTTTTCTAAATAAGGTTCCAGAGCACCAATTCTGCTGAGATCATGCATGCTATGTGAAAACTAGAGTCCCAGTGCACAAAATCCATGCACTGCGAGGGGTAGGGGGTCCCTCGGCCTAGCCTGTACCCTCTCACAATTTGGGACCCCTCAGGGAATGTCCAACTGACAGCTTAGCACTGCCTCGGAGGCAGGAGAAGCTCCCACCACCACTGCTACACCAGCTGTGAGCCGGGCTTCTGGCTGAGCAGCACTCCCACTGTGGGAGCACACTGATCACCAGGGAACAGCTCCTGCATTGAGCATCTGCCCCCTGGTGGTTAGCGCAGGTGACAGTTACCTGTCCTTCCGCCATTTGATTGATTTGCATTTTAGCCTTTTATTATAGGATTAGCTGAGGCCTTTTCTGGTCAAATAGTTTTGGAAAATTCCAGGATAAGTAAAGTCAAAGGGGTTTCTTTACCCCAGGACTCCCCAGAGCCTCAACAATGTTATGTGCACTATGATTCTTCAAAGAAGGTTTGGGGGTGGGGACAATAGAATCTGATGTTTCCCAAGATCATGTGACTCAGACTAATGTAGAGCCCATGCTTTCCCAGAATGTTATGAATGTGCTGTGCAGGGCAAACAGAATGTTCTGTGTTCCCATCAAAGAAACAGATCTACTGCTTCCTCTTGATTTACTAAAGTAGCCCCTTTTCAGAATAGGGTGGCATAGGACTCTTTCCTCTCAGATAGTGCCAACTACTACCTCAGATGCTTTTCTGAGGGTCAGCAGAACCCTGGATATGGCTAAGGCTAGGTGCCTTAGGATGATGAGAAATAGATGATTAATTTAGCACTTGCTATATTCTACGGTCTAAGCCTATGACTGACAACATTGGCTGTGCATTACACTAACCTGTATGAGTTTCCTAGGGTTGCCATAACAAAGCACCACAACCTGAGTGACAGTTCTGGAAGCTAAGACATCCAAAATCAAAGTGTCCTTCTGGGAGCACTGAATGAGAGTCTGTTCTATACCTTTCTCCAAGCTCTGGTGGTTATTGGTAAGGCTTGGCATTTCTTGGCTTGTAGATGTATCACTGCCTCCCTTGTTATATGGCACTCCCACTGTTTCTTTTCAAAGTCTTTTGTCTCTATGTCTGTATCTGTCTTTGTGTCTCTTCAAATAAGAACACCAGCCTTATGGGGTTCAGCACCCAGCCTACACCAGTATGACTTCATCTTAACTGATTACATCTGCAATGATCCTATTTACAAATAAGGGCTTTTTTATAAACTATACCCCTGGCCAATTGTAACGACCCTTATTTCTGTGAATGAAACCCAGGCATCAACATTTTTTAAAAGATGGACAGCCAAGTTTGAGAACCATGATCTAAGGACTCCATGTATATTGCCCCCTTAGTCTTCATAGTAACTTTATGGATGAGATTTCTGAGACTTAGAGGGATTAAAAGAACCTTAGCTGAGGTTACACAGCTAGTAAGGGATTGCACTAGGATCTGGACATTGACTTTTAGCTCCAGGCCTTTGCATGGAAGCTGTGCAAGCTCACACTGAGCTCTACAAGAACAGCCCCCCACAGCCACCTCAGCAAAGGGTTAAGCTGGCCTGCGGTGGGAGGGGGTGGGGCTTTCTTTGGGAAGCATCCTCCTTTCTGGCTTTGATCCTAGCCCCTCTTCCCTCTCCACTCCCAGGACAATTCCTCCATCTGGCCCCACTCAGGGAGCAGGAAGACAAAAGTTTCTCTGAATCACCACTTCCAGCCCAGTCCACCCTGCCCTGAGACTGCAGCTTTTAATAGTAACCACTATGCTCAAACAAAAAGAGTCTCTTTGTTTCATGGAAAAATTAGTCCAAATCCCAGACAAGGCCATAGCCCTGACCAACGGATAGTGAAGAGCCATGGGAAAAAACAAACAAACAAAAAAAAAAACAGGGCTATCTCAAAGACCTCCTGCCAAGCAGATTGGTTGTCAGGCTTTGGGACATTTCTCTGGCCACCTCCCAGCACAGCAGCACCAGAGGCCCAGGAAGGCCTGTCCCCAGCCCTGCAGACCCAGCGGCTTTGAACCAAGTCAGGTGTAACAGGCTTGCTGCTTATACAGTCCAGAACAGCACCACCTAGAGGATGTCATCAAAACGCAACTTCATTCTTGTCTCCCACTGTCCATTTAAATGTACTCACAGAGACACTGGATCAAGATACATTGCTGGTGGAAAAGAAAAATGATCAGTCACTCTGGAAAAAATTTAGCAGTTTCTTTAAAAACTTAATCTCCAACTACCATATGTCCCAGCAATTACAGTCCCGGTCATTTATCCCAGAGAAACGTAAGCAGGCTCACACAAAAATGGGGACGCAAAAATGGGGACACATCTATAGCTGCTTTATTTATAGTAGCCAAAATCTAAAAACAGCCCAGATGTCCGTCCTATAATGGGTGACTGATTAAACCAATTATGGTGCATCCATACTATGGAATACTTAATAGTAAAGAAAAAAAAAAGAATTATTGATACATGTAACAACTTGGATGACTCTCACTCTCTCAGTGGAAAAAAAAAAAAGTCAACCCACCAAGGTTATATAACATATAATTCCATTTAAATAACATTCTGTAAGTGCCAAAATTATAGACATGGAGAGCTGATTGGTGGTTGCCATAGGTTAAGGATGGAGTGGGGGCCAGCAGAAGGTGGGGACTATGGTTGAGAAAGGGCACCAGGAAGGGTCCCTGTGGTCCTGGGAATGGTCTAGACCACATGTGTCAAACACAAGGCCCTCGGGCCAAATCCGTCCCGCCAGGCCTTGCAATGTGGCCGGCACCGCGCTGTCATCACTGCACTCCGCTGCGTTTCCATCACAATGACAGTTTATGACTGTTCAGTAAACCATTCGGCCCGAGATTTAGGCTGGATTTTAGATTTTGGCCCCTTCTCTGATTGAGTTCGACACCCCTAGTCTATACCAATGTCAGTACCAATATCAATATCCCACTTCAGCAATTGCACTATAGATGTGTGACATGTTAGCCTTGGAGAGAACTGGGTAAATATCTGATGGATCTCTGTATGATTTCTTACAACAACAATTACCTCAAAATACAAAGATTAATTTTTTTATTTTTTTATTTTTAAGAAACAGTTGACATACAAAATTATATTAGTTTCAAATGTATAACCCAATGACTATACATGTATATAACTTACAGTGATCACCCCAATAAGTCTAGTATCCTTCTGACAAAAGTTTCTCTTTTTTAAGTGTTTTAAATGTATTCAGTGAACAAATTTTCCCCTTATCCCTAGATGAAAATCCTGGCACACCCCAAGATTTTCTTATTTATCTTTAGTTCTAGGGCTTATCAACAAACATAATCTCCATTTCATAATTAGAATGTCCATTCCCATGTAATAATCAAATCTCCCAAACTAATTTAGAGGTGAATATTCTCTCTTCCTTCCAGTAAAAATAGTTAAAGAACCAAAGAAAGCACATTTGAGAAAAGAACCATCTGAAAATATTCCTTTGGGTATGAACTTTCTGGAATCCCCTTATGCACGCATACCCTGCACACACACACACACACACACACACACACACACACACACACACGTGTATGTGTGTGCTGGCACATGCAACTTGCTGCTGATGCTTCTTAAATGCTGTTGACTAAGGGCGCACATTCTAGGAATTACAGTCAGATGAGTCTGGACTGAGAATGTGTGACAAAAGCCTGGCACATTACTATTGTAATGAAGGTGAAATTTTGTTGAAAATCGTTAGTGTATTGTTTTCTTCTGGATTTCTGAATATGTTGCCACCACCCTAACGCTGCCAATAGCACCCAGAACTCCCATCTGCCTAAAAGAGCAGAATTTTTACAGAAAGAATACAAAATGAAAGGAAGGATCATTTTCAGTTTGTGACATTCAGAAACCAGGTTCAACAGCAGAACATTGGCCCTGAAGGCATGCTCTTGCCTTAAAAGCAGCTGTTCCCAAGTCTATGCCCTCCATGGGGGAAGGAGGGCCAGAAACCTTCCTTCCGGAGTAGCACTTACAGGTAGGTGCTTGGGGTGGGGGGAGGGGAGGCGGGCAGACGAGGCTGTTAGATGGTGTCCCTCTCTGAACTGCGGTATTGAATGAGTGAACCTAACAGAGTATAGGACCCATACTTGCTGCCCCATATATAGATTTCTGGATAAAGAATAACTCAGGCTGCCTGCACCCACCTAGGGCCAGGCCATATCAACGTGGCCACACAACAAGGAGTGGACAAAAAGGGCCCTCAGATTTCACTAACCCAAGCCACCTCACTTCTGGGCTCTCAGGAACCTGTGTCTGATGACCAAGCCACTGGGGATCAGAGGTCAGCCAGGGGCAAGCTCCTGACCAGACCTGTTACACCAGCCACACTGGCAGGAACCCGTACAAAGAGGCAGCAACCTAAGGCCACAGCCTCCATCACCATGGGCCCGGCTCTTCCCCCACCCCCATGAGGCCATGAGTGTGCCAGCCCTTCCCCTATACTCTGGATGCCTACCCTCCACCAGATGCCACTTTAGGAAAAGAAGCAGTAGGATGACGAAGACAATCTGAGATTTAAAGCATTTTTTTTTCCTAGAAAGACTGAGCATTCCGTGAAGGCTCTGTTTAAATGCTCAAATCAGACATTCGCTCAAACCAAATTAGACATTTAGTTATTTTTTTCTACTGTGGGGCGGGGAGGAGGGGAATCAGGAATTAAGCTAAAACAAAATACAGAAATTACATTTCCTCTCCTTGCCAAGCTGCAGTGAGAGTTAAATTTTCAAAACCATTCCACAAGCGTGCCCTTCCTTGGGAGGCCAACGGCACCGGATTCATTTCCACGTCTCCCAACCACCCAGATAACAATCAGGACAAATTCTCCCCCTGACGACAGAGAAGCGATTTACCTAGCAATGGGTCACTGAGGCATCGTACCAGCTGTATGTAAATTCAATTTTAAAACTCAAATTGATTTCATTTCCAGTCACTAACTATCCAGGTGGCTTGCTGCCTTAATTAGAACGGACATGGAGGTTAATAATTTTGCCCTCTGACCTCTGCCTCTTCAGAATCGCATACCCTGCTATTTCTGCTGATAAGATGGTGGGGTGGGGACGGGGGAGCTCAGGAGTGGATCAGGAAGCAGAGGCCCCATGAATCATCCAGGGCTGTATGATTCACAACATCCTTCCCTCGAGCCCGAGCAGGGTATGTTATCATGTTGGCAGCCAACAGCAGGTGCATCAGAGTGAGACAGCAGAGCAAGGAGAAATCCATGAAGCTCCGTCACCTGCAAAGGGGCCCTCTCTCTCCCCTCGGCACCCAGTGATCATCCAAACGCAGCTTTCCCTTGGGAGAGAGCCAACAGCTGCCCATTCCCCAGAAGCCCAGTCGGAACAAAGCTCTAGCCACAGGCTAAGAGTCATCCCAGGATGGGGTTAGGAGCAGTGCGTTGGGGCATAGGGTGTGAGGGCTGGGCACCAATGATCGGAGGCCATGCTGACGTCAGGTGCTTAGTGGACAGATGGGTGTCTGGTTTATTGAATTCCTAGGAACAAAAACTCATCAGAGCCCCTCATCAGCAGGCGGCTGGTATATCAGACTTGGGCTCTAAGCTGTCTCCCAGATGCTCTTCTTAACAGAGCATATGGGGTTAATTGCTTTTTTTTTTTTTTTTTTTTTTTTTAGTTCCTTTGTAGGCAGAGATGTGTTTGGCAAGGGGATCTAAGGTAAAGTTGCGGAAATTATTTGTGAAAATTAGGTGAGAAAACATTTCCTTCCTTCATCAACTGCTAGGTGCTGTTGAGTCCTCTTCCAAATGCTCTTTATTTGGATGAAGTACCAAATGTTTGAGTGACATCTCCTAATTCCAAAGACCACGACCACTTGGCATATACCTGCTTGGATCTGGGTTCAAATGCTGCTGGCCATGGGCAGATGTATTTTAGTCTCCACTTTCTCCGATTCTAAAAGTTCAACATAATGGTCTACACAACAAGTACAGAATATATTTTTCCCTTGAAATGATTCTGGAAATGGTGGTCAGAATCCCAAGTTCATTCAAGAGCCCATAATATGGAGGCGGCATCTGTGACTTGGACACCTTTGTTAGAATTTCTGCTCAGTCTCTTTTAACTACAGTCCACTGGATAATTCACTTCTCTGAGCCTCGAGATAAAATCATATTAATACACAACAGGCCTACTTCAATTCAATGAACCACATGTTAAAAACTACAGGCAAAACTTCTCAAAGGACAAAATGGATCTACGACCAAGCTTTAGAGTCACACCGGCCTGGCTCTTCTGAACCCTTAGGAAGTGTCCTTGGCAAGTTTCTCCACCTTAAAATTCTATAATCCAGGAATGCTCTGGAGTCAGATTAATTTGAATAAATCCCAGCTGTGCCATTTACTAGTTTTCAACTTTGAGTAGGTTACTGACCTTTCCAAATGCTAACATATATGTGTACCTCTTGGCACACTGCTTAGGACAGAGGACTCAGTTCAGTAGTTATACTGGCATTCTTTTTTTTTTTTTTCTTTTTTTAAATATATTTTATTGATTTTGTACAGAGAGGAAGGGAGAGAGATAGAGAGTTAGAAACATCGGTGAGAGAGAGTCATCGATCAGCTGCCTCTTGCACACCCCCCACTGGGGATGTGCCCGCAACCAAGGTACATGTCCTTGACCGGAATCAAACCCGGGACCCTCTAACCATTGAGCCAAACCAGTTTCGGCTATACTGTCATTCTTGTTGTTACTGTTTTTTTTTTATTAAAAAGCAGCCTATGGGAAAAAAATTAAAAATAAAAAGCAGTTTTATGGTGAGAATAGTTAACTGGCACTTTGAACAGCACTGAGTAGATGCAAAGTAATTATTTTTTCTTTTATCAGCAGAAACCTTCAAGGAGTAAGGAATAAACCAGTTAAAGAGAGAATATTTTTAATAGAGATTTTTTTTTTTAATGAGTTCCTCCTGTATCTGCCATGCCTTCAGCTCAAAATAATCTTTATGCCAAAGTGACTTATTATGGGATGGCATATCCTGACCCCCTTCACAAGTGAGGTTATATATATATACATACACACATATATATGTATTACATACAATTCAAGCTGCAAGCCTTTGCTTTGTCTGAAAAGAATATATATATGTAATCTAGAGGCCCGGTGCATGAAATTCATGCACCAGGGGTCCTTCAACCTGGCTTGTGCCCTCTCGCAGTCTGGGACCCCTCACTCCTTACTGTCCACCTGCTCGCTCCTTACTGCTTGACTCACTGCTCCTTAGCATTCCAGCAAGGGCAGGAGAAGCTCCTGCCACAGCCACTGCACTCGCTAGCCATGAGCCGGACTTCTGGCTTAGCGCTGTTTCCCCTGTGGGAGCACACTGACCACCAGGGGGCAGCTCCTGCATTGAGCATCTGCCCCTGGTGGTCAGTGTGCATCATAGCGAACAGCTGTTCCACCGTAAAGGTAGCTTAGGCTTTTATTATTATATATAGATATGTGCTTCATATCTATCAATACATGATGAAGTTTGACATGGTGAGAACCCTAGACACTGGGGTAAAAGATCTGAAGAGGATTTATCACTAGAAGAGAAGTTAAAAAGGCAGAAATAGATGGCATCAAATTGGCATGGGCTTTGTCTGCCATGCTAAGAATTTGGGGTTCACATGGGGCCAGTGTTTCTCAAGAGGGGGCTCATGGATTATCTACATTAGGATAACCTAGACTATTTGTTAGGAAAGCAGGTGCCTGGGCCCTACCCTGGAGTTACTGAGTAATAATCTCTGAGAGAGATGCCCAGAGATCTGCATATTTCTCAAGTGAGTCTTATACACACTAAAGTTTGAGGACCACTGCCATAGACAATGCGACCCTTCAAAAGGTTGTAAACAGTTGAAGGTTAAAGCCCTGATTTAGAAATAAACAATATGTGGAGAATGACTTGGAGCAGGTAGAACCTGGAGGCAGGAAGGCAAGGAGGGTGAGCAGACCTGAGCTGAACCACAGCAGAGGTACTGGAGGCCTCAGGCAAAAATACCAGGCATTTCTATTAGGAGAATGCGGTAGGTTAAGGTGATGGGTTAGACATCAAACAGAAATGCACGATCAGTGGACAGTTTTTCAAGGGCAGTTAAGAAATCTTGTTAGAACTATTGCTTTCTGGGAAATTACATGTGGTCAGGTGACAGATATTTTCTTCTTTTGAGAGGTAGAACCTGCCAATGGCTGTAAGTGACAAAGCTCCACATTCTTTATTTGATCTTTGACATATCTATTAGAAATCTCACCAGCAGACCTGTTGGATTAAATAAAGGACATGAGAAAATCAATATGCCCCATAGTTTATAAACTAGAAAAAGAATGAGAGAACATGGCCTTGGCCCTAAGGCAGGAAATGCCCATTTTCCACCAAGAATACTTACATTATTCCTAGCCCCAAGAACATTCATGAAATAAAAAATAATTAGAAAAAAAATAATAAAGATACCCTTCCTAAGGTAAGAAGCCAGGGAGCCCCAGGGCAAAGCTAGAGAAGGCAGGACTTTGAGACAAACAGCCCGTTCCTAGTAACTCCTCCATTCTTCTTGAATTCTCCTTCCCACTTTTTCCAGCGACCCAGCTATGTGCATGTATTTCATTAGAATATGAATGAGAAGCCCTTGGGGAGAATTTTATGCTGTCATGGCAACAGTTGCCATGGCAACTGGTAATTAATTGGATGCTGATGAAGTGGAAGAAGAAAAAAAGCCAACCAGAACGGATGCAACGCTAGAGGAAGTCATGGTGTGTAGTAATTATATGAATTTCATTCAGCAAAGGCATGCAGCAGGTCAGAAATGCAAAATATCTCCCCCGCAGCCACTACCTACTCCTCCAAGAGGCCTGCTTTCAGATCAGACAAAAGTGAATGAACAGCTAGGGCCCTGACGATTCAAAACACACACACACACACACACACACACACACACACACACACACACGGCTGTCCCAGTATAGGCAGATTCTCCAGGGAGATCAAATGATTCTATCAGGGGGAGTTGGTTGATTCTACTAAGAGGGACTACAATCAGCAACCATAACCCATAATAACTATTGCCTTCATGCCCGTTTTTCAACAAATGGCACCAATCAGGGGGGAAATAACAGCATGTGACACTGCAGCGCTGTTCAACCATGAAGTGCCTTCTGATTGAAGGAAGAGGAAGTTTGGTTTGTCACCACCATCTTGAAGAGGGCTCTTTGGCTCCTACACACACATAGACGGCTCACGGCTAATGGTTCCAAAGGAAGCCCAGGCTCAGGGTGGGAGAGGAGGTCAAAGTAGGAGAGGTCCCAGAACAAGCCCTGGAATGTCAGCTTTCTGTTAAGAAAGCAAAGGGAATGCCGAAACTGGTTTGGCTCAGTGGATAGAGCATCGGCCTGCAGACTGAAAGGTCCCAGGTTTGATTCCGGCCAAGGGCATGTACCTTGGTTGCAGGCACATCCCCAGTAGGGTGTGTGCAAGAGGCAGCTGATTGATGTTTCTCTCACATCAATGTTTCTAACTCTCTATCCTTCTCCCTTGCTCTCTGTAAAAAATCAATAAAAATATTTTTTTTAAAAAGGGGGGGGGGAGAGCAGAGAGAAAGAAATGGCTGAGGTACTTTCTACAGTATCATCCTCCCTCCACCTCAAGTCTTTTCCCTCAATTATCCTAATCATACTCAGACTTCAGAGAATTGGGGATTTGATATCTTGTATGTTTGCTTAAAACTGCCATTGCACTTCCCTGCTGAGGTGAAACTAGTGGACATCGTTAGGCAAAGCTGAGCATAGTCAGAAGCCCTCCCACCACATCCCTCCTTCCTGACTTTAGCCAAAAAACCTTGGCAAACAATACCCAGAAGTAGTGACTTATCAACCTGCAGGCCCTTCTCCCTGCCCCCTCCCTTCCAGACTCTGCTGGGCTTTCTACAACCCTTCCCTGATGGCCAGGATTCACAGACTTTGTAAGTGAAAGTGTCAGGAGTGTTTGGAAATGGGATTTTGAAAGCAATTCCTAAAGCTGCAAATAAAAGATGAAATAGAGAAGGCCGGAGACGGGATGCCAGGACACAGGCTTTATTGAAGAGAAGAGTACCTCTGCCAGCTACTTCCAGAGAGAGAGGAAGAGAGCCAGGGCCGGGGTTCATGCACTTTTAAGGGGCTTAGGGCACTCGGCACATGCTGATTGGTGGGTTTCATGTAAGGCCTATGATTAGGGACCTAGGGATTTAGGAATCAGGGGTTTAGGGTATTTAGCAGGTGCTGATTGGTGGTTCAGTGCTCAAGGATGTCTGGCTGCAGGTGGAGTTTACGTCCATCCATCAGTTGGAGGAAGGGAGGATCTATCAGCAAATTCAGCCACAACCAGTGGCAGTGGACATGGAGCCCCACCCCCGGGAGGAATGTCATTTCCTTGTTGTCGATCACCCGAAAAGCCCTTGCCCTTCTCACAATCTTATTCGGCTCAGAAAGTATGACCCATTATTGTTGTTTTGTTATTGTGGTTTGTTTTCTTTAATATTTTTATTGATTTTAGAAAGGAAGGAAGACGGAGAGAAAAAATCATCAATGATGAGAGAGAATCATTGACCAGCTGCCTCCCCCTGGGCACGTGCCCTGACCAGGAATCAAACCGTGACCTCCTGACTCATAGGGTGACACTCAGCCACTGAGCCATGCCAGCTGGGCCCCATTATTGTTTTTACTCATATCAGTGTTATCATCCAAAAGCACTGGGCCAGGTGCCACCCAGACATGCACCATTCTTCTGTGTCCAACATTTTACAAAGATAGAAATGACCTAATTAATAAACACCTCTTATTCATAAAGTAGTTTTCAAGAGGAAAACAAGACACCTAATCTATCCAAGCCTCTCTCTTTGGGGGAGGCTCACACAGAAATTCAGAACCATAAAAGTGCATTCAAATCCTCCTCTTGTTATCGGCACCTCCACCACACTTTGCACAGAGCTAATATTTTCAATCTGAACCAAGAACAAAGCACACATGTGATCATCAAGAGGAGGAAAAGCACCTCTTCATTTACTCAGGCAGCCATTCCAAGAGAGTCAATTTCCCTTTTTTTCCAGAGAGCCAATTACTGTGGGGGTTTTTTTTGCCAATAGAACTGAAGACAGAATGGAGGAAGGGGGGAAAGAATAAAGGCAGGCATGAATCAATGATCTGCTTCCAATAATAATCCATGCCATCTGGTCTGACTTTCCTGCCTTACTGACAAATACCCAAAGCACCTAAGAGAAGGAACAGAAAAATCAGATTCCTGGGTGCTAATAATTTGTTGCTTAAATGATTAACTGAAGAAGTCAATTCGGCCTGTGATAAAGGAGACCATAAATGCCCCCTTGACCGCTGGAATATTTAAAATTGCTGTGAAGATTACCTCATTCTCATTTCAGAAATCATTAAGGGTTCACCATACAATCTGCAGAACGTCAGGGTTTCTAAGTGGCAATAAAATCTCCACTAGATTCAGAAAAGAGGTTGAAATGGAATGCAAGATGCAGGCATCCCTCCTCATGAGCTGTGAACCAATTCACAAAATACTCAGCATTGAACGACAATGCACTTCGGGTTCTCAGAGTAAAAGATTTCATTTCCCTTAAAATTGAAGCCGTTTATATAGGATGTGTTCAAAAGAGGGCAGCACCTTGCAGAATCTTTCCTTTTATTAATATCACTGTGATTAATTCAAGTCCAACCACTTTTGCACATCAGAAAGTGGCAAAGTGGTCCTGTTCATTTGCCATAATTATAGTATGGCTTCAGTATTCACAGTTTGTAGCATCCTTAGGTCTGTAAATTTATGGTTGGTCAGGGGAAACTGATTCCTTTCACTTCCTCCCAGCTAAGTATATATATCCACAGGGATGCCAAGCAAAGAGAAAAAAAAACTGTGGGCTGACAGGTTTTGCTTTTTGTTGTGGGTTTTTCATTTTAAGGCTACTTTAAAATATATTGCAGTGCATGCTATAAAAAAAACACACACCAAAGTTCTATTCCACATAAAATATAACACACTAAAGCAATATATTTCTTCTGAATTTATACATTCAACATTTTTTAGTGCTATTACCCTGGATGAGTTGGAAGACCCAGGTTCAAATCCTGGTCCTATCATTCTCTCCAAACTCATATAAGACCTTACCCTACTTTAAGCCTAAGTTTCTGTACCTCTAAAGGAGATATAATACTTAGACAATCTCTAAAATCATATATACATATGATTCATATATACTCAGAGAATCTAATGAGATCATATATGTATGATATCATATGTACATATACACACCTATTTCACCCACTCACATTTGTGTATATACATATACACATGGAGACTCAAACCACTGACCCTTATGCAAAGTTGTACCATATAAATGTTGGTGTCAAGCACTGCAGTAGGACAGAGATTAATAAAGCACATTTTTCAAGGAGCTTACAGTCTAGTGTTATTCTTCTTCTATTTATTATTTTTCTCGCCTACTGCTCTGTAGTAGTCAAAGTAGCTTCCCCTTATGTTGAATGCTGGTGTGATTATGGAATCATTGCTCTGGAGAATTCTTGGGGACAAGTATCCTCTCAATTCAGCATCTTCTTTTTTTCTGAAACTTCATTCCAATAGCTCAGCATTCGATTCTGCATTATTCCTTTCCCTACCCTCTTCAAGACTTTCCTCTTTTGCTAACATGTAACATGCTTCCCAGTTCTGTCACCTTTGACCCTTTCTTCCACCATCTTCACAGACCACCTGCCATACCCCTAATTCAACTGAGAACGTTAGTATCTTTCACCTGGTCTTTTCTCTCCTGGCCTATTGTTGTCATCCTCCTATAGGTCTGTTTCCAAGAGAACGACCTAGTTAATAGCCTTGTTGTAAAGTTCCTTGTCCTCTTGAATCCCATGAGAGTTACACTCTCACCTATTATCAGTCATACCCAGACCTTATCATCATGGGGAAACAAAGGCCAGATGCCCAGGTCTGGACAAAACCACCATTCCCTCTAGCCAGCTCATCCCCTAGGGCTCAGTTTTTCTTCTCATTATTACATCCATTGAGAACTTCAGTTCTTGATTGATCTCTTTTCCATCAGCCCATAACCTCTCTCATTACTTCTCATGCTTTCCTAACCAACTTAATTTCCATAAAGCATCTCTTCAAGTCCTTTGCCAAAATGCTCACCTCAGTTGAATGACTCCCTGCCCTATACCATGCTGTTGAGTCATCTTAGAGGAAGGCGTGTAGGAGTATGAGTTGATGCCACTGCAGGCTTAAGTTCTCCCACAGCAACTGAGTCCTGAATGTCACTTAACAATATCACCTCTCCCTCCCATTCCTTTACAGTAGCTAACCAAACTTTGCCACTCTTTACAATTTCCCAGCTTAACCCTTGTCCATCTCACTTTGCAAATTAATCAGCATCTTACTTCACCAAGAAAATAAAAGCTGTCTATAGAAAACTCTTTTAATACACATACCTACCAACATATAACTTACCTACATCTATTCTCATATTTCTTCCTAAACCTTGGGCAGGAAATGCTTTGTAATTTAAAGTTTCTTCTAATGTGGGAATTAGCCCATAAATTAATTCTAGTCTCTCCTACATTTTAACCTCTATCTCTTTACCATAACTCTCTTACAAAAGCCCTTCCTCAGCCTAGTATTCCCCTAGTGCTACCCCATCTCTCTCACCTCAACAGCCAAACCCTTCAGAAGAGAGTCTGCACATTCCTCTGCCTCTCCTTTCTCCTTAGTTACTCCATCATCAGCCCTTACAATGGATCATCTGTCGGGTCCATATTTTCACCTAGGATTGAAAATGTTGTATGAGAATTCGGCATTTTTTCAGCTAGCAGCACTAAACACTTTTCCAAGGTAGTTTCTAAATTGCCAAGATATCCTTCTATGAACAGTGTAGGAAAGTACTGGTTGCTCTAGATCTACACCAATTTTGGTAATTTTTTTATCGCATTTTAGCCATTTTGGTACATTTATACTGCTATTCTGTTGTGGTTTTAACTGGTATTTTCCTGATGACTAATGACATTAATTAAGCAAATTTTGTTGAACTTTTAAATGCCCTCTTTTGAAAAGTTCCTATTCAAGTATTTTGCCCTATTTTTCTATTGTGCTTCTGTCTTTTTTTATTGGCTTATAGGAGTTCTTTATATGTTCTGGATATGAGTCCTATGTGGAATATATATAAATGACAAATGTCTTTTTTTAACCTACCTTTTCACTCTCTTTGTGGTATCTTTTGATGAACAGAAACTATTAATCTCAATATAGTCCTTTTTTCTTTAACAGTTATTTTTCTACTTCATGTCCTGTTTTAAAATAATCTTTGCCTACTCCAAGTTCATGAAATCATTGCCTATCTTCTAAAAGCTGTGTTATCTTTCACAATTGATTTGTAATCCATCTACAATAGAATTGATTTGTGTATACAATATAAAGTAGGATATTAGTTAATTTCTAATCCCTAGCACCTAATACAGAATTCAATTAACCCTTAACAAATATTGCCATAAGTAATTCATGAGATCACATTTGGTAAATATGGAAAGGAAAAGCAAAATTTGGGCCAAGGCCATGTGGCATCACAAATCTTCCCTGAGCAGGTCATGGGTTCTAGGTTTCCTCCCGTCTCTGCCCACTTTCTATGAGGCCAGCTCCTAACAGTTCTTTATCCAATCCTTAATCTTCAACCAGAAGCCAAAACCTCAGAATTTTTTGTTTTAAACACTATGATTTAAAAAGTGTCATCTTGGGAAAGTATAGCTACTTGCCATTGCAACATAAAAAGTTTCCAGAAATCTAAAAGCATCTTCAGCCACACACACACACACACACACACACACACACACACACACCAGACTGCATGGGTATACAATGCTATTTCTAATCCTTTTAAAATGAGGCATTTTTATCAAAACAAAGATGCTAAGGTGCCATAAATGGAAAGCTAACTGCTTTTCACTATCTAGAGGTCTCTTTTAAGAAATGTTAAAAGAAATACAAGTCTATTTCATGCTCCTGTTTTAATATTGAACATGCCCATATTTTACTCCCTGTACGTCCCAAGTGTTTCCATAGATTAATAGTTCTCTCTGAGACAAAAAAAGATATTGAAATGTAATACAAAAGGTGGCAAGGCAAGAAAAGGGTGTAATAAAATCTTATAGTTCACCCAAAAGGGAGTGGAAAACCATATTCTGGCCCAAAGAAAAATGTCATGGCCAGATCAATGGCTTAGAAAATTATTATGTCTGAGACAATGGAGGTTGCTTAGAAAACATTTAGCTCCTGATGTAAGGCAGCAGCCAAAAAATAGAAGATGGGGTTGCATGGTTTAAGAAGAATATGAATTGAGCCCTGATTCCGTGGACAAAATAAAGGACACAGAAGGCTTCCTGGCTTGGGGCTGTGGGAAACATAGTTCTGATCATTGGAGAAGCAAGCAGGGTCCAGGTGAGAGTGAGGAGGAAGATGAACTGCTGTTTTCCACATTTCTTCTCTGAGCTGATAGCCATTTGGGCACACTGAGTGCTCTGTGGGCAGACACACATGAAACCAAGTCAAATGAGCCAACCTGAGACTGAGAGCTTTATTTGAGAAACAAGAGAACCAAGACCCAGGTCAGAGTCCTACCACACGCAAAATGAGTAAAGGACACAGGACGGTATATTCTACTCTCCTACTGTAACCCAAGTGCCTGACACTGTGACAAAGGAACTTAGATGGCAATGTAAACTGGCCCATGTAGCCTGATAGACGTGTACTAAGGACTTCTTGCAGGCAGGACTGTCAATGGGCCAAGCACTGTGATTAATCAAATTGCCTCAAATTTCTCAACACTCAGGTGCAAATCAAGTTCAAACTTTGTCCCTTGTTACCGGGTAGGGCCTTTGTCCACTTGTTTATTCCTTTAATCCTCAGTTTTCTCATCTGTAAAAATGAGCATATCTGGCTTAAATAACTGAACTCCCTCCAGTTATGAAATTCGGTAGAGCATTTTCTCCCATTTACCTCCCCATGGGACTCACGTTAATCAGCTCACACCATCATCCATCGTGTCTTTGTCTGGGGGTTTATTTCCCTAATCAGATTCCAGTAAAACTTCAGCCTGTCTCTGTCTCTTACTTCCAATCCAATAAAACTGGTACGGATTTGTTTTGTGTTTCGTTTAATGTCATTATTCCTTCTAACAGTCACTGCCTAACCATTTCCTTCCCTCAGCATAATTAGATATTAAAGAGCTACAGAGGCATGGTTTTCAAATTTGCATCCTCTTTTTCTGAGGTAGATTAATTCTAAACTGATTAAAATATTGCAGAATTTCAAATACAATTTTTTAAATGCAACAGATTTTCAAGACTCCCTCATGATTATGCCATGCGAAGGAGGTTGCCAACTCTTGCTGACTGCCAAAAAAAGACAAATAAATAATCCTGACAGCGGTTTCTAAATTAAAAGTGTATGCCTAGTTCTTAGTATGACATTGCCACACCCATCCATTCACTTCCAGGTAGTCCATGAGACATGAGGGCTGATGCCTTCAATTTCTCCGAAAGGACAGAGCAGCAGTCTGGACCAGTTAGAAATCACTAGCCATTTTCATTTGTTTTCTATGTGCCCATCCTTTTGATAAATATAGTATTCCTTCTCCCAAAGCACAGCTAAAGTCCACTGCCTCAATGAAAACTTTGAAATACCCTTATAACTGTCAGCCCAAATTCCACCTCTTACCCTTCTTGCCTAGAATCCTGGAACCCATGCTTTGACCCTTACACATCAGTGGACTTTTGTCCTAATCTTGCAGATGTCTCCTACTTGGGCTAGGACCTGGTTATGAGATAATCCAAACCCAACATGGTCAGCATCACTGCCCATCATGGCTGCTGACACACAAACATCCATATCACCAACATCTACTCCAAACTCTTGAATATGCCCTCTAAATGCCAATAAAATCAACCAAGGAATTTCTGTAGCACAATACCAACTTGAACCCATTCCTGTGCTATGACCCTTTGGTTTCCTCAGAAGTGGGACTACCTGCAGAGTCTAACTTCATCTCAGAACCAGATGGAAATGGTCCCTGGCTGATGTCCCAGATACCCAGACTCCACTGGTCACGTGGCTCAGCCAGGAGCAGAGTGCAGACCATCAAAGCTGCATGGAATCTGGGGTGTCTGTTTTTTGTTTTCATGCCTTTCAGGTGTGTGTTTTTCTTCTCTTTTCCTCTGTTAAATCGTAAGACTCTGAAGCTAAAAACAATGTGCATTCTCTTTCAATTACACAATGGAATTGACAACTCAATATAATTTATCAAACATTGTTACTCTGCTAACTGAAAATGCAAACTCAGACAAAGGTTACCAAACCCCTGTGAGGTTAATAGGCATCAGGGACCTGGGTGACATAATCCCAAGAAGACCACAGCCAATAGCACATCCAGGATCCCCAAGATGAAAGGTTCTACCTCCATAGTCCAGCCTCTTCTGCAAAGCTGGAGGAATAGACATCACGTTGGCTGATAGGATGACCCTCATTCCATGGCTGTGTAAGTCAGGTGAGGGACAAGTGAATTTCAACGCAACTCATGTGACTTGAAATACATGAGTCAACACCTCTATTTGGAGGCAGGTCCCCTTATCTAATGAGAAGCTTTTCCTTTTCTTGCCTGGCATAAAAATAATTAGAATCTTTTATGTCCTGAAAAACCAGAACACAGAAAGAAAGCTCTTTGATCACCCTCCAAGTTATATCCCCACACACTGAGATATTGCCCTTATTAGGCTTGTAAATATTCCTCATTTTAAGGATGATGAGATTTAAACAATGAGTCTGGACAATTTCAATAACAGCTGAGCCAAGAAAATATAAACTGACTTTTCACCTTGGTGTCTTAAATGTTCCTATTCCATAAACAAGTAGTTATTAAAAATTGTACAGGGCATTTATGCTCTCTGAAGGACTTTGCGCCCCTGGGAAGCTCACCATCCACTGTGGAGACTCAGATGAATCTGAAACACACAAGCAAGGCCACGTGCTCTATACTCTGTGAAAAGCACCAAGTGCACCAGGGACTCAGAGCGAAGTGAGTGGGCCTGGCCTTGCAGTACCAGGAAGATTTCTAAACAAAACAACTGGGGGGAGGTATTCCAAGAAGAGGAAAGAGTATGAACAGAAGGAAGGCAGGGCAGTGTGTATTTGGGAATAATGACCAAATCCAATTCATTTGGAGTATACTATGGGGGTGGGGGAGCATGGAGGGAATATTGGGAAAATGGAATTTCTGGAGACTCTCTTGAACAGGCATTCATTTCATCTTTGTGGACAGTAGTTACACAAATGCAGGGACTGTGAGGATGGAGAAACGTGGTTGGAAGGGCTTCTTAAGTTCTTCAGAAGCTACTTGATCAATCCAGACCTAAATAGTGGCACCTTGTCCCTGTTTCTATTGTGGGTCATCATGTTGCCTTCCTTTTTAGTGTGGGTCTCTCTTTCCTGCTATTCTGTGGTCTCCATGAGGGCAGTGAATATTAATCCTTAGTACTTGGCACAGTGCCTAGGACATAGTGGTTGCTCTGTAAATGTTGAATTAAATTAATTAATGAGTTGCTGGATATAATTGTGCATCTCTATTCCTCATAGTCATTTGTATTGTGCAAAGGTACTGGATTATAATTTGCTTCAAATCTATATGAAAACATCAATATCCTTCAACCAAGAAAAAAATGGTTAAGAAGACATAAAGAGACTGCCAGTATCCCACAGAAAATAATGTGCATGTGGTGTGGTTGGTTGTATTAATTTGCCATAAAAAGCTTCCTATAATCAGAGCTAAAATTCTAGTTTGCCTGTAGTATACCTGAGGCCCGGTGCATGAAATTTGTGCATGGGGGGAGGGGTATCCCTCAGCCCAGCCTGCACCCTCTACAATCTGGGACCCCTCAAGGGATGTCCAATTGCCCATTTAGGCCCGATCCTACTGGGACATCCCTCTCACAATCCAGGACTGCTGGATCCCAACTGCTCACCTGCCTACCTTCTTGATTGCCTCTAACTGCTCCTGCTGACCAGCCTGATCATCCCCTAACCACCTCCCTGCCAGCCTGATTGATACCTAACTGCTCTTCTACCAGCTTCTTTGACCCTAACTGCCCTCCCTTGCAGGCCTGATCACCTCTAACTGCCCTGTCCTGCAGGCTTGATCATCCCCAACTGCCCTCCCTTGCAGGCCTGGTCCCTCCCAACTGCCCTCGTCTGCTGGCCTTCTTGTGTCCACATGGGGGCAGCCATCTTTGATCACATGGGGGCAGTCATCTTATGTGTTAGAGTGATAGTCAATTTGCATATTACTCTTTTATTAGATAGGATAGAGGCTTGGTGCATGGGTGGGAGCCAGCTGGTTTGCCCTGAAGGGTGTCCCAGATCAGGGTGGGGGTTCCCTTGGGGTATTGGGCAGCCTAGGCAAGGGGCCTGTGGTGGTTTGCAGGCTGGCCATGCCCTCCCCCTGGCAACCCAAGTGGAAGCCCTGGTCTCTGGGCTTTGTTTATCTTCTATAATTAAAACTTTGTAGCCTTGAGTGGAAGCCTGGCTGGCCAGGGTGTGTGGAAAGCTTGGCTTCCTTCATTGCCAGGGAAACCCAAGCCTCTTGCTCACTCCATAGCTGCAGCAATCTTATTAGGTTAATTGTTATACTCATTCCTGATTGGCTGTTGGGCATGGCTTGTGGGTGTATCTGAGTGATGGTTAATTTGCATATTACTCTTTTATTAGATAGAATATCCCAGTCCTTAGAATTTCTCCAGGAGATTTCATGGAGCCACACACAGAACAATAAACATAAATAAATATGGTGTGTGTGTGTGTGTGTGTGTGTGTGTGTGTGTGTGTCTGTATGTGTGTCTGTGTGTGTTTCCACATCAGTGTACATCCTCTTCCCCCTTTTCCCGCTGAATTAAAAACCATGACTCAGCAACTTCCCATCAACGAGTAATTTTAACCCAGAGAATCCAGAGGCTTTATCCTCACCCACCTTTAGGTAAAACCTTTCAGGGAGTCTGCTCCCAGTCTGGGCCACATCTTCTGCTGCCTTACTCTGTCCCTCAGCTATTGGGTTCTAAAATGGTCTGCAGGCTAAGACATGAAGAGATCTCCAGATTGTCAACAAATGAGAGACAATGCTTTCAAAATAGCCACTCTGAACAGAACATATTTAAGGTAGTGTCTTCCAATCTCCCATTCTGGAGCCCACTTGCATATTAACCACAGCCTTTGCTGGGAATAGCAGACTCTTGGCCTTAACCCAGAAGAGCAGAGGAGGGCCACATAGAAGCTTACCAAGTTGGGGTAGAGTTCTTGTCCAACCTCACAGCTGCCATGTGGGAGGGAAGCAAGCCACAGACCAACTGGTCAGAATGCAAACCCTAAATCAATGGTTGCTTCAGGGCAAGATACAAGCCTTGACCCAGACAGAAACTAGGGCAAAGGGCATCGTAGGCAACACATCCGGAAATTACTCAAGCCAGAGAGAGGGCTCAACATCAGGTGAATGGAGTACATAAACCTGGCTTTCAAAGATACATCCCTTTCTGGGAAAACACATGAGCCCATATGAAAGATACTAAAATCACTCAAGAACTTCACACACTCTGTGAAACAAAAAATGGAAATGAGCCACACTTTAAGAGTTCAGAAACTGAACTATTAATTGTACATTCTGAATAATATAATGAGCCAAAGTTTATTTTTGAGTGGATTGTTGGTTAGTTGAGTTAGAAGTAACCAGAACCACTTTGACTCAGAACTAAATATGAATATCAAAATGTTCCCTAAAATTAGGCAGTGTTCCACCAAGTGCCAAGTCACAGATAAAAACAAAAAGCAAGTATAAGATAACAGAGGATTGATTAAAGAGTTTTTCTTAATAAGACAACAAAAAATTGGAAAGCCCAATAAGATTTTTTTAAAGTTTTACACAAAAATAAAGATAAAATTTTAAATATACTAGAGCCCTAGCCAGTTTGGCTTAGTGGATAGAGCATTGGTCTACAGACCAAAGGGTTCCAGGTTCTATTCCATCAGGGACACATACCTCAATTTCAGGCTCCTCCCCAGCCCAGTACCTGGTTGGGGTGTGTACAGGAGGCAACCAATCAATGTGTTTCTCTCACATCAATATTTATCTCTGTATTCCCCTCTTTCTTCCACTCTCTCTGAAAACCAGTGAAAAAAATATCCTCGGGTGAGGATTAAAAAATATATTATTATTATTATTATTATTATTAATAAGCAACTAGATAAATATTTATTTCAATTATGACTAATATGTAAAGACTCATTCAAATTAATTTGTAGAAATCAATACCCCAATAGACCTCAGCAGGCACAGACAATACACACAAAAAGAATATAATTGGTAAGTAATATATACTAGAAAATGATAGCCTTTGTTAAAAAAAGAAAATCTCCCTATAATATCACTTTATATTCATTATAGTTAATACCTAATCAATCTGCCAATATTCTGACTCAAATGACATATTTGCAATTTGTTTTCAGTAATTTGTACCAAAACAAGTCCTTTTAGTTTAGGAGATATATATAGTATTCAATATACAATATATAAAGAAATAAAAACACATCTCTTGCCTCACTCTCTGGAAATGCTGCAGGAAGTTATTCAAAAGAAGAAAAAAGCTACATACAAAAAAAAATATTTGGGGGGGTTTTATAACAAGTACTAGAAATGTTCAACAATGAGGAATGGTTAACTTAACCATGTCAGTTTTGAAATATCATAATATCACAGTTATAAAATAGCACTGATGAGAAGAAACAATATAAGAACTTGTTTATCATAGAATGTTAAGTGGAAAAATATATACAATATGAAATTTTCTTCATCTACTGATTATAATTACACTAAAGTATGTCTGCAGGTGGACAAAAATCTAAAAAAAAAAAAAATCTGAAAAAGGTTGTGCTTGGGCTACGAACTTGTAAGAATTATATTTAATTGTTTTTTCAGTCCTTATCTCAGGGAATTGGTACCATATGCACAATTGGGCAGGGGGAGCCCACCCTGGAAGCAAAGCAATAACAGCCACAGTTCCCATTTCTGGTGCAGGCGCTCAACAGTAAGCTCCCACACAGTCAGGCGTGGGCAGACTGTCCTTGGCTCCCTCATTGCAGAGATTTTCCAGTTCCCCGCTCAGTCACTTCATTCATGCTTAAGGAGGAAAGCGCAGCTACCAGACAGGGTGACAACAGATGTCCAGGCGCTGAGCCATCCCCTAGCTGTTCTTTCTCATTCACATGGGCAAGTTGCAGGATCTAGCAGATGAGAAGCAGACCTATCCTCTTCTCCATGCTTGTGTGCTTGTGTTTTTTTCCCCTACTGCCACTGCTGTAACAGTTAAGTGTCAATTATCTCCCAAGCGTGAAAGCAAATATTGTGCTATCCCAACAAGCTCTACAAATGTTAGAGGACACTGGCGGGGATGATTGTCTTTCCTGGCCTGGTGTTTCCTTACTAATTGCAACAGCTCTCATTAAAGGAGGATCTAGTGGGTGCATGGCTCTGTACTTGGCATCGTTTATTTTCTCTTTAATCTTTTGGCATTTTGTCTCGGCCCATCTTGAATCCAAAGGTAAGTTTGCTCTCATTTGCCCAGAAAGAGCTCCATCAAACCATCAACCCCTCTCAACCCAATTTCGCAAGACATGATAGAAGACTCTTTTAATAAAAGCCTGACAAATTATTCTGTGCGTATATGACACAGGGTTTTCCAGGGGGGAATATATATATATTTTTATAATGTGTGTATGTATCGATATATGTATGTATATGTGTGTGTGTATATATATATATATATGTAGAATAATATATATATTATTACATAGTAGTCTTCAAATCATGACATATATTAATTTATTTATATATATACACACACACATACAGTCTTGTGCCAGTTAACAACGGGGAAACATTCTAAGAAATGCATCATTAGGTGATTTCATTATTGAGGAAACATTATAGAATGCATTTACACACACCTAGATGGTACGGCCTACTATACACCTAGGCTGAATGGTACAGCCTATTGCTTCTAGGCTACAACCCTGTACTGCAGGTCACTGTGCAAAATAACCCAAGATTAAATCCAGAACAAGAGAAAATGATCCAATCAAGAGACAAGGGAAATGAAATGTCTGAGGCTGCTTCTGGCATAACATGGCCTACTGTTTTATAACAAACATTTTTTAATAAGTATAAAGAGTACCCTCTAAAATAATAAGAAGTATAGTATAGTAAGTCTACAAAGTACTGTGTATAATTGTATGAGCTATACTTTTATAAGACTGGAAATACAGTAAGTCAATAGGTTTGCTTACACAGCATCACCACAAACACATGAGAATGCATTGCACTACAACCTTATGATGGCTATGACATCACTAAGTGATAGGACTTTTTTCAGCTCAATTATAATCCCATGGGACTACTGTCATCTATGTGGTCCATTGTTGACCAAAATGCCATTATATAGCACATGGCTGTGTGTGTGTGTGTATCTATATCTATATCTATATCTATAAAAGCCTAAGTGACCTAATAACTGGTCACTATGATGCACACTGAACACCAGGGCACAGATGCTCAATGCAGGAGCTGCCCCCTGGTAGTCAGTGCGCTCCCACAGCCAACCTCCCATGGCCCTTCCCCCGAGCCCGTCAACCTCCCATGGTGCCCATTGCCCCTATCACTGGCCAGGCCAAGGGACCCCACCCATGCACAAATTCATGCACTGGGCCTCTAGTGTATGTATATATGAGAGAGAGAGGGGGGGGGGGAGATTTTTAAGGAATTAGCCCATGTGATTGTGGAGATTGGAAATTCCAAAATCTACTTGGTAGGCCAACAATTTGGAGACCCTGGGAAGAGTCGATGTTGCAGCCCAAGTTTGAAGACAGTCTGGCAGCAGAATTCCCTCGATCCTGAGAGATCTCAGTCTGTACTTCCTTTAGGCCTTCAACTGGAGGATAACCTGATTTACTCTAAATCTACTAATTTAAATGTTAATCTTATTATTGTTAAAAAAAAAAAAATGCACCTTCACAACAACATCTAGACTAGTGTTTGACCAAATATCTGGGTATCCTGGCCCAGTTAAGTTGACACATAAAATTAGCCATCACAAAAGGATTTCTAGAACAGCAAAAATTAGACCAATGAGAAGATATTAGAAAGATGCACATTTTGCTATCTGATGGAATTCTTAAAAGAGAATAGGAATGGCTCACTTATGAGTCACTGTGCTTCTAGTCCCAGGAACATTCAAATGGTACTGGCTGATCACCTGTTAGGAATGTGACAACTTTCTTCATAGGATGTTGGACCAGAGGCTATCTAATGATCTCTAAATATTCTTCTGATTATAATACCATTATTGTATGATTAATATAGCTAATTTGTGCAAACTACTTTTAACTACAAGGAATTTTATTACTAAATAATTTACCCTTCTCCCACCCCATTTTATGGACAAAGAAATTGAGCTCTGAGGAGGTTAAATGGCTTGTCCTAAAACTATCATCCAAATTTTCCATTCCAGGCTCTTTTCACTACAGTATGACCTGAGATGCTAAAGAAATGTTTCAAAAAAATTATTGGCCACACACTTTCACTTCTTGAGACTATTATAAGCTTCTCCCATCCTGCTCATCAATCCACCTTCAAGGAGGAGCAACTTCTAAAGGGCTAAAACATAAAATAGACTCCATGAACAAAATGGGGCCTTGTAGGAGTAGGGATGACGTTTACACTGGACTAGCACTAACATTCCCCTGGGAATGTTAACTCTCCTTTTCTGGGCAAGGAGTCATTCCCAACCTGAAAGGACCATAATGGGGTTCAGGGAAAAGGAGACCTGAAGAGAAGGAGCCCAGATCACTAGAGAGAAAATTATAGTGGAATTTAAAAATAAATCCCCAGCATTCATACCACGTGATCTTGGCCCAAAGTATGGATAACTTCTTGCTTATATAGGCATCTCTACCTGTCAGACTTTTCAGAATAAATCATTCTACAAGACAAATAAGCTTTGTTCTTGCTAATATTGGCCACCTTTCACTGAGTAATTTCAATGGTTGTTATACTAACAAAACCTCTCTATTCTGTTTGGCAAGAGGAAAGGGGAGAAGGAAAGCCCATCATGCCCCATATTTATCACAATTCCACAGGTACCCTGTATAATAATAACTTGGTAGTTGATAATTGGGGCGATTAGAACATGGACTTCAATCATCCCCAATAAACATGGCTAACAGCAAGGACATTACCAGGGATCTAAATTAAGTCTCAGCCTGTCTCCTCCAATAGAGAAAATATAAGTGAAGATTCTTTTAATACGTAAGGACTTAATTAGAAGGCACAAATACCATCATAGCACCCACACCCTCACTACCTGCTACCACATACCCTCCTTCCTGACCTCCTCTTCCTGCCACACCATACCTCCAACAATCATGCCATTGGGGATAGGCCTTGGCACCTCAAGGTTGTTGACAAAGATATTTCTTTAATAACTGATTTCTTTACTGCTTTTCTTGTTGGAGAGAAATTTTGTGTGTGTGTGCTTCATGGTCTTTAGCCCATTGAAAGCATTTTTTTCATACATCTCTCTTTGTAGTTTTTAAAAAGAAGTAATTATATAATGGCTGACTTCTTTTGGTTATGTGGGAAATCAACATCTCAGTAGCTTTTTCAGACATACTTAATAATAAAGCCATTAGAAAGGCAAAAGAGAACCCTATCATTATTTCCTAGTTTCCTCCTTAATTATAGACAATCATTGTGAAGGAGGGGGGAACAGCTTCTGTGACAAAAGTTGTCTAGCATTTAACAGAACAATTTAGAACCAGATTGAACAAATCAACGTCATGTCAACTTGCAGATGCTCGACAAAAACTGCTTGAAGGATGTTAGATGGAATGAGAAGCTAATTCAGCCTTTTCTCATTTCCCTTCACTCTGAAAATAGAGGATTTTCTCTCTCCCTCCACTCCATCTTTCTCCCTCTCTCTTTCTCTCTGTTTAGGAAGATTCAGGTAGATCTGTCTCAAAGACTCTTATCACAAAATGCTCAGGGTTTGATTTTTTTTTTTCCTAAGTAACAAAAATAATACCACTATCATAAAGCCACTGACATTTTTCCCATTTCTAAACACTCTCCTTTAGCTATAATCTTATCTCCAGAAAATTAATTCTAAAGTTCTCAGATGATGGACTGCTCACTTCCAACTGGCCCCCTGCTGGTCTGCTCACTCCCAACTTCCCCTCTTCCTCACCCCAGTGGCCTGATCACCCCCAATAGCCCCGGTACCGGTCTGATCACCCACAACTGCTGTCCCATCCTGGCCTGATTACCCACAACTTGGCCTCTAACCAGCTCTACCTTGGCCCCACCACCAAGGCTTTGTCCAGAAGAACATCCAAAAGGTCTTCTGGAAGGTCTCCCAGTCTAATTAGGATATTATCCTTTTATTGGTATAGATAGAGGCCCGGTGTATGGGTGGGAGGGTTGGCTGGTTTGCCCTGAAGGGTGTCCCGGATCAGGATGGGTGTCCCCTTGAGGTGTGGGGCAGCCTGGGTAATGAATCTCAAAGGGAAAGAGGGAGGGGGAAGGGGGGAAAAAGATTAACCAACGATCTTATATGCATACCAGAGGCCCAATGGACAGATTTGTGCACTGGTGGGGTCCCTCGGCCTGGCCTGTGGGAATTGGGTCAGTACTAGAAATCTGACATCCCCTAAGGGGTCCCGGATTGCGAGAGGGTACAGGCCAAACCAAGGGACCTCACCGGTGCATGAATCCGATCACCCACATAAAAGTAGAGATAGTGAATTCATAAAAGTAGAGATGGTGAGTCAAAGGAACTGAGCATTTTATATTTTTGTCTTTATTGCCAATTATACTTTAAAACACTTGTATATCATCAATTGGTTCTCCCATGAACAACAGTGTATAAGAAAATCTGTTTGCCAAGTGAGAATTTCAAACTTTTGAACCTTTGCCAATTCAATCAGGGTAAAATGCTAATCTGTCCAGTTATTTTGTATTTCTTTCATTACCAGTGAGCACAAGTCTCTTCATTCTTTTTATGTGATCTTCCTCTTTATGTCTTACACCATTTTTTCTCTGAATTGTTTATCTGCATCTTTTCTATTTTTAAGAAATTTTTAGGAATAATGGAATATGAGTCCTTTTGCTATGTGTTGCTTTTATTTTGTTTTCCAGGTTGTCTTTTGACTTTCCCTGTAGTTTTTTTTTCAAGTCAAATATTTTAACTTTTTATGTAGGTAAGTCTGTTTATCCTTTTCTTTATGGTTCCAAAGTTTATATTGTGCTAACAAGAGCAATACTCATTCCAAGATGGCTTTTCAAATTCATAAGAGTTTTGTAATTTAGTGTTTTTATAGATCCATGTTTTTACATTTAAACATTTGATCCTTCTGGAACTTATTTTGGTGTAAGAAAGAAAGTAGGTATCAAGATGTACCAGGTGGAACAGCTATTTTTACCAGGAAACCATACTAAGTACAAATAACAAAAAAATTATGTTGCATCTAGCTCACATATTGAATGTGCTGGGGCCACTTCAACCTTTACCAGCTTCTCACTTTGCCTGCATAATGACCTTGAAATGCATGCAGCTTGCTGATGTAGGCCTCAGTTTACCTGCTGACAGGGTACACTGTAAATGCACTGCCATCAATTACCTGGCACCTCTTTGTTAAGTTGTGTTTTTTTTTTTCATAATTCAGGGATTCTACATTTTTTTCCACCTCTTTGACAGAATAATGCTCTTAAAATACATAGATTACAAAAGAAGCAAATATATGAAAATACAGTTCTATCCAAAGAGCCCTTGGTCTATGGACCCCAGGTTTCCTGAGACTTCCTTTCTTTCCCTGACATTCCAAATAAACTCTTGGAGACAAACAAAAAATGGACAAACTCTCCAATGGACAAACTCTCTCCCCGCTGCTGCCCATTGCCTGAAGGCAGTCATTGACACATATAGCTAGCTTGCAATTCAAATAAACCATCCCTAAGTTCCTAAGAGGCAGGCTAGGTTAAGAAAAAAATGTATTCATGTGGGGAAAAAAAGTATCACTTTATCTAGTTCTCTTTTGTTTCCATCCTTACTCTTATTCCTTCCCCTTACCCTGTGCCAACATCTCCTGCCCTATTACTTCCTAGAAAGGAATATTTAACTATGAAGTCATCCAATTTATATCCATCTATTGCAGGCCTATTACACATATGCAAAAAAGAACATAGTCATAAAATCTTGTGAATATGTACTTATCATGAATTTGGTTGTTTTGTTTGTCCCTAAATATTGTATCCTTCCCCATGTCATCATATTGGAAGTCCTCCTGATTCCTGCCTTGGGAAAATTAGTTAAAATCACAGGATGATCTATGATAAACCAGTAACTGAGAAGAAAAAGGATTTGTGTGATGATAAATCTTTGTGAATTACTATGAATTGAGTTGAGCCTCACACAAAGGGAAAAATCTCACCTTGTAGATATCAGAAAATCTGAAAACTAATTCCATTTGGTTTGTCTGGGATGTGTAATATTACTAGATCATTAGCCTTTGCCTTTGCTCAAAGCCAACTCTACTATATAAGTCAATGATATCAGAACCCCCAGGGCATCACCATACCAAAATTCTGTAGCCCTTGTGGAAGAACAGTTTAAAGGACATTTCATCTTTGACTTTGAAGATCAAAAACAAAGTCAAAAAGCAACCCTTTAGCTCCTTAGTGACAAGAGATCACAGAGGCCTAAAAACTCTCTCTTCCTCTCTCTCTCTCTCTCTCTCTCTCTCTCTCTCTCTCTCTCTCTCTCTCTCTCTCTCTCTCTCCAACTCCATGCTAAAAGAGTGACTGGAAAGACTGTAAAAACAAATAAATAAGTGGTAAAGTGATGAGTTCCTTGACAAAACCAAATGACATTAATAAAAAATTCAACTCTTCTCTTAGATGGACCACTTGGGTTGTAAACACATACACACAGAGAAAGAGAGAGAATAAACCTCAAGTAACAAATTTTTCACAGAAATGTAACATTAAAAAGAGATTGCATACATAAAAACACATTTTTTTCATTATAAAGACAAATCAAGTAAAGGTACAATTATCATCAACAATGGATGGTAGTGTTCTTCACTGAAACTGGCTCCAAGTCATAAAAGCTTAAAGTTATGAACGTGAGATGATTTATTTTAGACCTCTTTTTGTCTGATATAAGATTATTCATTCTATACCCACAACACAAAGCCAAAAAGAGATATAAAGATCATCTAGCCTAACCCCCTCCTACAAATGAGGAAGCAGAGGATCAGAAGGGCTAAGTGAAGGAGTAGTCAAGGTCACAGTGAGTCAGCAAAGAGCTGGAACAAAACCACAGATCTACTAACTTTGCGATCTTTCAATAACCCTGTGCCACCTATTAGAAACAAATTTATAAAGTTACATTGTTCGTTATACAAAAGCTTTTCTCTTTGTATCTTCCATCCAGCCTTCCCCACTCCGGTCTATGACCCAGGAGGCCAACCTGTATAGACTACCTCAACCAGCTCCCTTGGCATCTGGCTTTCAGTTGAGTTTAGTCACAGAAAGCCTCCATAGCCGGATAAAGGAATAGAAGAGAGAGAGGTCAGAGTGTTTATTCTCTGTGGTCCATCTCTGTGGATGTACATTGAGATTACAGCTTCACACAGTTTTTTCTATCTCCCTCCTTTCACCCCTTCATGTCTAAGGGTATATGTTAGTTTCCTAGGGCTGCCATAAATTAAATGGGTTAAAACAATGAAAATTTATCTCCAGTTCTGGAGACTAACAGTTTGAAGTCAAGGTATTGCCAGGACCATGATCTTACTTTTCTTTTCTTTTTCCTTTTTTCTTTTTTTCCCCTCATATATTTCATTGGTTTTTTTACAGAGAGAAGAGAGAGGAATAGAGAGTGAGAAACATCAATCAGCAACCAAGGCACATGCCCTTGATTGGGATCAAACCTGGGACCTGTCAGTCCATAGGCCTACACTCTATCCAATGAGCCAAACTGGTTAGGGCAGGACCATGATCTTTCTGATGAGCCTAAGGAATGCCCCTTTCTAGCTCCTGCTTTTTAATAGCAATCCTTTTGTATTCCTTGGCTTGTACATTCCTTTCTCTCCCTTTGTTGTTACATGGGGTTCTCACTGTGTCTCATCTCCTTTTCTTGAAAGAATGCCAGACATGTCACGTAGGGGTGTCGAACTCAATCAGAGAAGGAGCCAAAATCTAAAATCCAGCCTAAATCGCGGGCCGAATGGTTTACTGAACAGTCATAAACTGTCATTGTGATGGAAATGCAGTGGAGTGCAGTGATGACAGCGCGGTGCGGGCCACATTGCAAGGCCTGGCGGGACGGATTTGGCCCGCGGGCCTTGTGTTTGACACATGTGGTTAGGGCAGCATTTTTCAACCGCTGTTCCGTGGCACATTGCCTGGTGTGCCGTAGGTGCAGACAAGACAAGAATTTTATAATTTTTCACTATTTTGTTTACTTAATATTTCATAATAAAGTAATTATAAAATACTTTCTTTGTGTTTATTTGATTCCTATTCAAGAGAATTACTTTATATATAGTCAATATAGGCACAGAGTTAAATTTTTTAACATTTTCTAATGGTGGTGTGCCTCGTGATTTTTTTCATGAAACAAGTGTGCCTTTGCCCAAAAAAGGTTGAAAAACACTGGATTAGGGTATACCTTAGTGACCTCATCTTGACTTGGATATATCTAAAACAATTATCTTTCCAAATAAGATCACATTCTCAGAGGAACCGAAGATTAGGACTTCAACAAACCTTTTTTAAGGTATAAAATTCAACCTATATCAGGGTGTTAACAGTCCTCTGCTATTGTTAGCCCCATCGTGTTACATGATGCCTTGCATCCTTTCTAATAAAAGAGTAATATGCAAATTAACCATCACTCCAACACACAAGATGGCTGCCCCTATGTGGACACAAGATGGCCACCACAAGATGGCCAGCAGGGGAGGGCAGTTTGGAGGGACCAGGCCTGCAAGGGAAGGCAATCAGGTGTGATCAGGCTTATAGATGAGGGCAGTTGGGAGGCAACCAGGCCTGCAGGGAAAGGCAGTTGGGGGAGAACCCAGGCCTGCAGGGGAGGGCAGTTGACATGTTGGGGAGGGGGAAGGGGCGCAGTAGCACAACCCTGCAGGGGAGAGCAGTTAGGGGTGACCAGACCTGCAGGGGAGAGCAGTTAGGGGCAATCAGGTTGCATCTCTGCAGGGCCAGATAAAAGCTGATGGTAAAGCATAAACCTTTGGAAAAACCCTCAGCACCTCAGATCCCATATTAAGCCCAGAAGTCTACCACTGAAGGAATTTGAAGACTGTGGTTTATTCAAGGCAAGTACAGCAACAACAAAAAACTAAACTCAGCTTTTTTATTAACAATATTAACTCAAGCCCTCATACTAACAGTATGAAATAGAGCCGTTCTCATTTCAGAACATAAATACTAACCTCAGACTCACAATTATTTATACATAATATCTGGTAGTTAGTCAAAAACTATCAAACAAAAAAAAATAATATGACAAAGCAAACCACTATCAAGAGATAAATCAATCAATAGGACCAGACCCAAAGATGATCTGGATGCTAGCACTATTAGACCAAGTAAGAATTAAGTTTCAGAGGTTAGAAAACCTCTGAAAAATAAGCAAAGTTAATGTGTTAAATAATCTAGTAGAATAAATAGGTAGATGACATGCATGAAAATATGGATAGATAGCAATAAAATAGAAGAGATAAAATCATACTATCTTTCTGGGGCATGGTTGAAAAATAGCATTTGTTTAGTTATTAAGTTGCTGAATGTACGAAGTTGAACTATTATACTAGCAACCACCATGTGTTCAGCTCCAGCCAATTTACAGAGTTTTTCCAGATATATTTGTCCATTTGATCCCACATTGGCCCTTTGGGTAAGGTAGAAAGAAAATCTTCATTGTTATTTACAAGTAGGTAATATTTACAAGTGAGATAGACACATTAGTGACTGGCCAAAGACTGAGCTAAGACATAACTGTAATTTCAAAACTACTGAATCCAGGTCCAATTATCTTCCCACTATCCTTTCCTGATCCCTCATACTGGACACTGTGGAAGTTTTCTAGAGAATCAAATCTTATTCCTGTCCTTTGGGTGAACCCCGAAGTAAAATAAATCATAATCAGAGTTGAAAATGTTTAGCCGTGACTAAGTTATTAAAACAACAGAAATGTCTTATAATACTTTTTCCCACCAACGTTTATACATTTTAAAGATTAAAGCCTAGCATTCCAGAAGTATTACCCGTTGGCTGAAAATTGGCTATTTATAATTTTTTTACTTAATAGAAAGATTTTTCAACAGGTAGCTAGATTTCCCTCCTTTGGATCTAATACATCCAACTATCTGAGAAGCACAATAGTTGGAAAGCAATTTGGATGAACTCTCTGTTTCATTTTTGATAAGTGGGAACCCAGCTCCTCCTTGCCAAACAACCAGGACTCTGTCTTCTTTCGTTGCTTTATACTTTCAGAAAACAGTAGTAATTAGAAAGCTCTGCTATGTTTTATTCAATCCAAATCTACCTCCATACAACTTATACCTATGATAATAGAGAAGCATTTTAATGAAAGTAACTACTTATGTTTATTTAATCAGGAAATTCACAGGGCACCATAATCAGCATGTCCTTTCAGTGGCAGATAACTTATTTCTGCTAATAACCACTTGCCTAAGCAGCAACCCTAGCCAAGGCAACAATTGATTTCCTCCATACAGTTACTTACATGAACAGCTACTAGATATGGAGGATTCAAGACTAGTTTTTATGCCTCAATACTTGTCCTTTTAGATATGTAGAGAGGAATTGAGCAAATACTTACTGAGTTTATAGTATGACTTAGGCATCACACTAATTTATAGGGATATTCTTACTTAATTCTTCCAATAAAACTTACCTAGGTATTTTTACTCCCATTTTATGAATAAAGAAATAAAGGTTCAAAGAAGTTAAATAACTTGTTTGTAACCATGAAGTTTGTAAATAAAAACTCAGGACTTCCAACACATCTTCTAAGCTTCAAAGTAGATTTTAATCAGTGACTCATATTGCCTTGATTTACCAAAGCAGAACCTGAATTAGGTAACAATGAGAAATAGGTAAATTTATTACCAGTATCTCCATTCTTCTTCACCATCCACCGAACACCCCTGCAATACCCTCCTGTAGTTTATAGCTATCCAAGGACCCCAAACACCACTTGGTCTGGGTTGGCTTTTCCCAGGTTTTGCTCCCTGCTCTAGACTGAGCCTTCATCTTGGCCTCCTTCCCCTTTGCCTCACTTCTTCACAACCTGGTTTGCTAATCTCTGAAACTTAATTCTTACTTGCTCCGAATACTCCTAGGAGAGAGAGCATTTTAAAAGAAGTTCTAGAATAGTCACTATGATAGAGTGAAGGGAAGTTAATATGAAGAACAGTAGAACATTTCAATCCTAACATTGAAATAAGTGAATATTCAAGAAAAATTACCCGAACTGGACAAAAAGCTTTTCCCAAAGTGTTAACTAAAATTTTTATTGGCAGTTCATCTCATGGTAAAATTGTGTAACATGTAATGAACCTAAAGCAGTCATATTTTAGTGCAAAAAATTAAAATTTAAAAGCTATCAAGACTACATTATAAAATTTCCAAAAGCCTCCTAATATTTAAATTAAAAAGAGGGGTTAGCATAAGAATATCATGTAAGGAAAAATATCCTGTAAGTAAATAACATCTAGAAAATATTTACTTTAGAAAATTAACTTTCATTTGTAATGCTAACAGCAAGACACCCACGAAAAACATACATGGTGTCAAAACAAGCCAAAGGAAAGTTGTTTGGGCAAAAAATGAAAAAGGATTCCAAGTCAAATTTATAGAAAATATTCCTTTATTAACTTTTGGTTGAGAATATTTTTGTATATTTTCAGAAAACAACTCTGAGACCATGTGGATTCCTGCAACAGAGACGAATTGACAGGACTACTCCAACCATGAAGACAGAAGAGAAGCAGTCCAGAGATGGAAATTGCTGATGACGCCTTGCCATAATAGCAGTCAGCAGCTGTGTATCACTGCAGGTTGCCCAGGACCAAACCAGAGAGGGCCAGACCTGCATTACCACCATTTGTCAACCATCCAGAATTGAAATATCATTGCTGACATGTACACATAAGGAACAGTTCGACATTGAAATTGGAACTCAAAAGAACTGTTGGCCCAGAAAGAAACTCACTACAGACTGATTCATTTGCCTCCCAGCATAACCATTATTGCTTGTCTCTTTTTCGGTTCTTATAAGTGTATTTTTAGTAGCACATGATCTCTCTCATCTAGGGGAAATGATGAACAACATAGACTGAGCAAGAACAGACCTGGAGACAAGGAAGCATAGATAAGACTGTCGGACCTCAGAAGGAAGGTAGGGGAGGGTAGAGATAAGGGGGAGAGATCAACCAAAGGACTTGTGTGCATGCATATGAGCCTAACCAGTGGTCATGGACAACAGGGGGGTGGGGGCATGCATGGAGAGAGGTTTGGGAATGGAATGGGAGGATAAGGAAAAATATGTGATACCTTAATCAATAAAGAAATATTTTTTTATAAGCTATCTATAGTAGGTAGTCATGTCCTAGGCCTGTATCTTCCCTAACAAAGATCAACTTTGATGTTATCTGAGCCTATTGTCTTTTTGCATCTATGATAACATACCTTTGGAATATTAGGGTAACTTCCCTTTTTCTGGACTACTCAGGGCACAAATTCCCTCGTTGTTAGGACCACAGTGGCATCCCAAACCAAAATCCTTTTCCATAAAAATCTTTCCATTACTTTCCATGTACTTCTCAAGGTTGCTCTTTCTCATGCAAGGTGAATGGAGGTTTTATGGGACACTGCCAACACCTTGAGGGTGCAGTTCACATCTTATTCCTTTTTATATACCTGATGCTAATACAATTTCTGGCACAAAGTAGGAGTTCAATAGTTCTTTGTTGAATGGGTGGAAGGAGGAGTGGACAGAAGAGCACCGGGCTGAGTGGATATGTCACTGCCTCCAGCTCAGTGAACTCAGCTCATTTATCTCTTTGGCCACTGTCCTAAGGAAGCAATGGCATTAGCCATAACAAAAATATGCATTGCCATTGTCTCCTTCATGTAAAAACATTCTGAATAAACAGAATAGAAACTCTGATGATAAGTAGACCTCATTCCAGTGAGGGAGGCAATCCAACTCTAAATGCTCAGGGATTCTTAACATTCAGAATTTAAAAAATACATCTAGACTCTGGGGTCATTACACCCTCAAAGCCATGTCATTTTTTTATTTATTTATTTATTTATTTTACCATTTTGTCTCATATTTGGCAGATTTGGGACCCCGTATTACAAAAACTATATAAATACAAACCCAGGATATAAAAGCAATTATATCTGTCATTTTTCTAATTTTATCTCAAACCATAATCTCAACCTTGAGATTCCTTCGATCCCAAATCCTATGGATTTATTCAGTGATGTGCTGGAACTAGCTGTCATCAGATCACAAGGGCTAAATTTTCAGGAATTTGGAAGGCAGTTGGTAAATACAGTCATTATTTAAAATTAAATTATGTAAGCTAAGAAATAAATTATATTAAAAACAAAGATACTAAATTTTTCATACCTATCACTTCCTAATTATTGTAGTGTATTTCGCTGTTGTAAATGATTCTGAGCTTATTTATGTCCAGAGTATTGGTGTGGTAGAAATACAATGTAGTGACAGACTGCTGCACATCCCCTCCCAACGTCATGCTCAGTGACACCACATCAGTACCTTGAAATTAGCCATGGTAGGAATATTTACATCATGGAGATTGGCAATGCTATAAATAAGCACTTTTTTTCCCAAAGAGTCAATTGTTAAATATTTGTCAGCCACTAGATTTATGCCACCCCAAAACTTCTTGGGTTGGAGGAGACAGTCTAGCCACAGAGTCAGGCAGGAAAAGAATGGGAACAGTTGAGTGCACTGACACCATCGCTTCTTGGGAACAGTCAAGTGCACTGACACCACTTAACAGTGTTACTGTTAAAGCCTGTTTCTTCATGGTCACTGAAGATGCTAATCTAGTTGGTGATGATATCTCACTAATCCAAATTCCAGCACAGGGCACAGGACACAGCTTTTCCTGGACACAGATAATCCCACAGTCTGAGTGCTGGATTGGCCTGCAGGTCCACCTTTGGACTACAGAAGTGTGGTTCTGAGTGCTCAATTCCTATGATATGCATCCACAACATCTTGCTGTGCCACCTTATTCCAGGGCCCCCATTTCCCATCTTGATTCCCAGAGATTTAGGTATTGGGCAAGTTTTCCTTATAATTCTTTAATACACAAAGTGCTCTATTACATTACATTCCCCTGGATAAGGATGCTACTTGTGTTAACCTTACCTTTGATGATTCTTGGGGAAGTCTCACCCACTCTTCTAAAAGAGACTGCATTCTATGACTCAAAATTGAATTACTGCTCCAAGATGCTTACTTACATTCACTGTCCTCAGTCAGGGGAATGGTTACTATTAATTATTCTAGGGTTATTTCTTAGGTTACTATTAATTATTCTAGGGTTATTTTCTTCTTCATGTAGTAAAGAAGAAAAGGGTATTTTAATATTTGTAGGCATCTTGCTATAATCAAATTCTCCAAGGAAATATTTATCTTAAAACAAGACTCAGTGACTTACTGCTTTTTTAAAGCAAGTCACTGACCAGACATTTTATTCTAGATATAAAACCTGAAGTTAAGAAAAATAAATCATGCATCATTTATATTTGACAAAGTACCTTAACTTCTGTTTTAAACATTGTTTTTCATAAATATCCTATGAAGTATCCTCTTATTTGTGTTTTACAGATGAGAACATTGAGGCCCAGAGATGATTAACCTATGCAACCTATTGAAGGTTGCATAGCCTGTCAATCCAAAACCTCTCTGCTCCTGTTCCTAGTCAGAATTTCCTTTACAATGTTCTTTCTAAATAGAAGGATTACAACCCAATAGAATTCCTCTCCTCAGCATTTCTTACCCCTGCTTCTGCCATACTTATTTCTTATCATGCCTTTGCTCATGGTAATGTCCTCATCTAAATGTCTTCTTTCCTTCTTTCTGTCCTTCCAAATCTAATCCATCCTTCAATAGTCAGTTACGGCTCCTCTAAATACAGGTGTGGGAAATAGTAGGTTTCCAGTTGTGTTGTGACATTCTTTTAAGTTAATAAAGCTATTATAACAGTCATAAGCTGCATGTCTTTTTCTATACAAACGACCATAGATCTATTTTGCCCACCCTGTATATGTAAAAGAGATGACTACAGAGATCACTTATACATGTACCTGCTGCAGTGATTAAAACTGCAGTCTTACATTCCACAAATAAGCAAAGCGTTTCCATGAAATTAAATCTCTTCCAATGTATATGACTATTTAAGTCTCCAAAGAACAAGTGATGTTTGAATTAGGTCTTAAGGTGAGAGGTGCTGACAGAGGAAAAAACTATTTTAAGAATGGTATTTTTCTAAATGCATAATTAGGGATAAAAAAAATTTAAGTGTATGTTGAAAATATAAGACTTATAAGGCCCAACCGTTGTGGCTCAGTGATTGTCAACCTATGAATGAGGAGGTCACGTGTTGGATTCCCAGTCAGGGCACATGTCCAGGTTGTGGGCTTGATCACCAGTAGGAGGCATGCAAGAGGCAGACAACCAGTGATTCTCTCTTATCATTGATGTTTCTATCTTTCTCTATCCCTCTCTATTTCTCTCTGAAATCAATGAAAATATACTTTTTTAAAATACTTATATAGAAGACTAATATGCAATAGAGTTAAAAATGAAGAGAATCTAAGTGCTTTAAATGACTTTAACAAGTTAAACCCCTCATTTAAAAACATTTTTAATTTTTTTTTGAATTTTAGACTCACAAAAAATTGTAAAAATACTACAAAAAAAATGTTTGTGTATCCTTCACCCAGCTTTCCCTGATATTAATATCTTACATACCCATAGTATAATTCCCCAAGCTGGAAATCAGCATTAGAACAGCACATGACATAACAGTTGGTAGTTAGAATGGATTATAGAAAAGTGAGCTATGATTGAATAAACCACTTAGAGGACAAATAGTATAAAAATAATAAAAACTGGGAGAGACAAAATAAGACTGAAAAATAAGAGATAAATTAGACAGAAAAGTTACAAGAATGAAAGATTTCTCTCATCATTTTTTAAGCCCAGGAGATGAGAAAAATAATGATAACCTAGACAGAATTAGGTAAATCACAAGAAGGGGCTATTGGGAAGGGAGAATTCATTTGGTATTAAATCCAATCGTTTCACACCAATCAGAAAGGATATATGCACCCCTATGTTCATAGCAGCACAATTTACAATAGCCAGAATTTGGAAACAGCCTAGGTGCCCGTCAGCAGATGATTGGACCCAAAAACTATGGTACATCTACACAATGGAATACTATGCTGCCATAAAAAAGAAGGAATTCTCATCATTTGCAGCAACCTGGATGGAATTGGAGAACATCATGCTGAGTGAAATAAGCCAATCAATGAAAGAGAAACACCACATGACCTCACTCATTTGTGGATCATAAAGATCATTATAAACTGATGAACCAAAAGATAGATTCAGAGACAGTGAGTAAAGCAACAAGCAGATTGTCAAATTTCAGTGGGGAGGGGAAGAGGATCTGGGAGAGATAATAGATCAACTGAAGGACTTGTATCCATGCATATAAGTACAACCAATGGACATAAAACTCTGGGGAGGGAGGGGATGTGTGGGAGGGAGGGAGGAGGGAAAATCAATAAAATATGTAAAAATAAATAAATGTTTTTAAAAAATCAATAAAATATATTATAAAAAATAAATTAATTAATTAAATTAATTAATTAAAAAAATAAATCCATTCGTTTCATATAACATGTCAGCAGGACATCCAGGAAAAATCATATGAGAGGCAACTGAAAAACAATGATTTTCTTAAAAGCGATGTAAGGCTAAAGCGTTGTGAGCCATCTGTACAAAAGTAACATAGCAGTGGAGATAATGCAGAAAAATAACATAGAATCAAGAAGAGAAAATGCTACCCCTACTTAAAGGATGAGGAGAGGGAAAAGAATTTAAGGAAGAAGTCAGAGAAGATGGGCTGGTAGCTAGAAGAACAGAGGAGAATTAGAACAGCATTATGGCATGAGGCTCAGAGAAATAAGGTTTAAAGCAGAAAACAGTCAACATAAAAACCTCAGAGAAGCAAAATGGTGTTAGCCCTGGGGAAAGAGAAAAAGGCCTGCTGGTTACAGCACATGTGTTGTCACTGAAGACAGTGGGGAGAACAGCTTCAGTGGAGAGCTAGAGGCGCAAGTCATAAGACATCCAGAAATGAGTTGATGATCAGTACAGCTAGCAAGACATTAATAGAATATTCTATTATTGGCTCCAATTGTGCAAAGCAAAAATGAATTAGGTCAGATATAAGAAAAGGCAGAGTCAAGTGAAAACTTTGTAAAATAAAAGCTAACTGTGCTTATTTGAGGCAGACAGAAAGACTCCAAAAAGAGAAAGGCTCCTTGATACTGTGTCATGAAGTTAAAAAAGATAGGAAGGTTGGGAATATTTCTTATGGGGAGAATAGTAGTAAGGCATTAAGCATCTGCTTCTGGGGGGGGGAAAAGTGCTGAAATTTTTTCTTCTACAGTACAATCTAAAGATGTTAATAAAACACAACAAGCAGTTGAAACCCGTTTGGCTCAGTGAATACAGTTTTGGCCTGTGGACTGAAGGGTCCCAGGTTCGATTCCGGTCAAGGGCATGTACCTTGGTTGTGGGCACATCCCCAGAAGGGGGTGTGCAGGAGGCAGCTGGTCGATGTTTCTCTCTCACCGATGTTTCTAACTCTCTATCCCTCTCTCTTTCTCTCTGTAAAAAGTCAATGAAAAAAAAAAAAAAAATATATATATATATATATATATATATATATATATATATATATATATATATATATATATATATATATAATCTTGTCTATTTTAAGCCTAACCTTAAGTAGAAAAACAATTCTCTCCTAGGAATGCATATATATCTGGGTCTGGGCCACACACAATTTTTTATTTGAGTTCATAATAGCCACATGATGTGCCAACCCTCAATCTAAGAAATCAACATAACCCAGGTTGTTAATGCCCTGGAATGCTAATGTAAAACAGCCTGAAAGGCTATGTCCCCGATCCCAGACACAAAGGAGTTCCTCAGACCAAGTGAGTACCAATGAAGATGAACTTGAAACTTAATAACTCCAAGTCCATGAGCAATATTTTATGAACACACTGGGACTCTGTCCACCATGGGCACGATAAACTTCAGGATTAGGTTTTCAGTAAACTCAGATAATTAAACAGTCTGAATGAGACTAGAAAATTAATTATGTTTCAAGTGATGAAGGTCATAAAAGAAGACATTAAGGACATAAAAGAAGCTTAAAAGCAGGACCCTTTAGGCAGTGACCTGGGCAGTCCCAGACCTGTCTCTTGCTTCAACAGTGTTGGGAGGGAACAGACCCAGGACGCCCCTTCTTCCAGCTCTGGCCTCTCTCCTGCGTCTCATCCAGTCACCACCTCCAGGACCACCTCCGGACCAGCCAACACACCGGGTGTTTCCTGCCTTAACTCCTTATTGCCCAATAACCATAAGCTCCCAAATTCATCAGCATTAATCCACCCAGTGGAGGCTGGGTCACCGCCTGGCCCCCCTGCCCCTGCGGCTCCACACCCACCTCTCGGGCTCCTGTTCCCGCCGGGAGGACATGGCTCTCAGGCTGGGCCGCTCCTTCCTCGATGGCGGAGAAGCAGAGGGCGCTGAGCGGCTCTAAGATGCAAAACCAGCGCGGGGGCCGCCTTCCCTGCCAGGACGTGCCGAAGCCCCCCCAGGACGAGGGGCAAACTCAGGGCGCCAGGAAGGCCGCCTGGTCTTGGGGAGGGGCCTGACCCAGGCCCTTTGGGAGCTGCAGGCCCGGGGTCTCCCCGCAGACCCATGTCTCTGTGACTTCCTGCAGAACCACTTCCGGGTGAGGAGGTGAAACTCATCAAGGAGATGAACCCACCTGACTAACCTCTGCAGGCTGCTGGCCCAGGCTGGGCTGGGCGAGTCTCTCCCAGAGGCTCCCCTCCAGCACCACCAGGAGCCTCTGGAGCCCAGAGGCCTTGGAGGGGTCCCTCTGCATCCCCTGGGGTCTGCTTTTCCCTGAGCTTCTCCCCAAACTACTAGCCATTCTGTTAACCACCCTGGAGCCCTCTCCCATGCATTGGACCGAATGAAACAATAAAGCTTTTTGCAGCAAAGAGAAAAAAAAAAATGCAGAACACTTTAAAAATTAAAATCAGAAAAGAAAAAGTTCAGAACGAAGATACTTCAAAATAAGTAAGTAAATTTTCTAGTATATATTGCTATTAAAATTATGAAATTTGGCCCTAACTGGTTTGACTCAGTGGATAGAGCATTGGCTTGTGGACTGAAGGGTCCTGGGTTTGATTCCGGTCAAGGGCAGGTACCTTAGTTGCAGGCATATCCCCAGTAGGTGGTGTGCAGGAGGCAGCTGATCAATGTTTCTCTCTCATGGATGTTTCTAAATCTCTATTCCCCCTCCCTTCCTCTCTGTAAAAAATCAATAAATATATATTTTTTTATTTTTTTTAATTATGAAATTCATTACATAGGAAATGCATTACATAGAAAAAGAGAATTGATGTATGCAAAGATGACCTGAGGAAATTGCTCAGCGTGAAACTCAAAGAGACAAAAGAGATTAAAATATTAGGCTGAAGTTGTCCTATCTAATAAAGAGGGGATATTCTAATTGACTGTCATGTCATCACAAGATGACAGCACCCACAGCCAATAATGAAGGAATATGCTAATTGACTTTCACACCCTCGCAAGATGGTGGCACCCATAGCCACAAGATGGTGGCACCCAGTTCCCTCAGCCCCACCTCATCCAGCCACAGTCCCCCAGTCCCCTCTGCCCCACAGGGCAAGGCAGTTGGGAGCAATCAGGCCAGCAGGAGAGGGCAGTTGGGGATGATCATGCTGACAGGGGAGCAGTTAGGGGGCTATTAGGCTGGAAGCAAAAGCAAAAGTTAGGAAGGCAGGCAGGCTAGCAGTTGGGAGCCAGCAGTCCCAGATTGTGAGGGATGTCCAACTGCCAGTTTAGGCCCGAACCAGCAGTTGGACATCCCCCAAGGGGTCCTAGATTGGAGAGGGTTCAGGCTAGGCTGAGGGACACACCAATCCCCCAAGCATGAATTTTGTGTACTGGGTCTCTAGTGAGAATATAAAATGAAAGAATTAACATATACTTAAAGGAGTTTTAGGAGGTGATGCAAGAAAAAGAAAAAGGGATTGATTTTATTGTTTAAAGACTCAAATGATTGCCCTAGCTGATTTGCTCAGTGGTTAGAGCATTGACCTGAAGACTAAAGAGTCCTAAGTCAAGGGCACATGCTTGTGTTTTGGGCTCAATTCCCAGTAAGGGGACAAGGGCAGGGGTGGCGTGAGGGAGGCAGCTGATCAATGATTCTCTCTCATCATTGATGTTTCTATCTCTCTCTCCTGCTTCCTTCCTCTCTGAAATCAATAAAAATACATTTTTTAAAAAGACAAATGAATTCAGAAAGGTTTATTTCAAATTGGCACAACTGGTATGCTAATTCCTCTCTTCTGATTATTCTAATTCACATCTTCTCTCCCTTTCTGAAGTTCTTTGGTAATTACAATCCATACATCACAATGTACCATCTGATTATTGACTGTCTTACTGATAGCCATGATGGTTTCACACATGCTCATCTTTTCTCCCTAACTAAACCATAGAATTCCAAAAGAAAATGTAATGTCTTATCTCTCTCTTATATTTCCTGCAATGCATGGCATGACTTAATCGATATTTGAATTTAATGAGAAGAGTAATAAAATTAAAGGTAAAAATATTTATTGAATCTTTCAATACATAATTCTTTATTTTAATAAAGGCATATTCACTTATCTTTTTCATAGACAAAACATATCCAACTTAAGAGCACACACATTTCAACCAAGTCTAGACAGCTTAAATTTTATCTTTGGATAAAAATTTTTCTAAGTATTTATTCTTTTTAGTATGCATCCAGCAAGTTTGCATGTTGAGCATGTTTTGTAAATCAAACTACAAATAGCTGTAATAAATGTCATATGTAAATTTATCTATCTTTGAGGTTTCTGAGTACAACAGAAGATTTGAATAATTTTTTGAATGGCTGACAAATACTTTTTCTGCTTTTGCATTTGAATATCTCCCAAACAACTGAGCAAATTTTCCTTAAAACTTGATCTAAAATTTTCTGTAAGATTTTAAATGGATATAAGACAAGTCACTTCTTTAAAAGGTAATTAATGGCCCTGGCCAGTTTGGTTCAGTGGATGGAGCATTGGCCTGAGGACTCAAGGGTTCCGGGTTCGATTCTGGTCAAGTACATGTTCCTTGGTTGTGTACAAGAAGCAGCTGATCGATGTTTCTCTCTTATCGGTGTTTCTAACTCTCTATCCCTCTCACTTTCTCTCTGTAAAAAATTAATAAAAATATATATTTCTTAAAAAGGTAATTAATGAAGTTCAATAGCAATGAAAGTTATGGCTTGAATTATATACTAGAATATGGTCCCTACATTTACATATCGATAGCTTTATTCTAATGACACAATAAAGATGCATGAAAGTAACATAAAAAATAACCAGCAGAAAATGCACATAGATCCACAATTAAATATAGCTCTTCACTGCTGTCCATTTCAGCATAAAAATTGTTGTTCAGCCACAAGTTGAGGGCATCCCAAAGCAATAACCTACATGTTCTTCATAACCTCCAAAATGCCCTAATGAGAACAAGTCACATCTTTAAAAAGTTTCTGTACCATTAAAATAACTGAATTCCTTCATAGTACTATTTTTCCCCATATTGTGTAAAGATTAACTACTGAACAGGGATACTATACTGGCCAAGGAAAAAGAGTAGCCTAAAGAAATTTATAGATCAGGAGATACAAGCCAGCAAAGTCAAATAAAGAAAACCTCAAGAGATTTCTGTCTCTGTCTGGTGCGCACACACACACACACACACACACACACACACACTCTTCAAGGCAAAAGAAAGAGAACTTCAAAGTCCAAGATGAAAATGACGAAGCAGCAACTGTGTCAGTTGACTGAGACCTAGGTTTAGGCTTCTTGCTCATCACAAAAAAACACAGACATGAGCCGAAATCAGTTTGGCTCAGTGGATAGAGCATCGGCCTTCGGACTGAAGGGTCCCAGGTTGGAATCCGGTTAAGGGCATGTACTTTGGTTGCGGGCGCATCCCTAGTCGGGGATGTGCAGGAGGCAGCTGATAGATGTTTCTGTCTCATCGATGTGTCTGGCTCTCTATCCCTCTCCCTTACTCTCTGTAGAAAATCAACAAAAATATATTTTTTTAAAAAACAAAAACAAAAAACACAGACATGAGGTCAAGTGCCATGTGTTTTTTGCAAATCTTACTAGTTAATTCTCTTTACTTACAGGCATCTAATTTTGTGGGTAGAGCAGTTGAGTTGGGTAAAAGCTTTGACCTACCTTGTTACATCAAACCTACAAGTTGTCTTGGCCAGAATCTAAAATAAAATCCTAAATCCTAAACAAAGCTACACATGCTATCACACTAGTATGAAGCCATCTAGCCCAAGACCTTCAGTTATCCAAGCTTACAGTTCAAGGGCCACTCCAAACTCACAACTGGGGGAGAGATAAACATGCAAATAAAGTGATACGTATAACATCAATTTGCTCCTTGTGTTATGTTTATCTAAAACAGGTTGCCGTCTTACAGCTTCCCATTGAGTAAAGAATTTTAGCCATGACATTTTCCAGCGGAAATCCAACTCCTGATTAGCATCTGAGGGCTACCTCACTAAACCTCTCCTTGGGGATCTCTGGGACTTAATTCCATCAAAGAGTTTGGTCTCCTCCATCTGCTCACCATTTTATTTGTTAAATGAACAGATGTCTAACTCAAGAGAGGTAGCCTTATTAGTAGAGAGCAGAGAGATCCTGAACAAGACAATCTGAGGGCTGGGGACCTACATGTACAATGGGGAGAGGAGCCTCCGAACTACTGTGCTCTTCACAGGAAACTGACAATTAAGTGCCCTGGGTTCTTGGGGGGGCGAAGGCATTCTTCTTTGAAAACCAAATCCCAGAAATGTCACCTCAGAAGCCAGCAGAAATGATAAGATGTCTCCTAGTTCTGTCAAGTCATTTTTTCCCCCACAGACACTGTTTAGAGCTACCCTAAAGGCATTTTGAGAAATAGAAGCAGAGTTTATCCTCCTAAGAAACTTAAATATGCCCCACATACGCAAACTGTCTATTCAGATTAACGCTTGTCTGTGAAGCCAAGACCCTCAAGGGTGCTTGAGAGGAAAAAAAATCATCTTGTACTCTAAATCATTCCTGTATTAGGTCTGGGTTTTTTCTATTTCTTCAAATAGAAATTTATATTAATCATTTATATTTACTCACCAAAATTTTATAGGGAAAAACATAGTGAGTAGACTTCCTGGGGTTCTACAATAGCTCTGTTTTACATTAGGGACTCATCTTAGACAACATTTCTCAAAGTGAATTGCATGGACATTAAAAGGGCCTCTGTTGAGAAGGGGGTTTCTTGGTAACAGATGTTTCAGAAACTCGAGGTTAAAATAAGTAAACCAGTCCATTTTCTGTAGAAATTGCATATTTCTGGACTAAGATGGTGACATAGGTCATTCTCGATTTCAATCTCCCTCATAAGAAGACTAACTAGCAATAACCCATAAATAAGACACCACTGAGCCAATCCTAGAACCCGGGGTGAGACTACAGCAGCCCCCAGAGCACAGACACCAAGAAGGACCTCTTTCAGGCCTTTGCCAGAAGGCATGTTATTTGCTATCAGTCTCCTTCATCTGAGAAAAGAGGTTTTTGTTTTGCTTCTGAGTGTTTCCAATTCTATTAAACTTCTAATATGTAGGGACTGGAACTAACTCAGATCATGCTGGGAGATTCTGGATAAAAAATGGAAGAACTAGGAAGTAAACCAAGCAAAAAAAAAATACCTTCCACCATCAATTGGAAGAAAGGAAAAGTTAATTTATTGACTATCTTAGGGATGAGCAGATTTTCCTTGTGAGAATCTGGAAATAGAATCTCTTTGTCAGCAACTTGATATAAAGTTCTAACTGTGAGGTTTAATTATTTGTCTGCATTTCTGTTAGTATATTCCACATTGAATTGAAGTTCAGTTATTTTAGATAATTCCAGGAACTGTTTTTTCTCTTATTTAGAAAGATCATCTTTTATATAAAGCCATCCTTCTTCCCTTCCATCTCCTTTGTTAGATAAACAACTTGTAATCTTGATCTGCTCTGCCTCGACTTCTCTTCTGGAAAAGATCCTTCAGGAGTTTCTACTCATTAAGAGAGTAGCCAACAAGATGGAAGCCAGTGAGTTTTCCCCAATGGTCAAACTTCCATCACCATAGAGACAAGACCTGTCATCAAATAGCAACTTCTATTGAGTGCATATCATGAGTCAGACACTGTGTTAAGAATTGTATATACATCAGTTTCTATTAACTCAGAGAAAATTCTCCCCACTGCTGATATCAAGATCTCCATTCCTGTCTTTGGAAGCAGAATGGGTTACCTCAGTTTCCAGGTAGGTGATTTTCAGAAGGACTTGAAGAGCAAGAGAGGGGTGTGGAGTGCAGATTGAAAAATACGCCATGTGTTTTGTCCCTTCCTGAGCTTACAATGTCATACTAATGTTATAAGCAGAGTGAAGAATGACAGGATGGGAGGCCAAATGGGAAAAAGAGAATATTAGTATTTGTGGGATGCTATGGAAATGTGGATGAGGTGAATGGTAATGTAGGCCAAACATAAGGTCTCTCACATAGTATATCACAATAAACATTTCTATCCAATGTTACATGCACACATGTAGAAATATTTTTAAATGTAAAATAAAAAACTTCCAAGATAAAATTTTTCCAGAGCCAGAGACACTACAACCCAAAATTTCAGTACTGTTACCTCAGAAATCATTTTTACTGAAGAAACTTAATTTTTTAATCCTGTCAAGCTGATTTCAGACTTATATATTCTTGCCATTGAAGCTGACATTATCAGTTGGAATTTGAAAAGTTACATAATTTCCTCTGTCTGGTATTAAGAGCATCTACTCTGTACTGAGGTTAAACTTGGCCAATTATTCTCCCCCCTCCCCCCAACCCCACCCCAGGTCTCCCTGGCTCGACTCAAAGGTCCTAAAAACAACAATTACAGGGTTGTTCTCAACTGTTGACTAAAAGTGGAGCTGTTTAGAGGGGACCATCAGAAGGTGATCACCATGTTGCACTGATGGTTCAACAGAACTGAGTATCCATAGGACAAATGCTTTGAGCTGCTGCCACTTACATAAGCTTTTTCCCATGGATGCAGGTCCTGGGTCAGCATTCACATAGATGGATGAGCTTCTTGAGAGACCTAGCTAACAACTGGCCATCTTCATCCTGAACAGTCAGATGTTTCTCTGATTAACTTGTAGAAATACCCACAGCTGGACTGATAAGCAAAAATTTACTATTTTCAGAAAACTGTTTTCACAAGAGGCTTAATCCCTTCCAGGGGAATCAAATCATGTTCCCAGAAGTACAGCATCCTCCTCTGTGCTGGGAACACCCTTAGGAATGAGTTGACTCCATGCTGGAAGAGAAGAAGGGCAGGACATAGTGTGGGGTTAAATCCCCCTTGGGGACATGGCCAGGGTGGCAATGACTCATTGGAGCATTCATTGTAATAACTGGAAAAAAATAAACCAAAATGGAAGCCACAAACTGCCATTTTGAACACATTCTAATGCAGCCATAGAAAATGATTATAAGTAAATGTTCAAAAGAATGAGGTTGGTCTATTTGCAATGATATGGAAATATCTCCAAAATATACAATTAAAACACACACACACACACACACACACACACACACACAGAAAAGCACAACCAAAGTGCAGAAAAGTAAATATAGATCCCATGAGTATTTTTGCAAAGGATAGACATTTATAGCAGTGTACTATTTTAATAGTGATGGCATCTTGGTTCCTGATAGTTCCTATTATTCTGTGACCTTTCCACTGGTTAGGCAGCAGTCAGAATATTCTATACATACTGCCTCTGAGAAGCACTACACAGAAAAGATGTCAACTCCTGGCTTTTGCATTATTAAATGGCCTTTGAGCCTTAGCCAAGTAGCTCTGTTGGTTAGAGTGTTGTCCCAATACACCAAGGTTGCAGGTTCAACCTTTGGTCTGGGCATATACAAGAAGCAACCGACAAATGCATAAGTGGAACAACAAATCATGTTCTCTCTCTCTCATCAATAAATATTTTTTTTAATTTAATAGCCTTTGATACTTCTAACAGAAATGAAGGCTTCAAAGACCAAGGCTTTTGAGTTTTAAGAAGTTGGGCTTTTGAGATGCACATTGTTTTTTACCACAAGCCATAGTTTTGGAAGAATGAATGCTCATTTTCATCCATTTTTGCTCACTCTCAGACTAAATGAAGATTCCTTGAACTAATTGAGGACAGGGTGTTAAATGCTGTCAGGTACCTAAGAAAAGACCTGTGCCCTGCCACTGCCCTTCCCCAACATATGCCAGCTGAGGAGGGTATGGTAGAAATCCCAAAGAAGTTGAAAAATCTGAGAGCAGAGAAGACCTGGGCCTCACTTCAGGGATGACAGCACCCAGGGAAGTGGCAAGCACGCTGTCATAGCTGTCTCCATGGACTAGTGACTAGACACTGAACAGGAACAAGAACTTGAAGATGCCAGAGTGGTAGGTAACACTGAGAACACATGTTTTATCAACCTCACATCTTCACTCTCCACTACCTTCTGTCCACCAAACCCTCAAAGCTTAGTCACAGCTCCAGGAAAGGGAGGAGGTAAACCCTGAGATGCCTACGCTCAAGTTCATACCTCCCAATGACAACCTATAAATAGAATTAATTTTGTGCTGGCCAGTGTGGCTCCATTGGTTAGGAGTCATCTTGTGTACCAAAAGGTTGCCTGTTCGATTCCCAGTCAGGGCACATGCCTAGGTTGTGGTCTCAGTCCCCAGTAAGGGGTGTATAGGAGGCAGCCAATTAATGTTTCTCACATGGATGACTCTCTCTCTCCCTCTCCCTTCCTCTGTTTCTAAAATCAATAAAAACGCTTTTTAAAAAGCAATAGAAAACTGAAACATTATATTTTTAAAATGGAATTAATTTCTGTTATAGAAAAATACTAATTATATTTCCTACCACCTGGTATGGCCTGAAGTTCATCACTGCTTATACTCATCTATATGGAGACGTATGTATTTACAATTTCTGGTATGGCTAGTGGTATTTACCCCTACAGAATGGACCTGGAAAGGAGAGGATGGAGATTTTTATTTTTCATTTTCTCCTTCTACACAGGTAGCTTCTCCACCACGTGCAATAACATAAATGCCCTTTCACTTGGTGGAGGTAATGGGGTGGGGAATATGTTCCTGGAATTTGGGGCATTGACTTCTTCGGAGCTCACAATGTTGTGGTGGCATCACCTAGATAGAGGTGTGTCCTCAGAATTGTCCACCAGCAATTCCAGACTACTCCCTTCAACTCCTCAGATGTCAAAACAGGCCTTTCTCCAGCCCGGCCAGTTTCTCTTGACTTCTATTCGTTTGATTGGCCACCAATAATTGCTAAGTTGCAATCATTTTAATAATGTCATTCATGATGACTCAGGATGTCCCCCAATTCCTAACTGCTTACTGAAATTTACCTCTGCTTCTTCAATGATGTGCTTGAATACATTTTAGACGCCACGGAATTCAAACTTTTAATATCTTCCATGATGCTCTTAATGGGTTCATGGTGGGCCAGCACCATCACTCACACACCTTTGGCAGTTATTATGGGTCAAGATAATCCACCAGAATACAAAATAACTGACACAAAAAGAGACCACAGTTAACAACACGCATTGCAAAATGCACCCAACTCTGTATAAATAATAGAACAGCCATTGGCTGAAAATATCTGCAGCATGGTGTATTAATGACCATTGGCCTAAAATACAAAAGCCAATGTACATAGAGAAGAAAGTAGAGTTTAAAGAGTTAGCTCTCATGGGTTGAGAGTATATTATGAATGAATGATACTCTGTACTATATTTGGATCAAAGTTTGCAAGAGGCACTCATTATTTTTTAACAAGCCTTCAGGGAGAAAACTAGATTAGAACTGGTTGCTTTCTGACTAACAAGGAAATGCACACAGTATATCTAGTAGAAAGTCAATTAACATAAAACTGGTAAATTCATTTATGAGAGTGGTTAGTTAATTAACATCGGACTGGGGAGTTCATGTATAGCTCAAGTAAGCAAATTCAATTTTCTATACAAACAATTTATGGCTTAAGTAAACAACTGCAGTTTTTCCTTACAACAAACCTATTTTCAACATTTTTGGTTATTAGCTTTCTAGTGAAAACATCACTTATCCAGGAAGTAAAATAAAAATTATATACATAGTTAAAAAATAGAAGGACATAGGAAGCATTTTGCTTCTTCTCCTGGATGTCAGCAAACATGAAGAAAGGAACCACAATCAGCCCTAGCTGGGTAGTTCAGTTATTAGAGAATCGTCTCAGTACACCAAGGTTGTGGGTTTGATCCCCAGTCAAGGACATACAAGAATCAACCAATGAATGCATAAATAAGTGGAACAACTAATTGATGCTCTCTCTTTCTCTGTCTAAAAAAAAAATCAACAAAACATTTTTTAAAAGAACTATGATCATGATAAGAAATAAAACATATATATTTAAATCTTAATAGGAACATGTAACCCTACTAGGCTAAGACATTAGTCCCTTCCTATCCACAGTTTCACTGTCCACAGTTTCCGTTACCTGTAGTCAACTGTGATCTGAAAATATTAAATGGAATATTCCAGAATAAATAATTCATAAGCTTTAAATTGCATACCATTTTTAGTTAGTTTGATAAAATCTCGCACCACCCCACACCATCCCACTCCATTCCACCCAGGATGTGACTCATCCCTTTGTCCAGTATCTGTGTCCTGTCCCTGAGTTACTTAGCAGCAGTCTTGGTTATCAGATCCACTGCCATAATATTGCAATGCTTGTGTTCAAGTCACATTTATTTTGCTTAATCAATACCTTAAAGTGCAAGAGTCGTGATGCTGGTAATTCAGATATGCCAATGAGAAGCTGTAAAATGTTTCCTTTAAGTGAAAAGTAAGAACAATTCAGTGGAAATACTTTTAGAGAGAGAGGCCATGTTCACATAACTTTTATTACAGTGTATTGTTATAACTGTTCTATTTTGTTTGTTACTAGCAGTCCTGCGCACAAATCCTTGCACCAGTAGCTCTCTGTGGGGCCTGGCTGCTCCATGCCCACTGCCCAGAGGCTCTCTGCAGCCCAGAGGCCCATCCACAGCGACGCAAGCATTCCCTCCCACCCCCCACCCCTGGCCGCTCTGTGCCTGCTGCCCAGAGGCCCTCCAATGAAGCAAGCATTTTGCCAGGCCACTCATGCTGCCCACTCTCAGTGGCCACCCCTCCCCGGGACTGGGGGACTCCAGCAGGACTGAGGACTGGGCACTGCCATCTTGTGGCTATGGGCGCCACCATCTTTGTGACAGAGTGATGGTTAATTTGTATATTATCCTTTTATTAGATAGGATTGTTGTTAATCTTTTACTGTGCCTAATTTATATATTAAACCTTTCAAAGATGTGTATAGGAAAAATCATAGTATATAAAGGGGCTGTACTATCCATGATTTCAGACATCCACTGGGGATCTTGGAATGTAAACCCCATGAGTAAGGGGGAACTACTGTATCTAAGGAGTTTTTGTTCATTGTACTCTGTGGTTAACAAAATGTAAGATACTCTTATCTTCTCTAGTTTACCTCATGGAGAAACACAATACAGCAACCTGAACTTAAATTTTCAAAGTACTTCCTCAACAACATACAATCCTACCAAGGCTTCCCATAAATTAGAATTGATTCCCATAATTTTTTTCTAATTTTATGTAAGTTTGATTCAAAGTTATATTTTTGGCTTCTTTTGAAGCTTATAATGCCACTTCTATGGTTCAGTTACACTCGGAGAATGGAATCTTTATATAAAAATCATATATTTTACACACACACATCTATCTATTTTAGAAAAAAGTTCCAGAGACAAATAGCGCTGTAACAAGTTAGCACTGCAGGGAGCAGCATTAAACTGTTATTCATAGAGTGCTTTTCTAATAATTACAAAAAAGGGCACATAGTAAACACAAAAATAAACAATTTTTTTCTAAAAACTAATGTCATCATTAACATAATTACAGATTCACTGAAAATGTTTTGAATAACATTCATAGTTAGAATCTCTTCAACTGCTGTTCACATTTGGTTGCTCATCTTAGCTTGTACTCTTTGCTCTCCTGTGTTTGGTTGATGCCCTATAGCAGGGAAAAACCAACTTCCCCGCTTCCTCTCTTACCTACTTCCTCCTAAGGAAACAGGGTAATGGGGTAAGTTAAGAGGTAGAAGGCCTATACATCCAGGGATCACAGTTACCCAAGACACCCAGAGCAGTGGTCCCAAGCACCTGAGAATGCTGGACCCAGAACAAGACCAGTTTGGGCTGTGAAACGAAGGAATGGAAACAGCTTATGTACATTGGCATTGCCCTCAGTGCCCAGAGCAGGATGCTGCCCCCTAGTGCCACTGAACTTGAGTTTGGTAAATTGATCTGAAGGTCTAAGATTGGACCAGCAGGAAAATAAAACCACTTCCTAATACAGCCTCCTGCTTCCTCCCCTTTCTCCAAAAGCTGCTTTCAGAGGAGACTTGAGATCACTGGTGAATAGAAAGGTGAACCGGAGGTAATTGAAAACACCTTTTAGTATATAAGTAGAGGCCCGGTGCACAACATTCGTGCACCGTGGGGAGGGTCCCCCTCAGCCCAGCCTGTACCCTCTCGCAGTCCAGGAGCTGTCATTCAGACATCCTTAGTGCTGCTGTGGAGGTGGGAGAGGCTCCTGCCACCGCCTCTATGCTCACCAGCTGTGAGCCCGGCTCAGGGCTTCTGGCTGAGTGACACACCCCATGTGGGAGCACTGACCACCAGGGGGAGCTCCAGCATTGAGTGTCTGCCCCCTGGTGGTCAGTGTGCATCATAGCAACCGGTGGTTTAGCAATACAGTCTACTTGCATTTTAGCCTTTTATTATATAGGATGATAATGAACTCTGTGATTAAAAAAAAATACTCTGAATCATGTTTGAAAAGTAAGAAGAATTATCACAAATATACAGATAAGTGACTTTAAAACTTTGTTTAGAGCAATTCTTTACCCTCTATTTTAACAGAGGTGCCAAGAGAAACCATTAACAGCAATTTTCAAGTTCACATGTTTATAGTCAGAGAGCAACTACATGCAAAGTACATAGAACACAGGTCCAGGAAGATGAAACGGGGGGAGGGGCCCCAGTGGTGCCCAAGGCCATGTCTGAAGCAGGGGAACTGTGAGAGAGGTGGGGTCAGGAAACCCTTCAAAGTCAGTCCCTAAGCCAAAGAGACCCTTCAAAGTCAGTACCAACTCCAGCAGAAGTTGAAGCCACATGTCATTAGCTAAGAAGACAGTGACACAGCAGCCTGGGGAGCAGCGGACTGCTTGTCCCCATAGCACTGAGGAAAGGGGGTGAAGGAGGCCAGTCAATCTCAGGCTGAATGAAGGGGCAGAGAAGGGAGTAACATGGGCAGGGAATTCTTCAGTGTCAAGGGAGCCTGAGGGCACTATAGGGCTAGGAGGGGTAACAACCTCAGCCAGACATTAGGAAAGAATTCCCAGAAGCAGGTTCCAGCCCTGCTGTTCACGTCTATATCCCCCTATTAACAATATAACCCTCTGCGTTAGACCAGCTTCGCCCCAACCCTCAATGCAGCATCTCAGTCACAACTCCCAGCCTTTGCTCATGCTCCTCCCACCAAGCCCACCGCCATCTAGCTCCAGGACCCCAGCGGCTGCCTTCTCCACGGAGGTTTCTATGAGACACCCACCCCCTCCCACGTCCCCCCGCTCTGAATCGCTGAGCACTGCATGTGTGCACCCCTAATTCTCTCGCCTTATCCACTGCAGAGCTGAGACCAAGTTCTTATTTTGTTTGTATTCCTCCTTAATTTCTGTCAACAAGCTTTTCATGTAGCAGGTTTCAATAACTGCTTGTTGAATAAAAGCACGGTCCTAAAAGTTAAATTAAATCCAGGACTGCTGATGACTCAGGTGCCGAGGAAAAGTGTAAAAAGTTGGTGTGAGGGGATTTTCTGGATCATCATACAGGACCCAGCTCATTGCCACTTCCTTCTATTTTGACTCAGTACCCCTGTTACAAATCAGGCCCTTCTTTGTACCCCAATGATCCCTATGCATGCTTTTATCATATCACCTACTACGCTATTGTTTAAATTTCCTTTTAAGAATCTCACCTCCTCCCTAACCGGTTTGGCTCAGTGAATAGAGCATCTACCTGAGGATTGAAGGGTCCCAGGTTCGATTCCAGTCAAGGGCATGTACTTTGGTTGCGAGCACATCCCCAATGGGAGGTGTGCAGGAAACAGCTGATTGATGTTTCTCTTTCATCGATGTTTCTAACTCTCTATCTCTTTCCCTTCCTCTTGTAAAAAATCAATAAAATATTTTTTTAAAAGAGAGAGAGAATACTACGCTGCCATAAAAAAAGGGGGGGGGGGAATTCTTGCATTTGCAGCAACCTGGATGGAACTGGAAAACATTGTGCTAAGTGAAATAAGCCAGTCAATGACAACAACAAAAAAATACCACATGATCTCACTCATTTGTGGATAATAAAGAACATTATAAATGAACAAAAAGATAGATACAGAGACAGTAAAGCATCAAACAGACTGTCAAATTACAGTGGGAAGGTTAAAGAGAGGTGGGGAGATAAGAGATCAACCGAAGGACTTGTATGCATACATAACAGCATAACCAATGGATGCAAAACATTGGGGGGGGGGTGAGAGCATGTATGGGAGTGGGAGGGGGAGGAATAGTAAGATATGTACACATATAATACCTTAATTAAAAAATGAGGGGGAAGAATCTCACCTCCTTCCTATGTAATCATGAGATCCTTGAGGGCAGGCACCATTTGCCTCATCTCTGAGTCTCTAACATTTAGAACAATGACTAAGGGCTCAGACTTTGGGATCAGATAGGATAATGTTCTAGCTCTTCCATTTTTAAGCTGTGTGACCTTGGAAAGCTTTCATTACTTAACCTCTCTAAGCTGAGTTGGTTGATGGGAGGATTATTGAGACTTATTAAGGTAATTATAATTACTATTATTAAAGCAAGTAAAGCCTTTAATTCAGCCTTTGGCTCAATCAATCAGTTAAATAAATGGTTGAAAGTTCATAAAGGCTCATGTTTCACCCTCTTCTTGCTTGTTACTGCCTTTTCCAGGAAGCTGCTCCAAGAAAAGATACGAATGGCTAATAATTCTAAAACTCTCTTTTCCTGCTTTCAGATTCCCAGGGCAGACATTCTAAGTTCTGGTGCTCCAAATAAGTGAATCCTTGACTTTAGAGTTTCTCTGGCTTCTCCTCACTGCAATACCTCCGGTGATAACAGTGGCTTGATGATGTCCTCCGGCAGAGACTGGATCCCTATCACAGCCATTGGCCCAGCACGATGTCACTTATTACTTTGCCCCTTTCATTTATGTCATGTATGTTCCTGTCTCATTCCCTTCTCTGGTCAAAAACAAAAGCAGCACAGTCCATCCTAGGGAATATGAAAAGTGTAGAAATCAAACTAGGAAGTTTCAATTCTCTTGATAAATAATTGCAGATGGACTTTGGAAGAATTACTCCAACCTCTTTAGAAAAAAGAATAACCCACACCAAAAATGGAAGGTACATGAAAATGTATAATGTTGTGTTCTACTAATGTGTTACAGTCCAGAGATAAACGCACACAGAATAAGTTCAATTTTCCAGGAAAAAAGAAGAATATGATTTTCTATTTTGAAATAAAATCAAACCAATGAATGGGAAAAAAATTGTAAATTAAGATTAATTTCTAAAAAGAAAAAAGAGGGTCTATACAACATTAGAAAATAAAGGTATATAAATTAGCATTTAATAATTCAGCCAAGGAAAGAATATAACTGATTTTTTTTATTATTAATTGATTTTATAGAGAGAGGAATGAGAGAGAGAGAGAGAGAGAGAGAGAGAGAGAGAGAGAGAGAGAAAGCATTGCTTTTTTATTCCACTTACTTATGCTTTCATGGTTGATTCTTGCATGTGCCCTGACCAGGGATCAAACCCGAAATCTTGGCGTATTAGAACAACACTCTAACAAACTAGCTACCTGGCCAGAGCTTGACATTCTATAAATCTCTGGATTGTGTATATGCTAAAGTGTCAATTTCATCACAGTAGACAAGGCAGACGATAATTCAAAGCAAAAACAATCTATTTTGCTTCCCGAATGACCCAGCAGAGTGTGAACCTGTGTCAACACTCCCTTCCCCAACCTGATCCTAGTGACATGTCACCAGGATGTGCCTACAGACTTCAAGGGCCCAGAAAACATGAGCTCAGAGCCCCTCATCCCTTTGCTCACTACTTGCCACCCTGCTCATCACCTTCGGTGCTACCTGGGCCAACACTATGGGTGAATAAAGCTATTGATTATGGTTAATGCGGATGTTTATCCCTGCAAATGCTAAAAATCAAGTTTGAATGGGTCGAGTTGTGACAGCTATGAATGTAGGGTCTTATTTCTTCTGCCTTAAAAGGCCACATGATTGTGGTAGTGACAAATGTCAACAGGCTGCAGATGGCAAAAGCATGGTGTCAGGTTATGACTCACTTAACATTTTTATTAGTGATCCAGGAGAGTATAAATGGCATGTTAATAGTGTCTGCAAATGGCACCGTATGGGACAATGAGCACATAAGAGGGCAATGCAGCAGACAGTCCCAGGGGCTGGAACAAAGGAAGAAAACCGAAGTCAGCTCGGCAAAGAGAGATGAGCTAATAGGCTTAGGAAGGATGAGACAAACCACAGATAATGGGTGGGCTGACTGACCGGCGCAGATGATGGAAACTCTGAGAGTGAGTCATGGTCCATTGCGCTTCTCACCCCTCAGAGGTGAAGCTGTCCCTGCCAGGCCACTGTGTCTACTGAAGCTCATACCACTGTCAGGGAGGAGTGTGTGTTCTCAGAGAAAAACAACTAGAATGAGAGTCCAAGGTGGGGTGGGAGTACAGATAGGAAACTGGGAATTAGAGAAAGGAAATTACAAGGCCTTCTTCAAGGGACATGGGTATAGGGCAAGCATTCCCTCTCCTCCTCCTGTTGCTTAGCCACCATTCCTCTGCCTTCTTCTCCATCACAAAGTGAACAGAAGCTCAAACTCCAGCTCTCAAATTAGTACAAGCAAAGCATGGTTTGAAGTCCACAAATATTTAACCAATAATCATGTTAGCCCAGGTTCTCCTGTACCTGGCTCTCAATTTCTCAATTATAGGCTCTGTGCATGAAGAAGACCCCTCTATATGAAGAAACACACCTCTGGGATTTTCCAGAAGTCTCTTTGCCTTTTATAATCAACTAGAGAACACAGAGCTTCCTCTCTGAAGGTCTGTGAGCAAAGTGCCAACATCTATTGCAAAAGCTCTACATAAAGAGAACAGGATGGGGAGGGTGTGGGACTTGGTGGGAGCCAGAGACAAAGCAGCTCCACTCCAACCTGTGTAATCTGAGGGTGTTCAGATTTCATTGATAATTTGCTATGAACACTTTTTGAAACTCCCTATTGTGATTGGTTTACTCCCTTTCTGCTTACTTATTAGCAAGCTCTTCCTTAAGCAATCAATATACCAACACAGAAAATAAAAGAAATAAAATTGAAAAACGGTGGAAGCAAAATGTTATGAATTCCAACTTGACCTAGCGACAGAGAAATGATTTAGCAGATTAGTTGATATCCAAGTATCATCCAGAATAAGCATTTTATAGTCCTGGCTAGTGGCCCAGTGGTTAGGGCATCAGCCTGTGGACTGAGGGGTTGAGGGTTCAATTCCCAGTCAAGGACATGTACCTCGGTTGCAGGTTCCCAGTCCCAGCAGGGGTGCGTGCAGGAGGCAACCAGTGGTGTTTCTCTCACATCGATGTTTCTCTCCCCCCTCCCACTCCCTCCCTTCTACTCTCTTTAGAAATCAATTGGGGGGTAGGGGGGGAAATATCCTCAGGTTAGGATTTAAAAACAGGAAATAAATAAAATAAAATAAGCATCTTAAGGTTCGAACCATTGAATCCTCCTTAGAATCAAAGCAAGCAATAATGTTTCATACTTTTTACTTTTCTTTTTCTTTTTTTTCTTAACTGTTTGTGTTATTACATGACCCTTGATGCTCAGAATCTTGGGGTATTACTTACTTTAATAATAACCCATGCCCTAATTTATAGAAAGAAATGTGAACAGGATGAATTTTTTGTTATCCAAACTTTGTCTCTGCTTAAGATAATTTTCTATTGGGAACCTGCAGTGTTCAGATTCTCGTGGGTGAGGAGATGGGGGAAAAACTTTTCTGAATCACCACAGGGAACCTGGGAAAGTTCTGGGAAGACACCCAGGCCCACAGTATTTTAGTCATCTCCACTTTGCAAATGAGGTAGCAACCATAGTGATCCACTAAAAAAAATATAAGAGCTTAGCAGGCAGGCAAAGACTCCAGTTTTGAATTAAGAAAAAGTCCAGAAGTCTTCTATCAGCTGTCAGACTGGCCCAGCCTATGCTGGATTGCTTGATAGAGACCAGTTCGTGAAAATCACAGCTGAGAGAAGTCCATTTTCTTCAAAGTGAAACCAGCCTTAGCAAATATCCTTAGCAAATTAGGATGCTTATGTGAAATGAAAGGAACAGATGGAATATGCAAGGCCAAGGATTATTTCAGGACCTCAAATCATGGGGTATGTAAGTTTAGTTTTAAAGCACCACTTTTCGAGATAACAATCTTCCTTGACATAGTCATGAAGGCTCTGGTTTTCAAACCCCTAACTCATTCAGATGTTGAAAAATCATCTGAAATTTAACATGTCCAAAATCAAATTCATGTTCACCACCCCAAGCCTCCCAATCTCAGCAAATGGCAACCTAGTTGCTCAGTTGAAAATAATGGTCTGCCAAAACTGGTTTGGCTCAGTGGATAGAGCGTCGGCCTGCGGCCTGAAAGGCCCCAATTTTGTTTCCGGTCAAGGGCATGTACCTTGGTTGCGGGCACATCCCCAATAGTGGGTGTGCAAGAGGCAGCTGATCGATGATTCTCTCTCATAGATGATTCTCTCTCTTTTTAAAAAAAAAAAAAAAGAAGAAGAAGAAGAAAGAAAGGAAGGAAGGAAGGAAGGAAGGAAGGAAGGAAGGAAGGAAGGAAGGAAGGAAGGGAGGAAGGAAGAAAGAAAGAAAATAATGGTCTCTCTCTCCCTCTCTCTCTTTCTCTCTCCCTACATCCAAGCCCAACAGCCCATCCTGTGGTTCAATTCCCAAGCTCTCTGACATTCCCATGTATACTTTCACCACCTCCTCAGCCCCACCTGGATCCCAATGGTCTCCCTCCTTTCATATTTGCCCCAAGAAAGTCTACTCCCTGAACAGCATCCAGAACGATCCTTTAAACTTTAAAGTTTAAAGACTTAAGTCAGATCATATTGCTTCTCTATTCAAAGACTCTCCAATGGCTTCTCATTTCCTTCAGAGTAAAATACAAAGTCTCGACCATGGACTATAAAGGCCTGGCAATCTGACCCATCTGATACCGGTTCCATCTCATCTGTCACCATGTTAATCTTGCCCTTCCCATGCCCCCTTGCTGTTCTTAGACCTCACCGTCAAGCACCCTCCTCAAGACATTTGCTCCCCTATCCCCTTTCCCCCAGCACTCCACATCATCCAGATCTCTGCTTACATGCCAGCTTATTAGAGAGCCTTTCTTTCACATGCTACATGGAATAGCAGCCACCCACCCACGCTCCCTATGCCCTTTACCAGACTTCATTTTTCTGTGAAACATTTTCACCACCTAGTGTATCTGATTATGTGTTTCTTATATGTCTCCCCCACTACAGAATGTGAGCTTCATCAGGACAAATACTTTGTCTCACGGCTGTATCCCCAGAACCCGGAACAGTGATTGGTGCATTGTAGAGACCCAACAAATCCTGGATGAGTGAGTAATATCCCCTATTTCTCTGTCTATATAGTTTCCTTGCTATTTTCTTAGGGTTATTTGTTTTTATCCATCAGAAAAAGTCCTTTTGAAAAATGTCTACCTTATCCAGGCTGGTCTAATGGGACAGGTGATCTGTCTACTCTAGGTTTGAGAGCAGGAAAAAATTCTTGAGAGGCCAGGCATGGTGATGGCAGGGCCCTGCCAGGCTGAAGTTCAAGAAGGAAGGAATGGAACTAGGGGTAGGTCCAGAGAGAAAACACAGAACGAAAGGACCCAGCTCAGCTCAGGGCTCTAATCTCGTCTCCCCATAGTTTTCCACATAATGTTAAACCGATTTGCCCAAGGTCACAGAGGTATATGTTGACAGGTCTGAAAACACATGTGTCCCCATATTCTTTTCCTCTAAAGTGCATTTATGAAGAGGAAAAAAATGTTGTTTAAAAAATGTTAAGCTTACTTTATTTCTGGGTGTTAATTGATGAATCCAACCCTTATCCTTTTATGTTCAACCTTTTTTTTTTCAATGACACACATAAAGAGAAAGAAGTGGAGTTTATCTAATTTGCATGTGACACAAATCTGGAAAAAAAGCTGATATTGTGCACGGCAGAACCATGATCAAAAAGATGTCGATGAGCCATAAGCAATGAGCCAAAATTGACAAGATAAAATTTAACAGGAGTCTAAAAATCTAACTACAAAAACATGGGAAGGGAACATGATGTAGCAGCAATGCTTCTGAAAATGATGTGGGTGCTTCAGGCCACAGCAGAGGTTTAACCAGAGAAGCCCAATGGAAAAACAAGCCTGCACCCCAACCTTTGGTTTGGGAGATTCTGACTCAGTAGGCCCAGACACCTGCATGCTTTTAAAATGTCACTCATGATTCAGAAAGACACCCCAATTCGAGGTCCACCAGTCCACAGCAAGATCAGGGTCAGCCACAAATGTAACATGGCACCCATAAACATCAATGTGTTCTTGGGCTACATAAATAGAAATATAGATTCTAAAATAAAAGTGATCATACTTTCTATTGAACATAGATCAGACTTCTTATTTACTCGTTCATTCATCCTATTCTGATTAAGTGTCTACTATGAATCAGGCACTGAGTTTACTACAGTGAAAAGACAGGCAGAGCCCTGAGTGCACAGAGCTTACAACCTAAGGAGGGAAGGCCATAGCTGTGTGGCTGGCTTCACCGGCCTGCGAGTGCCAATGAGGAGCACTGTACACATATCTCTCCAGATCTTGATGCTTCTTATCTCCATGTGTTTGCCTCGCAAAAAAGTCCAACTTATTCCTAGGATTCCTTACCCTGGATATTTCCAACCGTCTCCAGGAGGGTTTATAATTATCCACAATTCACTCTAGATTTCTTCTCACTTTTTGGCAGGAGAATGGAGGTTTATACTTAGCCCAAAAAGCCAGACTCTATAACTAATAGTTTCAGTTCTTAATTGCAAAGGAAATTTCCACCACAGCCATCTCCACCCACCCACTCTCGTCTGGCTAGGTCAGGAGGGGCTCCCTATCCATCTTTAACTCTAAGCCCTTTATGCCTCTAGACCTGATAGGGAGGGTTACTTGCAGCTCAGCTCTTCTTCATGGTGAGTTCCTCTTGGGGTCATGCTCCTTGTCTGAGTCACCTCAGTCTACCAGGCGTGAGGGGTTTTTTTGTTCTTGTTGTAATTTGTTTTCAATATATTTTATTGATTTTTCACAGAGAGAAAGGGAGAGGGATAGAGAGCCAGAAACATCGACAGCTGCTTCCTGCACACCCCCTATTGGGGATGTGCCCTCAACCAAGGTACATGCCCTTGACTAGAATCGAACCTGGGACCTCTCAGTCGCAGACCGACACTCTATCCACTGAGCCAGACTGGCTTTGGCTATCAAGCATTTTTATATCCTTGGGCCACATACTCTCCTCCCAGGGAAACTCTTCAGCACCCTATGCAAACAAGTAGCTGCAAACAGCATCACTTTCCAGCATCAATTCCTCATCTCCAATCCCCTTCCCAGCCTGTTCAACTCAGAACACCACAATCATTTTAAGGGATCATGAACAACAGGACTTTTTTTTCAAAAAAGGACAAAAAAGAATGACCTAAGGAAGAAGCTAGACGTGGTAAACCTGGTCCCTTCTGAATCCATGATTCTCTGACTGGCAGGAGAAAGCAAGCTTTTGGTGGCGTGGGTATGGCTCATTGAAGCACAGGATTTAAGCTGGGAAAGTAGGAAACAGAAATGAAAGGAACAGTTAAGCCTAAGAAAGCCCAAGGAAATCTGTTTGGGGTTTGAAAGATCATGAGGAGCTCATGAAGCTTCTGTGCAGCTGAGAGACCTGATCAGAGCTGGGCTGTGGACCTCTGTCTGTGGACTGATTGACTGGTGAGGAGCAGAGACTAAAGACAAAGCAGACTATTAGGATATTGACAAAGTGACCTGGTAGCAGGCAGGGAGCACTGAACTAGATGAGGCACAATGAGAACAAACAAACAAACAAACAAAAAGGATTTGATGAAAGAAAGATATATCACAGAGTAGAATTTTAAGAACTTAGCAATTGAGGGGATGGGGGAAGGGTACCAGGAAGAGGATGGAGTCAGATTGGACCTGTTATTTTAAGTCCAGGTCTATGGGAGCAAGGTAATGTCATCATCAGAAATTTTAAAATGAGACAAAGCTTTAGGGTGGGGAAGGGGAATGGGGAGGGACTGAGACAAGTAAATAAAGAATATTTATTCCGTTTTGGACATTTTAAGATTGAGGCCCTGGTAGAACACAGCTGAAAAGGTTTAGATGATGAGGTAGGTAGAAGTGATTTCCATGAGGTTGAAGTTAAAAACAAATAAACAAACAACAACAAAAAACTACATTAAATAAGCAGGTGACCTTTCAACACTCGAAAGAACAAGTTCAAAAGAGACCTGGGTGTGGAAGGTGAAACCCAGTGGTTAAAGAGGAAGTGGAAAAGGTAAAACAAATAAATAACAACATACCCTTTTTCTGATTATAAAAATTACTACCAATTATTATTTAAAAAATCTAAACACATGCCAAAACCGGTTTGGTTCAGTGGTAGAGCATCGGTCTGCGGACTGAAAGGTCCCAGGTTCAATTCCAGTCAAGGGATGTACATTGGTTTCGGGCACATCCCCGGTAGGGGGTGTGCAAGAGGCAGCTGGTCGATGTTTCTCTCTCATCAACATTTCTAGCTCTCTATCTCTCTCCCTTTCTCTCTGTAAAATATCAATAAATAAATTATATATATATATATATATATATATATATATATATATATATATATAAATTCTCTTAGTTAAAAAAAATCTAAACACTATTACCATCTTGGGATAGTACCCTCTGAACATTTTTCTATGCATACATTAGGGAAATTTGTATTTTTAAGCTGGAGTCATGCAGGCTTATCCCTGATTGTTTCATTTAAATTATATTTGGAGAATTTTCCTATATAATTAGTTGTCAAATGCTGTTTTCAATTTTTAAGTAATATTCCAATTTTTGCCTAAACCAAAATGTATGTAAACAGGTAGAATAGTCAGGGTTATTTCAAATTTCTTACTGTTATAAATATCCATCTTTCTTGATTTGGAAAGAATGATAATGAGAGGAAGTTTGCTCCAGGGTATGGCAGGAGGGAGGAATGATTTGAGGGGTTTTGTTTGTTTCTGAGGTAGAAGAAACCTGAGTTTGAAGACAAATCCAAGAGAAACTGAGACAGAACACTGAAAAGGGAAGGCTCTGGAGAATGCGTGAGTTCATGGGAAAGTGGTGCTAGTGAGCTTTTCCACACCTTACAGGGGACCCCACACAATCACGGTCAAGTGCTCCATCAGGGAAAGATGGCCCTGCTTCCTCCAGCCTCGCTGCCCCCTCGCCTTCTGGGGACTTGATTTCCTGCTCAGGAGGCCACGTGGCACTAGGGGAGTTAACCTCTCTGAGCTGGCCTCCGGGCTAATGACATCTGTTTCAGAACTCCTCAGAGAAAGAGACCACCAAGATTCAGGGCAAACTGCTGTTTTAATTATTTTTTTAGAGAAAAAAAATAAGGTCCGCAACTTCACCTCTTGCTGTCGATGATCAACCTGACTCCAGCTGCTCAAGGCTGTTTCCTTTGTCCTCATTCACCATCCCTCCTAGGAGCCCGGGTGTCTATTCCTTCCTTGCTTTCTTAGCCTTCCTTTGGTTCCCTCCTGCGCAGTCCCCATCCCAATTCACTGTAACATTTAAAATCTCTGACCTAGCCAAAACTGGTTTGGCTCAGTGGATAGAGCATGGGCCTGTGGACTCAAGGGTCTCAGGTTCCATTCCAATCAAGGACATGTACCTTGGTGGTGGGCTCATCCCCAGTAGGAGGTGTGCAGAAGGCAGCTGATTGATGTTTCTCTCTCATGGATGTTTCTAACTCTCCCTCTACCTTCCTCTCTAAAAAAAATCAATAAAATATATTTTTTTTTTAAATAAGTAAAAATAAAATCTCTGAAAGCCAAGGTCTGATCAGCTCCCATGCTCAATCCCTGCTGTTTGCTTTTGCAGCACAGATCCCTCCGCAGAGGTTTGGCTTGAGTGAACCCCACCTGGAGGTTAGGTATTCTCCGCTGAAGAGGTTTTTTTTTTTTTTTAATCTTTGTTCTTGAGAGCACCCAAGGAGAAAAGTAAAAGGCACACAAGTCTCCCAAGGATAAACACCCCTTTGCAAATCGGTTGCCAGAGAGCAAATAAAGCCAATTGTATAGGGCCACGTGGGTTGGGGCCCTCAGCCAGTTTCCCTGAGACAATGCCAAGGAAAATGAACGGGAAGGCAGGGCAGAGCTATTCGGTAGCCACCAGCACCCTCTAGTGTGCAATCGGTGGCCTTAACGCTTCCACAACCCTACAAACTGAATAAAAACAATATGAAGATATTTCATGTCATAGTATTTTAATTTTTTATTGCATTACCATCACCAACCTAGGTCTCACAAAGAATAGCTATCTATTCTCTTGACAGATTATTCAGAGCAAATAAAAGGGAAACTTTTTCAAGGGAAACTTGGTACATTTCATTCACGATCCAAGGCAGCAGCTTCCATGTTTAAACACTGAGCAGTTATCATCTACGTCTGCTATGCTAACCCCACAAACTGTTTTGATGGCAACATCCAAGTCTGTCAAAATGTAGGAAAACTGGTAAGTTCATACTTTGCTTGCAGCACTGAATATTGGAAAGCTACACGACAATATGTTTAAATATCATGAAATATATTATCTTTGGATCTTTATTCCAGGAAATAATACAACTGAATTTTTAAAATTATATAGGCAGGAATGTAGACCACAACTTTATTTAAAATCGCTTTTCACTATTATATTACTCGCACTGAAAATGCTGACTTAAAGACTTCTGTATGTGGTTTGATGCAAAATGAAAAGAGCAGATTATAAATTGCTCATACAGTATAATTGCAGATTGTAAAATGTGTATATTGTATGGATATATACTACAATAATACTAGGTTGGAATATAAAATAAAGAAGACAGTTATGTTAAAGTACAGAATGACTGATAGACTTTTATTTATTGTTTTTTACTTTTTTATTGATTTTTTACAATGAGGAAGAGAGAGGGATAGAGACTTAAAAACATCGACCAGAAAGAATTATCAATCAGCTGCCTCTTGCACACCCACTGCTGGGGATGTGCCTACAACCAATGTACATGCCCTTGACCAGAATCGAACCTGGGACCTTTCAGTCCGCAGACCAATGCTCTATCCACTGAGCCAAACCGGTTTCAGGTGTTTTCCACTTTTTAACTATTCTTTTACTGCTTATCTTATCTAATAAAGATGGAATATACAAATTGACCATCACTCTGTGGCAAAGATGGCAGTGCCCACAGCCAATAAGGCCCTTACCTTGTGCTGAACCACTAATGAATTCCCCTCCACACCCATCCTTCATGAAAGAAGTCATGTCACTGAAATCTGTGGTCCTGCAAGGGTGAATGGCTGCCACAATACACACTGTAGATGATTTTAATGCTAGCAGGCCAATGACATAGCACAAAGATATAGCACAATAGGTATCATAGATTACTTGGGGTTTTCATTGATTATTTGGGGTTTTCATGCAACAACCAATTCCAACTGAAACTAAACCTATCTGTTTTCTATACTAGCCAGTTCCATTACTGTACCAGTCACCACTCTTAGCAAAACTAATTACTTGATTTCAAAAAGGAGAATCAAACACCAGAGAAGTGCTGCCCCATCTAGAAATTCTCAGACACATTCTCTGACTTAAATCAGAAGGCAAAAGCCCATTGTGTGACTCTGTGAACATTAGAAAAACAAAAACAAAAACATATTTACCTTTTCTTTTGAGGAATTACTAGATTCTGTTTCTGCTGATTAAATTGGGTGTTTGGGGTCACTGTCTGCCTACACAGAGCCCAGAGCTAAAAGCCAAGGAGAAGGCATCCATCCAAGCAGGGGAGCAGGTTAGGTTTAAAGTTTCCTCTATACGGGCTGTAGGGAAGGAGGTGCCCCCACAGAAGAGCGGCTGTGGGGAGCGCTCCATCTACACCTCGAAGGTCTGGCAGAGCAGCCTAAGGAAGCCCAGAGGAGGTCTGGGCATTGGAGCGCTGGCAGGGGCAGGCCTGGGAGGTGGGGCTGGCCTCCGGGTTCCAGTGCCAGAGGTGTGGGCAGGGAGGAAGAAGGAGGCCCTTTCCGGCTGACTCACCTCCTCCCCTGCACCTGCTCTCGCTCTCCCACCCAGCCCGGCTCCACTCCCACCCTTTTCCTGGTTTGGGTTCAAACCTTAAACTAGCTCCAGCAGCTAACACCTGCCCATTCCCAAACCTGGCATACCGTCAAGGGACCCGCACAGACTCCACTCGTTTGATACCTTTCCTTGAAGCCAAGATGTAAGAGAAAGAGAGAGAGAGAGAGAGAGAGAGAGAGAGAGAGAGAGAGAGAGAGAGAGAGAGAGAGAGAGAATGAGAGAGAGAGGGGATACAGCCCATACATAGGACAGGCTCCTGGCAACGTGGTCGCCTAGACGCCCCCTTTGAGTTTGCTTCCTTGGGCCCCACCCCCGCCTGTCAGTGGAGCGCGCAGAAGCAGGTGGCAGGCAGATGCACCTGCACGCTCAGTGCGCTCGCAGCAGATGCAACATCACTTTCCTTGCAGGTTTCTTGGCACTTTGAGGCCTTTCCTGAGCCAGCGCCTCACAGGTGCTTGCTTCCTGGGGCGGCATCCAGACCCTTGGGCATAATGATCCAAGATCTGCCACTCCCCCCACAAGAACTAGGGAGCCTGCGTTTTCTGAGTCCCAGAAACCTCTGCCTCTATTTAGGGGTGTCGAACTCAATCAGAGAAGGGGCCAAAATCTAAAATCCAGCCTAAATCGCGGGCCGAATGATTTACTGAACAGTCATAAACTGTCATTGTGATGGAAACGCAGCAGAGTGCAGTGATGACAGCGCGGTGCGGGCCACATTGCAAGGCCTGGCGGGACGGATTTGGCCCGCGGGCCTTGTGTTTGACACATGTGCTCTATGTAGCCAATGCCTGCAGCTCCCACAGGTCCCAGGGCACGAGGTACAGGGAGAGGCCAGTTCATGGAGGCCCCAAGGAGGAAAATCATCGTCCTGAGTAATGGCAACAGCCCAAAGGAGGATTGGGGGCCCCTCCGAAAATGAAGTCTCCAGTCCTAACCACTTGTTTGTCTCAAGCCTAAGGAAGATCTATTTTCACACAGGTCGCCCCGCATTCACATCCGTCTGTGGTTTAAACAAATTTTGTTGTTGCTGTTGTTATTGTTGTTGAAATGGCTACCGAATGTTAGATTTCAAATCACTGGAACTTTCTGTGTATGAGGTCAAGTACCTGAGCTCAAGGCGCCTGTGTTTTAATAGGGTTGGGGGGACTGTAGGTAATATATGTGTAGCTGGATTATGCAGCTTCATGACAGTGGGGATATAAGAAATGCTTGGAATTTTTTTTAAGTCAAACTAAATTTACTGAGTCCCAACTTTACAAAGGTAATGAAAAGTCTAGTGTCTGTCATTTCAGAAGATACTTTCCCCTTTATGAGAAAGTCATGTGACTCATGATGGAGCTTATATGATTTAAAAAAAAAGAAGAAGAAGGATCCTGATTGTCACTTATAGATGTATGTCATGTGTATTCAGTGACAGGCAGTTTTATTTCTTCCGCCATGCCAAGTTCAGCCATGAGGGAGAGTCTCTCAGTAACCACTTTATGAACCTAACAACCCTTTTCCTAGCTCTCAGTTCAAATAGCACCCCTGGCACTCTGTCTCTCAGGCCTGTCATATCTTCTTCATAGCTCTAATCACCAGCCTAAACCAATGGATTTATTGAATATGTTGGTTTCCATAACATAAATTCCATGAGAGCAGAATCATTTCCAACCTTATTTGCTGATATATACCCAATGCCTGGAAAAGTACCAGGCACACATCAATGACAAATATCTGTTGAATAAACAACTCAATATAGCAGGTCTTCAACCTCCTCTTTTTCTTATACTATCCAATGTTCTTCTGTCAACAAACTCCACCTCTAATGGATCTACAACTTCAAAAACAGCATAACTCAAGGATATAAAATGGGAAAGTGTCTTTCTTTCTTTTTCCTTTTTGAAAATGAGAAAGTGTCTTTCTTTCAAGTTGAGTCTACAGCAGTAAGAAACTCAAGTTAATTTTTTAATCACTTATTACATATATACACAGATATATCTATAATGTCAGGATTATTTTTAAAGAATTGAAGTTGATTAGAGTCTTAGCTGAACCAACCGCCAAACTAATTTTAATTCAACAATTTTCAGAATGATAATTTGAACTTGGCTTAAGGTTGCTTTCACTTCTGTTTGCTACCCAACTTACCCAGTGAGCAATGAAAAGAATATACACAAGAACAAAGATATGGATAAATTGAATACTCCTTATTGCCTTCCCAATTCCTCATAGTAAAGTGCCAGGGGCCTTAATCCAGCATCATGAAGGGTTTCAGGAATCTGGAGAAGCCCCCATCACTACTGTTGTACCTTAGGGCCATTATTAAGCAAAATAAGGGTGACTTGAACAACAAGCACTGTGATTCAGTGATAGCCGATCTAATAACCAGGGGGACTGCTAAGTGAGTAATGGGCCGGGAGCATCTGCAGCATGGAGATGCTGGACAAACGGATGAGTCACATCCTTGGTGGATGGAACAGGACCTTGTGAGATTTCATCATGCTACTCAGAAAAACACGCAATTTAAAACTTATGAATTATTCATTACTGGAATTTCCCATTTAATAGTTTTAGACTGTAGTTGACCACAGGTAACTGAAACTCTAAAAAGCAAAACAATGAATCAGGGGGGACTTCTATACAGAGCAAGGCTGACAAATAATTTACCATGCGTGAAGGACCTTGTTAATTAGCCTCTTTTGACAGCTAACATTTTTAAGGGATTTCTGGAGCCTACATTTGACCTGAAGACCTCAACAAGGAGCAGTTCTTAGAGAGTAAAACTTAAAAATGTCAGTGTAGTTGAAACCTGTTTGACTCAGTGGATAGAGCATCGGCCTGCTGACTGAGGGGTCTCAGGTTCGATTCAGGTCAGGGGCATGTACGTTGGTTGCGGGCACATCCCAGTGGGAGGTCTGCTGATCGATGATTCTCTCTCATCGATGTTTCTGACTCTCTATCCCTCTCTCTTCCTCTCTGTAAAAAATCAATAAAATATATTTAAAATAAAATGTCAGTGTATTTCTGCTGCTAGTGACCCACAGTACCAGGTGATGACTTGGTTCCTCTGTCTCCAATCACACGCCCTCTGGTCAACTCCTTCATCTTCAGAGGTGGTGGAATGTTGTACCAGGCTTGGGAATGGGCATGTGATCAATGTTAAGGCAATTAGACCCTTCCTCTTCCAGGATTATTCATCCAAAGTGGAGTGGCACCCTGGCTGGTTTGGCTCTGTGGAGAATCAGCCTGCAAACTGGGTTGTGTGCTCAATCCCCAGTAGGGGGCAAGCAGGAGGCAGCTGGTCAATGATTCTCTCTCATCATTGATGTTTTTGTCTCTCTCTCCCTTCCTCTTTAAATCAATATAAATAAATAAATAAATAAATAAATAAATAAATAAATAAATAAATTGGCATAAGGACAGAATAAACTTTTGGAGCTTGTTCGTGCATGCTGGATTTTGAACCCTCTTCCTGAGTTAACCATATCCTCTGTATTACTCTGCTCAGGGTGCCATAACAAAATACCACAGAATCTGTAGCTTAAAAGGCAGAAACTTATTTTCTCACACTTCAGGAGACTGGTCATCCAAGATTAAGGTGACAGCAGGGTTGGAGTCCAATTTCCAGAAGTGGGTGTGGAGGAGTCAGCTGATCAATGATTCTTTCTCATCATTGACATTTCTCTCTCTCCCTCTCCCTTCCTCTCTAAAATCAATGAAAATCTATTTTTAAGGATAAAGTAAATCCTTTTAATAAAAGTTGTGATTGGCGCTGAAACCTGTTTGGCTCAATGGATAGAGCATCGGCTTGGGGAATGAAAGGTCCTGGGTTCGATTCCGGTCAAGGGCATGTACCTTGGTTGTGGGCATATCCCCAGTAGGGGGTGTGCAAGAGGCAGCTGATTGATGACTCTCTCTCATCGATGTTTCTAACTCTCTAGCTCTCTCCCTTCCTCTCTGTACATAATCAATAAAAAATATTAAAAAGAAAAAAAAGTTGTGATTGGCTTAAAGATGTGGGTAACACCTGTAATACTCCCCTTGTCATTGGAGTCAACATTTAGCCAAGGCACTAGATGAGCCAAAGTCTTGAGAAGATAATATGGTTACAGAATGTAATAACTATGTCTTGACAGACCCTATATCTCAAGCTTCTTCCAGAACGGACTTAATTGTTACCATTTTCTAATGTACCTTTATCATGAAAACTGAGTTGGAAAGGTTACCTAATGGCTGATCTCTAAAAAAAAGGAGTGGATTCAAAATAAGCCAGATGGCATTTGAGAGGCCCAGGTGTGGGAGGGTTCACATCCCCAGACCCACTTTTCTTGTCAGTGAATCCCAAATTAGATTACAGAATAAGGTGGCAGGAATTTGGCTAAATGCCAAGTCCTAGTATCAGAAGGTTATTCACCTGCCTTCAAGCATCAGCTCTCTGCTTGGCTACGGACGTTTCTTCTAATTATGCATTGCTCCCTGCAGGCCACCAGCAGGACCTTTACTTCCTCCACAGTTATTAATCAGCGACCCGGTGTTAACAAGAAGACCTGATCTGGAAGTATGTAAATCCACTCTCAGTTCTCTCTTAGTCACGCAGCAGGCCACCTTGGGAGCTCACTAATGAGATGCCCCAGCCAACTAAGAAGCTGGCTGGCTCCTGTTCTTAATGATCCATTCCAAAATGGGACTTTTTGTTTCAAATACATGGGCCAACTGAATGCACTAAAATATATAACTTTTTTGCAACTTACTGGTAAAACTGTATCTAAATTAGAGAATGTTAAAACTGAGTAACCAAAGTACAATAAAGTTAAATGCCGAGCCAACGGGGGATTCAACTGGGCAAAATATCAACACCTGAGGACGTTCCTGTTTGTCCCCAGTGACTGAGTCTTCATCTGTGTTTCTATTATCAAAACTTCATCCTTCTGATGTTTCTTCCTCTGACAATTTCAAAATAGGATTCATACTCTAAAGCAAGTATTAGATTGAACCTTAGGAAATTTCCAACATTTGATTATTTTTTTTACCTATACCGGTAGTCATGGCCATTTCATACAGTTCAACTTGATGTTTCTCTCATCGATGTTTCTGATCGACATAGCAAGGCTGTGTCCTAAGAGTTTTTGTTGTTCTGGTAATTCCTCCATTCTGGTCGCTGGGCTTTTATATATATAGATATGCATAGTCTATGGACAGGAAAAAATAGGGTGATGAAGACCTAGTGTAGGGGCTGTGCAGAGGGTAGAAAAGAAAGGGAAATGGAAACATCTGTAATATGGCCAACAATAAAATAAATAAATAATACATAAATATTTGTTTGCCACTATATTTGTGAATCCAACTGTAACTACAATAATAACTATTATTAATCTGTTTATTTTTAGAATGTTTTAGGAGTTCCCAGTTTCAAAAGAATTCATTCTTCCAGTAAGACATCCTACTCGCAAAGACTTTCCTAACTATAATGATTTTGAATAACCATAGAAGGTAGTTTAATTTATATCATCGCTCCTCTCTTATTAGCCAGAGTATATGTGGTGGGCTTTTGTATGAGGAGAACCAAACTTATTTCAATGGTATATGATCAGTGGCTTATTTATCCACTCAGTATGCTCTTATAGAATGCATAGACACTGCTCTGAGCAATAGGGATATAGTATATAACAATATAGACAAAAATCCCTACCCTTGTGGGGCTTATATTCTAGTGAGAAGAGGTAGATAGATAATAAAGTAAATTATATATATTAGAAAATAATAAGTGCTATGGGGAAAACATTCAAGAGTAAGGAAGATGCAAAGCCCTAAGGCAGAAATGGGGAGTTGGAAATTTTAAAGAGAGTAGTTTAGTTTCATTACTCTTTTATATATTTGGTCATCAAATATATTTAGTTTCCCATCCCAGGCTCATGCTAGGATTGTACTTCCCTACCATATTAAGGTTAGGAACAATCAATGAAGAGCAGAAACGATGTATCATTTCAGGACAGAAGGTTTAAGAGCAGTGCATGATTTCCTACACGCTCTTCCCTCTGCTGCAGCAATGGCAGAACATGCCAAAAGGAAGCTTCAATCAACCAGAATCCCTGAGTAACTGTGATGAGCCGGAGCCCCTGCCAATGTGTAAAACATTTGGTGTGAGCTGTGTGTTGATTAAGATTTGAGGGCCTGTTTGTTATACAGAATAACCTAGCCTATCCTGACTAATGAGTAGACCTCAAGAGTAGACCTCACTAAGGTGACAGATGATGGGATAGTGGCTTGAACCTATATGTCAATAGGATAAAAGAGTCCTAGCTGGTTTGGTTCAGAAGATAGAGCGTCCGCTTGCAGACTGAAGGGTCCTGGGTTAAATTCCAGTCAAAGGCATATCCTCTGGTTGCAGGCTTGATCCCCAATAGGGGGTTTGGGGGAGGCAGCCAATCAATGATTCTCTCATCATTGATGTTTCTATCTCTCTATGTGTAGAAAAGAATTAAGTCCTCTATGACTGAGAACAGTGACAGCAGACCACATTGGTTCCAATAGTATGTCAGAAACATCTTGTGTGATATAGGCAAACCTCATATTCTGGTAACAGTGTGAAAGAAAATTATCTAGTAGGTACAAAACAGCATAAATAACCCATTAAGTGTTAAAAGTAAAAGAATATTTTGGTGCCCACTAACTTTAAATGGTGGGGCAATACTGCCCTCTAGTGGTGAAAAAAGAACTTAATTTAGAAAAGGCTAGAAAGTGGCAACCAATATTGCAGAGAAATACATATTTTGAAATTTTGAGTTCTCTTTGTGCCATGACAAGATACTTTATAATAATTTTTGATTAGGATGTATCATGAGAAATTCTATATCGGGGAAAATAAAGTCTGGCATTTCTCTTCAAAGTTATCCATAATGTTCAAGAAAGTAAGAATCCTGAAACCCTTTGACTAACCTACCATAACTATTATATGTGTAAGACTTAGTATTAATAGTATTTGTAGTGATATAAACAACTCAAATATTTTCTTGTCATCTAAAAAAGAAATATGATGAAGCTTAATGACTATAATTGGGAACTTCTGAGTTTATATTTTTGAGATTTTTTGTTGTTTAGTCAACTGAACAAATGCAGAATGGTGACAAACTTCCTAGCTATACACAGAGTGGTGGGGGTTTTTTTATTTTATTTAGTCTTAAATAATTTTCCAAAACTCAATACGAAGCAGTAGAGAGCTGTAACTTCCAAAAAGACTGTAATGATAAAATGTTCATACACACCAAGGAAGCAATAAATCCACTGAGCTTTGTATTGGCATAACCAGTATAATTTAATCAATCAGCTTGAGGAACAAATACCAGTGCATCTCTTATTTTTTGTAATTAAATTGGATCAGAACTCCAATACTTTTGATTAGCTGGAGGCATTCTGCCTCTCCAAGGACCTCGCTTTTTACCCCCACTTACTCAAGAACCCATAGACATTGTCCAGAGTAGCTGAACATATTTCTTAAATGCCTTTTGGAAAGCAGTCTGAAAATCTGAATCACTTACCACCACACCAAATTTGTAGCTACCATATCTGCTGCCACATTCTGAAAACTGATCTTGATATGTTCTTTTCACTGTTCCTTTCAGTCCCTATTCACATACAGGCCACAGTGGTCCCTACCCCTAGACTTCCCAAGTGATAGCTTTTTAGTTGGAGAACTAAATGTTCTGTGAGTCTTTCCAAAGCACTCATTGTGCCCTGTTGTAAGATCTAAGGCAATCCCAGTTCCAAATATAGCCACAAAGCTCATTCAGAACCAGATTTCCCCTAAGACCATCTTATACAAGCCAGACTCCCCAGTCTAAACTCATCCACCCTCCATCAGTAAGAGTTACCTCTAACCATATAAGAAGTATTTATTCATGAGGTACTCTAACAGAGGAGTGAAAGATTTATAAGTTATCTTTCAATAGCTACCTGATCTCCAAAGGATTACTTACTTATTCAAGCAACATTTTATCTCTACATAATAAAAGGTATTGAAAGAATTGAGCCTTCATCGAGACATTTTGCCTGGCCGATGTGACTCGGTGGTTAAGTGTCAACCTACGAACCAGGAGATCATGGTTTTATTCCTGGTCAAGGCACATGCCCAGGTTATGAGCTCAATCCTAAGTGTGGTGCATGCAGGAGGCAACCAATTGATGGTTCTTTCTCATCATTGATGTTTCTCTCTCTCTCTCTCTCTCTCTCTCTCTCTCTCTCTCTCTCTCTCTCTCTCCCTATCCCTTCATCTCTAAAATCAATGTAAAAAATGTTTTTTTTTAAAAAATACATTTTAAAAGTCATGTTATCAATACCCTAAGAGCAGTGGGTGGCTACTTACGCTATATTTATTTTCTTAAGAAGAGCCACAGAATCTTCCCAGAACCAAGCTCTGCTCTAGTGACTCCCTTTACCAATGAGGAAAGATGGGAGGCCATGTTTAATGGCAGCCCCTCTTACAGCCACGTCTGAATTTCAGTCTGGATGCCACATTTAAACATGGATCTTCTCAATTTAGAAATATATCAAACAAATCGAAATACAGACATGTTAACGATCTAAACTACAATAGTGAGTCTATTGTTTGGGTGGAGATCCATCCTATCTCTTTGTACAGTGACATAAACACATGTACCAAAGCTATCTTTCGATGCTCCGAATTGCAACGTTGAAAATAAGAAAATTTCTGAAAACATGGCATCATCTATCAATAAAGGAACTGTCACATTAAATTATGCTACATCCATATGAGAGAATACTATGCAGCTGTTAAAAAAATAAAGCACATCTATTTTATGTGGGGAAAATATCTGGATATGCATATTATTTCTAGAAAAATAACTCAAAACCGTTAACAGATGTTATTTCTAGATAGAGAGGCCACATTGAAAAAAATGAGGGCTGGCTATATGGAGCAATACAGATACAGACTTTTTGCTTTTCTCTATATATCCTTCAAAACTACTTTAATATTTTAGAAATAACTTGTGCTAATTTTATTTTTAATTATGTATGATATGCATGATTATAACCTAAAATTATTAATATGTGTATAATTGCAAATTAGTTTAACTATATAATTAAATTAAATATAACTTAATTTAACTTAGTAAATATTCATAATCTTGAATGTTTAATTTAAGGAGAAAAAATGTTTCTTTTCTTCTCTAGAATTATAAGGAAACTAAAAAAGATCATGCTAGGGATAAAAAGATAATATTATCAAATCTAGAATGAATAGATGGTGGGGGCACCTAGAAATTAAATGGCTACAAATGTTTTTAATGTCTACCTTGGGGAAAAGGTAGAACTATCTTAAAATATGTAAAGTAGGGTAAATCCATTTTCTAGTAATGGAGGACTGGATGATTGGGACCAATCCTATAAACAGGGAAACTAACAATACTAAACAAAATGGGAAAAGACATTTTCCTGAAGGCATCTCAGAACTAACAATACTGTGAAGACTTCATGCTTTTAGGACCAAGAGACAATAGAGGCCCCCATGAAATATGTGGCTATGGTTCACTGCTGCACTTCATTCACTATGAAGCAATGCAATTCGGAACAGTGCCATGCTTACTAAGGCATTCTGTAAACCCACATATCGTGTATTTTACAAGAAGCATTTCCAATGGGAAAGACAAATTCAACCTAGAGTAAATGGCTATTCCAATGACAACGGTGATAGAAGTGATCTAATAGAATCAAGGCAACTAATTCCCTGGTCCACCTCCCTGCCCCCCCAGGAAAAGGTACCACAACCAGAGCTCAGTGTGGGTCCCTCAGCATGGCTGCAGCCAGGTCAGTTTCAGAGAGGGCAAGTCTCTGCTGCTGAGTCTATGAATAACCGTCATCCCCTTTGCCACTGGAAATAGTCATGAGTGCCTTTCAATTTAAACCGGTTAGAAAACATATTCCAGAAAACCAAGAACCAATTCAAAAAAACTCATCCTTAATATTCTGTTTCTCCAGAATCAATTCTAACCCCAAAATCTGTGTCAGTCAGGGTTCAACCAGAGAAACAGAACCAATAGCAGACACATATGGAGGGATTTATTGGAAGGAACTGGCTTACACAATTGTGGGGGCCAGCTAAGCAAGTCCAAAATCCATAAGGGAGGCCATCAGGAAGAGCAGGTGCTACTCTTTATCGGAAGCTTCCATCCCCGGTACAATTTCCTCTCTAGGAAATGTTAGTTCCACTCACGAGGCCTTTCGACCGACTGGATCAGATTACCCATATCTGTTGTCGGCAAACTGCGGCTCCAGAGCCACATGCGGCTCTTTGGCCCCTTGAGTGTGGCTCTTCCACAAAATACCACGGCCTGGGCGAGTCTATTTTGAAGAAGTGGCGTTAGATGAAGTTTAAGATTAAAAAAATTTGGCTCTCAAAAGAAATTTCAATCATTGTACTGTTGATATTTGGCTCTGTTGACCAATGAGTTTCCGACCACTGGCCCATATCATCAAAGATAATTTCTTTCACTTCAGGTCAACCAATTGTACACATTAATCACATCTACAAAATGCCTTCACAGCAATTCCTATATTAGTATTCAAATAACTGGGAACTATAACCTAGCCAAATTGACACATAAAACTATTATTCCTATTAAATCAGAAACTTGGAGCCAGAGGGTAGAGCCAAGCAACCTATACACAAAACCCTTCAATGATTCTGATGCTCTTTCCAGTTTGAGAACCATTGGTTTAGAGACCAAATCAACAGGGAAGAATAGATGTTGAGAGTCAACCACAATTAGCCGGAATCTGTTGCTGAAAATTAAATAATCTTAGGAGATTCACCATACATATGAAGTTTTTCATAGCAAACAAAATGACATGTAAATTGGGCAGAAAAGGAATTTATTAACATATATATCAAATACTTCACAGAGTGATGGAAAGGCTGGCAAACCAGGCTTAGGAAGAGGCAGGTTTTCAGGCAGGGGCACTCGGGCAGCCAACGACCCAGGTGAGACCTACAACGCACAGCACCTACCCAGTTCAAATGTCTCCCTAAGAACCACCACTGGAAATAATCACTTAATTGTCTTCGGGTCTTTGTGCCACTACCGTCAAAGACCTGGAAGGAAAAGCCTCTAATGGACAACATTTAGTCACATGATCATACCCTCCCGGCAAATGATACCATTATAATAACTTGGTTATTATTTAACAGGAAAGAAGCAATATAGGTATGCCATTTATACAGCTTTGCCAGAAAGCTGCAGTTAACATTCCCCCTGAAGACTGCTGGGGGAAGTCACATGCCCAGGAAGGTCTGGGTGACATGGGAAGATGCTTACATTAGTCACACCTGGGAGTCAGTGGCCAGAAAAGGCATGGCCACTGCAAAGGCTTGAAATCTGAGATATTTAACTCCTTAACAAAAAAGCTCTCTCTTGCTAGCACCTGACTCCTGGCTTGTGGGACTCATTCGCTGTGCACTAGCCCCCGTAGCCCACAGCCATATGGACTCCACAGCCATGTGGATCCCACACGCAATGGGCTGATGGACTAGACTAGCCTGACGCTCTGCCAGAGTTAGCGCCACCATGGAATGGAAACTCTGACACTGGTTCTGCTTTTAGCTCTACTGAACCCCCAGCTGCTTATTTTCCAAGACTGGTTTAAAGACAATGAGACTTTGCCAGCGGATAGAACTCCATGCAAATAAAGCTTTCTACCACATCTCATCCTCCCATGGAGGCCTCCAGAAATTCTTATTTCAGCGGTACCCTAAGAACCCCAGCCCCACTAGCAACAGAATTTCACCCACCCAACCCTCCAGCAACAAAATGGGTAGGAAGAAGTAATATTTGCCACCTTTCTGTAAGGAGCTCAGAACAGTAAGACCTACACTGAAAAGGTAATTACAGTGCAACATACTGTGTACAATGGTAAAAGTGTGTACCATGTGTTACGGAAGAGCAATAGATAAATTTAAGCCAGTCTTGCCCTAGCCAGTTTAGCTCAGTGAATAGAGCGTCCGCCTTTGGATTGAAGCATCCAAAGGGTTCCGTTCTGGTTAAGGGCACATGCCTGGCTTGCAGGCTCGATCCCCAGTAGGGGGCGTGCAGGAGGCAGCTGATCAGCGATTCTCATCATTGATGTTTCTATATATCTCTCTCCCTCTCCCTTCCTTTCGGAAATCAATATATACAGTAGGTCTTCAGGTTACATCGGAGATCCGATTTTAGCCATAAGTCGGAACCCACCTACATAAGCACCTACATCACTCACATGAAGCACCAACACAGCAGTAATGAAGTGAAACAGTAAAAAAAAAAAAAAAAAAAAAAAAAAAAAAAAAAAAAAAAAAAAAAAAATTTAAAAGCAAGATAACAATTCCTGACCTTTATTTGTGGTAAATAATAAAAAACATAATGCATATATGTACATACGTCGAAATGACGTAACCTTTTTTTATATATAAATAAGAGGGAGATAGCGATGTAACCACGAAACGACATAGGTCGAGTCCGACTTAACCTGAGGACTGTCTATTTTTTTAAAAAACTTAGGACAGCCTTGGGGGATAGGAATCAGAATGGTAGAGATCAAGGAGCTGCAGAGGGAACCATGCCCAGAACTAGAGTAGCATAACTAGCTAAAAAATAAAAATCTCATCCTTCCATCCAAAATGTTCTGCTGAATCCTTGAGTAAAACTTACCTTAGCTCCCTTTCACCTCTCTACTTTCTCCTTTTCATGCCTTCCCAGTCACACCGAGCTCCCAACTGAAGGACTTCCCTGGGCCATCAATTCTCCAAGGGAGCCCAGTCAAACTGTCTTTTCATCTCCAAGTCTTGGATTTTGAAGGTAATACCTCAGAATCTTTTCCATAAATAACAAGGAAGTATAAACATATAGGGGAGGGGGGTGAGGAGAGGATATTACCGTATTTTTCGGACCATAAGACGCACCAGTTTTTAGAGAAGGGAAATGAAGAAAAAAAGATTCTGAAACAAATAGTGTCCTAAAATATTTTATGTGCATTAAAACCCAACATCACAGTCATAAACACATGTAATCAACCCTGTAAAGTAAACAGCAGCATTTAGAACCATTTTAAAGCCGGGCAAGCACACAGAGACCACACAGAGCCGGGCAAGTAAAAAAACTTTTTTTTTTAAGTATATGTGAAAGGCTATATTTGGACCATAAGACGCAGGGACTTTTTCCCCCCACTTCTGGGGGAAAAAAGTGCGTCTTATGGTCCGAAAAATACGGTAAATTAAGCCCTACACGCTCAGCTTCTTTCCTTATCTTCCCTCCAGGCAGACTCTGAAAGAGCATCAAAGAATACCCTAGGGTTCCTGAGAGGAGTCCAAGTCACCAATTTCGCTAACTCTGTATTCACTCATTATTTTCCTATGATCCCAGTGATTTACAATAACATATTCAAAAACAGAAATCTGAGCAGTGTTTTAAGAACAGCAAATTTAATGTGCAGATCACTATTATCAGCCCAATTTATAACAGTTCTAAATTAAAATTTTTCACTTTGCTCTCCAAGTAAAACCTATTCAATGCAAGATTATCAATTCCTGTAGCAAAAAAAAAAGTAAGAATAAGCAAATGGGGGACGGGGGAGGCAATAAGCTGGATTTTCTTTTATTGCACATCTTTCTACTAAAAAAAAAAAAATAGGATAAGGATTTATTGCAATAAACCTGAGGAAAAATTGTTTCCTCTGTAACATAAATAAAAATTTCTACCAAGTTTTACTGATGAAAAAAGGATAGCTCTATTCACAGTACTCTTCCAACTACTCCCTAAATCACATTTTAAAGTCTAAATAAGGGTTTGTTTCTAAATGGTTCCTAAAAAGTAAAAATGAGACTTTAAGGTTACAGCTTCAGACAGACTGTGCAACCTTTGGAAGCTGGGAGATTTAATTGTTTCTCTCTCTCTCTCTTTTTTTTTTTTTTTTTTTTTTAAGCAATTTTTAGCAGAGGCTTCCTTCCACAATTTCCAAATTACTTGTTTGAGAACATTTACCAAATGTCTGGTAACTAAGGCTAGATTTCCATGGGAAATTACTGTTTAGTGGGTTAGAATGTCTGCATGAAGCAATTTTGGGGGAAATGGTACAAAGGTAACATCAGTTTGTGTCTAAAGCAGGTAAAAAGAGTAAGAATAAAAACCCTTGTTTTTGTTTTTGTCACTTTAATGTAAGACTGAAACTGCTACAACAATATTTGAGGTTCCACACAGAAATGCATGCTCTGGCTATTAAAGACTTTGGTTGAAGCATTTGGACTTCACTTCTTGAGAAATGAATAAGGAGATTTCAAGAATTTTTATCAGCACACAATTAGTCACAACAAACTTCTAGATACTTATTTTTTTCCTACCTTTTCCTAACAAAGGTAATTCTCAACAGAACCCCACCACCATGGGAAGGATTCAAAGCTCCTGAACTCAAAGTGATCAATTCCCACAAATTAGTATAATAGTTCGAATCCCACAAGTTAGTATAGTAGTTCAAAGCTTGGTTTAAATATTTGAAAACAGCAAACACCAAATATATTACTGTTTCTATGAGGTTATGAATCATGAACAAAAACCAGATTGAAATTTTATATACTCAATGTCTGTTGGTATAAAGCTTTCTTTCTTAATGCTTCTCATGGCATCAGTTTTTAGAAATTAAACAATACATTTTCAGCAATCTACAGTAATCATCACTTTCAAAAACTATAACACCTGCATGTTACACTAATAGAATTTTCTACATAAGTATTTTGTCACAATATCAACTCTTAGTTTCACTAAATGATAAAATACAAAAAGCTACACAAGACAAAACACCACAGAATGTTTTAATATTTCCCCTTCCCAGTTGTTAGCTGGTAGCACTTTTTAAGAGAAAGTGATGAAAAATCAGGAATTTTGCATCCAGTGTTTGACTTCAACTTTTTGCTTTCTTATCGTCTTTTGGTACCGCCATATCCTAAATGAGAAGAGTAAAATTTATATTATTTTTTAAATGCACTAGAATCGCTTATAAAATTACAACATAATACATAATACATTTTATTGCTAGCAAGTGAATAAAAGAGACATGCGGAAAGGAATGTGAGCCCTGATGGAAGAGGGCTATGCACAATCAAGTGCAGGTCCTCCCCAAAACAGCCCTCCCACCATCCTTTCACCAAGTCCTCTCAAGTTGCTTGCAGCGAATAACCTTTAGTCCAGTAAATCAAAGATGTAGTTTATGTTGGGGTCAATGTGGTTCAGGCAATACTCAAAGTCTAAGCCAAAAAGCAGGGAAGCCAATGGAGCCCAAGCCATGTTCTACCACCTCTCACAACTCCAGGGATCCATAGAAATAATGTGGGAGAGTTTCGGACTTTCCAATGGCCACGTGCTACCAGATTACAAAATGATAGTGTTCCTACCTGAAACGTCTCTTGATTTTTTTCAGGTTTTCTTTAAGTTATTTGGTAATGTTTTATGATTTTCTCCATATAAGTCCCTTACATTTCTAATTGATACTTAATGGTTTTTATAATTTTTGTTCCCACTGAGAATGAGTTTTCTTTTGTTATGTCCCAATTATAACCTTAGTATCTAACTTCACAGGTTAGTTTTGCTTGTTTTTAAACGTGTATATTTATAAATATGAATGTTATAATCCTACCATATATATTCTTTTGTGCCTAGTTTCTTTCTTTCTATTTGGCAAACGTACCCACATTATTGGATACAACTATGTATTCATTCTCTCTGTTGCACAGTAGTCCATAGTATGAATAATTTAATTTATTTGCCATTTCATTGCTGATGGGTAGTCCAGTAAGAGGCTATTATGAATAGGGATGCTATGAACATTCCTGTACTTATCTATTGGTATACAAGCATATGCATTTCTGTTACTATAAATCTGAGAGTGAAAAGAATTTTTATCAGCACATTAGTTATATTAGTTTAATTAGTTAATGCCAGTTTTTCAAAGTGATTGTATTAATTTATATTCACAGCAGCATTAGAATTCCACTCTTACATTTCAAATCATATTTAAATATATTCTGCCAATTTTAAGAATGAATCATTGTTCTATAACTTCCCCCTGCTGAAGAAGACACTCGATACACAGCATTCCATTATTGCCTCATTACCTATCACTTCCCATTCTCTGCTAATTAGCTGGATGTTTAACTCCAAATAGTTGTTTTTAAATCTTTGCTTTTGGCAAAATGTCCTCTTAGCAACTGTAACATTATAATCAAAATCTTGAAAATTACTTAAAATATGGCTCAATTTTTATTGAGTTTTACTGAACTTTAAAAGTTCAAGTTTCTCCTTTTCTCTAGATATCACAGAACTAAGCAAATATGGAAACCAATGTCTAGGAAGGTTTCAGTTAAAACCGTGGTTAGTGGCAGAAGTTTAAATCAAATCTTTGTTTGATTTTTAAAGAACATTTAGAAGTGCATGAAAAGAATGAATTTGAATTATATTTTAACTTCAGTTAATTGTGCTATTAATATTTCTGGTGTTTATACCAAATAAAACCATGATTGCTAAATATAGTTAATCATCTTCTGAACTTCTAAATTTTTGCTCTTACCTGATGCTGTTCTGGTTTTTGTCTCTGAACTTGAACATGCTGAGTAGTTACGGGAGTCTCCACAACGCGGGGAGTAAGCACGGCTGTTTCCTGTGCTGAAGTATGAGGGATAAGATGGGTGGTGCCATGAGTCTGAAAAGGGTGTTGCTCCCCTATAAAAACAAAAAGTGTATCAAGTATTTTTCTTGTGCCTTTAATTTTTAAATACCTTCCTATTCCTACACTATCAGATAAAAATCTTTATTGTGGCCGAAGCCGGTTTGGCTCAATGGATAGAGCGTTGGCTTGGGGACTGAAGGGTCCCGGGTTCAATTCCGGTCAAGGGCATGTACATTGGTTGCGGGCACATCCCCAGTAGGGGGTGTGCAAGAGGCAGCTGATTGATGAATCTCTCTCATGGATGTTTCTAGCTCTCTATCCCTCTCCCTTCCTCTCTGTGGAAATCAATAAAATATATATATATATATTTTTTTTAATCTTTATTGTGTTTTTTCTTCAATATTCTGGTACATTAGGATTACATGAATTAAATACTGTTTTATATTCTGATATTGTTATGGTCATTGCCATGGGGGAAGAAAATGAAAGGGAGAAACAGCTTTCTTTTTGAATTCAAACTTAAATAAAATCTAAACTTAAACTACCAATAATATTGAAGACATTCCAAAATCTGCCCCTAAGTTTCTTCTAACCTTACTTCTATCATTCTCCTACCAAACCAGAATTGCTAACAATTCCTCAAATATTGTTCTTTCCTGTCTAATTATTTTATCAGATGTCAAGTAAAATATTTTTCCTATCTCGTGTTATCTTTAAGAATGAGATAGGAACCCTAACCGGTTTGGCTCAGTGAATAGAGCATTGGCCTGGGGACAGAAGGGTCCCAGGTTCAATTCCAATCAAAGGCCATCTACCTTGGTTGCGGGCACATCCCCATTGGGGAATGTGCAGGAGGCAACTGATCGATGTTTCTAACTCACTATCCCTCTCCCCTCCTCTCTGTAAAAAGTCAATAAAATAAAATAAAAATAAATCATATATATATAGATAGATAGATAGATAGATAGATAGATATAATTTATTTTTTTTTTTTTAATGAATGACTTAGGAAGAAGAAATATAAGAAAATAACATACTACACAATACTGATCACGGCACATATAGTATACCTTTCCCCATCGCCAAAGAACCTGGTTTAATAAGGGTAATTCATCATAATTTATTTTCCTTATCAAATCCAGTCAAACTATAAGCAAAATAAAGAACTCTCTATAGAAAATTTGAATTAAAGACCAAGTGAGATAAATGCAAAGCATACCTATTGTTGCCAAACAAATATCCTAGTATTCCTCCAGTTCCCAAGCCAGTCCAGAAACCTGGTCCCGAATTTGTATTTCCTTGTTGCCCTGTGAAAGCACTGCTAAAACCGTAAGTTGCACCAGGCATTCCTAGAAATAAAAATTATTTATTAAGTATCCTTATTTAAACAAAACATAGCCTATAGAACCAAAGATAATGGGATATTTCAATGGGATACTTCATCTGTACTATTTTTTATTGTTGGCACTGTTACAGATGTCCCCCATGCCCCACTCCACTCAGCCTCCACCCCCTCCCCCAGCCCTTCGCCACATTGTCTGCAGCACTATTTTTTACTAGTACTCAGGCCTCAACCTATAAACAAGTTGCATTTAAAAAGTGTTTTAGCCGAAACCGGTTTGGCTCAGTGGTAGAGCGTCGGTCTGCAGACTGAAAGGTCCCAGGTTTGATTCTGGTCAGGGGCATGTACGTTGGTTGCGGGCACATCCCCGGTAGGGGGTGTGCAAGAGGCAGCTGGTCGATGTTTCTCTCTCATCGACGTTTCTAGCTCTCTATCCCTCTCCCTTTCTCTCTGTAAAAAATCAATAAAAATATATATATTTAAAAAGTGTTTTAGTAAAATATAGATTCATAACAATTTATTTTAGAATGAGGTGTCTTCCTATAAGGTCACATTTGTCCTGCTTAAGATGAGCTACTAGAAGATGACTCCCAGTTATCAGTTACTTCCCTTCTGCATCATGAACATTTCTAAAAGCACCAGGTATGCTTGAGTGTCTAATGGAGGAACCCAAGTGGAGGCAGCATCAGTTGGGAAGTCAGGTCTTAAAGGAACCAAAAAGGTGTCTTCTGCTCAGAGGACGTTTTTTTAAATTAATGTATAATATACATAAAGTATGCAAGCCAAATGTGTGAAATGTAATAAATTTATACATATGTACTTACACATGTAACTGCTACTCACATAAAACATTTCTAGCACACAGGCTTCCTCCTCGTGACCGTTCTCAATAGATACCCACCCACATCAGAGATAAGCCTTTCTCTGACTTTTTTCACCAAACTTTAGTTTTAGCCATACGTTCACTCTTTATAAATGGAATCATATGGTAGGTACCCGTTTGTGTCTGGTAAATCACGTCTATGAGAGTCAGTCTTACTATTGTATATATTAGGTTTTGGACTTTTAAAAAATAATGTGTGGTATTCCATTATGTTAAAAGAAAGCACAGTTTGTCTCATTCTAATGTTTCTGGACATCCCATTTATAGTTTTCAGTTACCATGCATAAACCTGCTATGAACATTCTTGTGCGTGTTATTTTGTGTATGTATACATGCATTTCTCTTAAGTATCACGGAATGTAACTGCTGGGTCATAGAGTAGGTGTACATTTAGGAGATACCATTCTAACTCCTACCAGCAAGTACTAGCTGACTACCCTCAGTTGATTACTTAGTATATTATGTTAGCCATTACTAGTATAGTGGTTAATAATGAATTCACTATGCTTTTAATCTGCATTTTTCAGATTAATAATGCTAAACACCTTTTCATTTTTTATTGGATATCTAGATATCCTCTTTATTATAACATATCTGTTCAAATCCTGTCCATTGTTAAAAGTGAATTTCTTAGATTTGTAGTTCTTTATATATTCTAGATATGTACCCTTTGTTAGATACATGTCTTATAAATATTTTCTCCAAGTATGTAGCTTGCCTTTTCACTCTTAATTTAAATAGTCTAATTTATACATCTTTTCTTTCATGGATAGTACTTTTTGGTGTTCTAAGATACTTTTGCCTATCCCAAAATCATGACAAATGTTTTCCTACAAAAAACAATATATATGCATATTTTCTCCTACATTTTTATCTAAAAACTAATTTTTTACCTTTTATGTTGAGATCTATAATACCTGAATAAATTTTTATGTATGGTGTGGGACAAGAGTTCAAGGTAAATGTTTAAAGCCCTAGCAGGTTTGGCTCAGTAGACAGAGCATCCGCCTGCGGACTGAAGGGTCCCAGGTTCTATTCCAGTCAAGGGTGCGTATCTCAGTTGCAGACTCCTCTCTGGCACGTGCAGGAGGCAACCAATCAGTGTTTCTTTCACATCAATATTTCTCTGTCTTTCCACCTCTCTTCTACTCTCTCTAAAAATCAATGCAACATCACCCTCAAGTGAAAATTTTTTTTTAAAGTTTTAAAAAGGTAAATGCTTTTTACCAAATCTGATCATATTTTTCTGATTAAGATGATTTATAATTTAATCACGAATCCTTAAAATGGTGATCACAAATATCATTATAGAGAAACACACACACAAAAAAAAAGATAAAAGAAGTTGAACGTAAAAAATAAAATGCAAAGACAAATCTGCTTAGTTTCCCTGTGGCAACCATTTTTCATTTCAGAAACTGCACAGGATTCATAGCTCACACCTACCCTACATAGTGCCCTTGCCTCAGCAAGCATACCTGTGAACCCTGACTTAAAGCCCGGAGGAGGGGGTCCTGCTGAGTTGGTGAATCCCTGAAAACCGGGAGCAAACGGAGGATTCTCGGAGTATGGTGGAGGAGAATCTTGACCACCACCAAGGAACAACTTATAAACTCCAAAGGCAATAGCAAGTAACACCACGATGGTAACCAGTCCACTGATGCCACTGGAACTGCTTTTATAATAATCAGAGAACTGGTTAAAGCCACTGTTTTTTCCAGACTCTCTCAATTTCTTCAGGCCAAGTTCCGTGTAATCTAAGTTATACTCCAAGCCACAGGAGCCTCTTAGTACATACTGGTCTTCAGAGGATTCATAGCCTTCACAGCTCACCACAGTTTTTCCAAATTTGTATGCAACATCCAAATCAGTCTTACATTCCCACTGTGAAGAAAAGAAGAAATAAGTTATTAGAACCAAAAGATTTTTTTTCACTTAATATATTATCATTTGGGTTACCTAACTGCCATAAAACTGCAAAATGAAGCAAAGAAATGATAAAGTTCTGAACAATAAATATTTCTGTGTTGGGAGGAGAGCAAGCTAGAGGCCTTGAAGATACTGGTGATGTTAATATTCTACCTCTTAAGTTTGGTGGTGGGTACCTAAGTGTTCATTTGATTATTATTCCTTCATCTTTACATTTAGATGTAAGGAATTATTTTGTACATATTAAGGATTCCCTAATTTACAAACTTTAAGCAAATTTTCTAAATTTGAACTTTTTACCACTATTGTTCAAGATGCTTTTAAAATAGGTTTTAAATGATGAGGCTCAAAAATCAGCATCATATATGAAGCTATGGTAACTACATACAGTATTAGAGATAGCATACAACCTTCTGAGAAAACTTTTGACACAAATGTTTTTAAAACCCTACACTAATGTTCCAGGGTCCAATCCTAAGTAATTCTCTTACATTTTTTTTAAAAAAGATATCTCAAAAAATGCAAAAAGAATCCACACTAGTCTCAAAATTTTCCACCTTAAAAAATAGCCTAAGTTAAATTAAATTCCAAACTATATTTTGAGCTAAATAAGTAACATGCCTCTTTTTAACAACATTTAAAGAGACACAAGCTAAAATAGATTTGATTGGTTCTATTACCTATCTGTAAGTTTTTCTGTAAGAGAAAGACAAATGATCTCTCAAACTTCAGGTACACTCTTTTATTTTTTTATAAAAGCTTTATTGAGATGCTAGAGGCCCGGAGCACGGATTCATGCACATTGAAAGTAAATTAATTAGAAGGTGGCTGGCAGGGCAGAAGTGGGCGAGAGACGGTCCAGATATGCCGTGGAACCAACCTCCCATGGTGTCTCCCCAGCCGGCTGTACCAGGGGCAGCGCCAGGGCTCGAAGGGCGTCTGCAGAGTAAGCAGAGTCCCTCCAGCAGGTAGGGTCCCTCAGCCTGGCCTGCGGGGATTGGGCTCCCTCCTCTCTGGTTCCAGAGTGCATCACATGAGAACCACTGCTGCCAAGTCACTGCAGCGCTGCAGCTCCTGCATTGAGGGTGAGCATCTGCCCCCTGGTGGTCAGTGTGCATGATACCTACCAGCCTGACCGCTCCCGGGCAGCCTTGGAGCATGGACTTGGCAGCTCCCAGGCAGCCCTGAAGCAAGGACTTGGCAGCTCCAGGGCAGCCTGGGAGCGGGGACTTGCTGGCTCCCGGGCGGCCAGGAGCAAATCCAAGGGGAAGAAGGCCTATTCTTGCAGAAATATCGTGCAACGGGCCTCTAGTTCTAAATATAAGTCCTCTATCAGATATTGCAAAAGCTTTCTCCCATTGTATAGGTTGTCTTTTCACTTTCTTAATGGTGTCCTTTGAAGACCAAAAGTTTTTAATTTGAATAATGCAATTTTTCTATTTTGGTGTCTTTGTTGATGCTACATTTTTTTTAAATAATTTTAATTGGAGGAAGATTTATAAGCTTGCTAATTCGGGTAAATAAAATAAGCAAAATCTCTTGGTATTTCATGTTAATTGTCACTTTCTTTCTAGTGTATATTAAAAATGGCTCTAATTATATTTACATTTTTGGAACTGAATATGAACTCTCTCTGAACTGCACAGACCACTGAGTTTTTATGTGGGGGGTTTTTTCCAATATATTTTCATTGATTTCAGAAAGGAAGGAAGAGGGAGAGAGAGATAGAAACATCAATGATGGACAGAATCACTGATCAGCCACGTCCGGCATGCCCCACATTGGGGATCAAGTCCGAAAACCAGGCAACATACCCCGAATGGGAATTGAACTGTGACCCCCCGGTCCACATACTATAAATAATTATCATGCTGCCAAAACCGGTTTGGTTCAATGGATAGAGCATCGACTTGAGGACTGAAAGGTCCCGGGTTCGATTCCGGTCAAGGGCATGTACCTTGGTTGCGGGCACATCCCCAGCTGGGGGTGTGCAAGAGGCAGCTGGTCGATAACTCTCTCTCTCATCGACGTTTCTAACTATCTCTCTCCCTTCCTCTCTGTACAAAAATCAATAAAATATATATTTTAAAAAAAATAATAATAATAATAATTATCATGCTGATGGAAGTGGCAATTATCAACACAAGTTTCTTGCAAATAACCAACTATCTTAAATTCTTTTGAAAGCAAGCAGCATACAAAGTAGAAATATATTAGTACTGATTTAAAATGAATTCATTCAATAAATTTCTAAAGAATAAATGTTGGAACTTCAAAAAGATGGTCCAGCCTAAGTATAATACAAAATGCCAGAGTCCCAAAGACAACAAATAAAGCCCACGGAAATGCTTTTGTTCAAGAGCAGCCACCCTCAGCTCCAAAGCAACTTTAGAATCAAGTGTATGAAGCACAAAAGGGACACATATATCCCATTTACAACCTACAATTCCTTATCACCTTAACTTTACTTCTTAAGGGCAGGTTGGTATTCCTTAAGAAATGACAAAAATGACACCCAGGAGAAATCCTCTACACCCTCCAAGTATGTGAAAAGCTTTGAAAATTTACTAACATCTTAGAGAAAATTATAGGACCATTACAATAAATATTTCCAGGCTTTAAAATCAGTTCATTTCTTTTGGAGCATGTTTCTTCCAGAGAATAAATGACTGATTTATGTCTTTATATTTTAGGTTAAACTGAGATTTTCTATATATGCTTCCGCAAAATATTGAATAATGTCCTAATAAACACTTTATTAAATAAAAATCCCATTTAGACGGACATCAATGTAATGAATATTACCTGTACATCGTAACCATCCCAGCCTTTGTTCTGGCACTGTATAACTTTTGGGATGTAAGTATCACATCCAGCTGTGCCTCCAACACATTTCAGCTGTGGAACTGGATCCAGCCTGCGGGAGGTGGTATAGCGATCATAGTGGAGGGTAAGAGCTTGTATATCCCGCAACAATATTCTGTCTGAAACATAAGAACACAGATAATCATATAGTAAATATCTTGCCAAACTTAGAAAATTAATCAAATAAAACTCTTTGAATGTTTTCATTAAATATTAAATATTTTGAAAAGTAAGGCTCTTTCTCGCCTTTTGAGGATGACTAAGAAAGAGATGAAACATTCTCCCAAAGCCATACCAACAACTTTCAGGCTTCTTGCACAAAATTCAGGTGGTCACACCTTTAAGGCCCCCTTCATCATTTCGGGATGGATACAGAAATAGAGGGCATAGGTACAAAAACATAAAAGGGATTCCAAACAACTGCATGACTCTTGAAAGCATGACCCTCTTTCCCCACCTGGTTCACAAAACACTAGCAACCATTCCCTTTGTGGCCTAACCAAAAAAGAAATATTTAAATATACCAAAACCAAGAACTACCCAAGCATACCTAAAGTCATTAAGTCACCCCCCAATAAAGTTCAAAGTTCAAAAGCAGTAATCATACACTAATAGCTTCCAATCAGCTTTTTGGTTCCCACTCTTGATTTAGAGCAGATAGACAGGAATTGCTAAAAATTATGAGGAAAGCCCTTAACATGGGATACAACCACCACAAAAACACTTTGGAGGAACGAGAGACTATACTGAGAGAAGAAAACTTTTAAAAAATGTTTTAAAGCTATGATATCCTCAAAGTTGTTAAAAAAAAAAACAAAAAAAAACCAAGAGCTCTTGGAAATTCAAATCAGGGCAACTGAGATGAAAAACTCAATAGTAACTATTAAAAGTTAAAGATAACAAAATTTCCTAGAAAACAGAGCAAAAAGATGGGAAGGGGGGGAGAGAAAATCTGCTTAAGTTCAAAAATATAGGCATTTCCTATCACCAAATCACAAATGCAATATTGGTACACTTCCCACGGGGCCTTAACATCTTGACTCCTTAGAACAAAAATGGAATTTTAAACATTTAAGCGTCGTACTTTAATTCCAATTTAACAGCACACATCATTTATTAAGTGGAAATCTGTATGTATGTGATATACATATATACACCATGTGCATATATTAATTACAATATTATTGACCCCACAAAAAATCGTTAATAACATATTAATAGTAATATAAAAGAACCTTTTTCCTAAAAAATCACTATCATGTTCCTTCACAAAAAAAAAAACAAAAAAAAACTGTAAGATGGAAATACTACTTAAATTCTAGAACATGGTGAAAAACAGTAAGAAGAGCTAGCGTAACGCCATGTGCTTCACTGTAATGGTCACAATAAGAAGCATGAGTTAAGCTCAAATCTATGCCCTGCTAACCTACCCGCAGGCTGGCTGAAACCCTGTCCCTTCAGTGTGACTCCGACGCGGCCGGTGTCCAGGGAACTGCCAGCCTTAGCAACAGGCAGCCATGACAACGGCCAGCGACACCAGGTAGTCATGACAACAGAGCGAGAAGCGCAGGTGTGCCTCGCGCTTTCCCCGCCAGACACCCGGATGTGGGCCGTGGCCCGAGCACAGTGACGCCGGACAAACTCTAGGCGTCCAGAGAAGGAAGGAAGGGGACGTTCAGAATCCAGAGTCGTTCGTCCCGTCCCACCAACTCCCCCAACAGTCCCCGCTCTCCCGTCGGAGGTCTGGGAAGAGAAAAGGCGCCGCGCAGGGCACCGATCAACAAACAGTGAAAGGGGAAGAAAATGAGGAATTAGGGCAGCAAAGCTCAAGGGAAGGAAAATGGTGTCGCCCGAGGGGCCTCCCGGAGCGGGCTCCCCGCGGTAGGAAGGAAGGGGCGAGCGAAGGGAGACAGCACTCACTGGGGTCGTTCCAGCCCAGGGCGGGGCCCGCCATCAGAAGCAAGAGGAGGCCGAGCAGAGGACTGCGTCCGTCCGCTCCGGGCCCCCCGGCCGCGGCCATGGCGCTGGGCGAAGGTGGTGCGCGGCCGCCAGGCACTCGCGGAGGGAACCGGGGCTGTGGAAACCCGCGCGCAGGTGCTCAGTGACGCCAGGAACTCCAGCCGCGGAGGAGGGAAGAGGTCCGTCCGCTGAGCCTCAGCCGCTGCGACGGTCCGCGCCGGCCTCACGTCACTGTCGCTGCTGCGCGCGCTCGCGGGGGAGCCTGGGTGGAAGCATCTGGCCCCGCCCCTCAGTGACAGGGCCCCGTCGTTGGGGGCGGAGCCAAACGGATGATGCAATGCTGTGGGCGGGGCCTAGAAGATGGCGTAGGTGCGGTGGTGGGAGTGAAACCATCCCAAGACAAAAATCTAGGAAAATCTCAATAACCTTCCCCAGGGACGCACCCAGCATAGCTCCTGGCCCATTATTCGCGTTCTGTTACTGTTTGCTACATTCAGAGAGAATTCGAGTGATAGGTGGCATGGAAATATAGTCTGCTTTTCAGCGGCTTAGAGCCTCCGTTGTGTGTGGTGGCAGTAATTTACAGAAGAGAAACTACTGCCCAAATAAAGAACTGGACAAAGAAAAGAGTTCTAAGAGTGCAGAGGCAACATCTTAGAGGTCTGACAGGCCTGTTTCTCTCATTGAACACACACACACACACACACACACACACACACACACACACACACATATATATATTGAACACCTAATATGTGTCAGCTACTGTTTTAGGCATGGAGGATACAGCCAAGGTCCCTGTACTCATGGATCTTATGTTGAAGTGGCAAAGGGACACAAAGCTAGGCAATCCTATATAATAAAAGGCTGACATGCAAATAGACCAAGCAGTGGAACAACTGGTCACTATGATGGCATTTCCGACTAGGGGGCAGACACTCAATGCAGGAGCTGTCCTTTGGTGATCGTGCGCTAGCACAGGGGGAGCGCAGCTCAGCCAAAAGCAGGGCTCACAGCTGGCAAGTGCAGCTGTGGTGGTGGGCTGAGGGGACCCCCTCAAGTGCACAAATGTTATATTAAAGAATCTAGTACAAACCAATGGACATAAAACTCTGGGGAGGGAGGGTGTGTATGGAAGGGAGGGGGGCAAAAAAATCAATAAAATATATTAAAAGAGAGAGAGAGAGAGAGAGAGAGAGAGAGAGAGAGAGAGAGAGAGAGAGAATCTAGTATAGCCGAAACCGGTTTGGTTCAGTGGATAGAGCGTCAGCCTGCAAACTGAAGGGTCCCGGGTTTGATTCCAGTCGGGGGCATGTGCCTTGGTTGTGGGCACATCCCCAGTAGGGGGTGTGCAGGAGGCAGCTGATCGATGCCGCTCTCTCATCAATGTTTCTAACTATCTCTCTCGCTTCCTCTCTGTAAAAAATCAATAAAATATATATTTTTAAAAAGAATCTAGTACAATTGTACTAAAAATCATTTTTTAAATGGGATATATGTATTTTGACTATGTTATTTTTAAGAATCCTTTCGGAAATATTGAATTATTAAAGATAAAAAAATTATATCCGGAATTTCCCTCAAAATAATATGGGCAAAATAATATAATAGGTGGGGAGAAGTTGATGGGGAGTATACATAAAACATTAATAATGTGTTAACTATTAAAGATAGGTGATGGAACATGGAAATTCATTATACTATTTAACTACCTTTTATATATTTAAAAATTTTCCATAATAAAGAGGGGGTTTTTTTAACTTAAAAAAAAAAATACTACAACTAAACTCTTCTCTGAGGTTTCTCTGACTTGATCTGTAAGCATTAGTAATTCCACCCAGCTGGTATGGTTTAGTGGCTGAGTGCTGACCCATGCACCAAGAGGTTACTGGTTCAGTCCCTGGTCAGGGCCCGTGCCCGAGTTGCAAATTCAATCCCTGGTGTGGACTATGCATAAGTCAGCCAATCGATACTTCTCTGTCATCAATGTTTCTATCTCTCTCTCCCTTTCTTTTCCTCTCTTTCTAAAAATCAATACAAATATGTTTAACTTTAAAAAGAGTAATTCCAAATTAACAAAATTGTAAGAATTAAATCAGATTAAATCAATAGCTCTCTCTCTCTCACCCTCATCCCCATCTTTGTGAATTAACTTTGGAGGGCAGCAAGCCATCTGAAAAAAAAGTTTTGCACCTATGAAAGATTATTATATAATATGTAGAGAACATTTAAAGGATAGAACATTACTGTTTAAGATTCACTTGGCAAACTGATGAAGAAAACTAACATTCAGCCCTTTCAGAAAATTATTTTCAAGCTTTAGTTTGCATAGGAAATCTTTAGGGTGCTTGTTAAAATTTCAGATTCTAGGCTCTGCCCACAAAAGTTCTGATTCAGAATGTCTGGAGTGCATTTTTAGGAAGCATCCCAACGAATTCTGTTGTAGGTGGTCTTTGAAATACCACCTTTGAACATACTGTTTTAAGATCTCAAGTAACTCTAGACAACATCTGTAGACCAAAAATAGTCCTTAGGGTCTCTGTGGAACTCATGCAAAAGTCAAAAGAACACAAATTCTTAGGATTCAGTGACTATGGAAGCAAAAGATCCCTCTGACCTAAAAATAAATAAATAAATAAATAAATAAAAAATCCCAGTTGTCCATAACATCATCAAGGACAAATGTCTGTAATGCCTAACCTATCATGTTCACAAGAGGAAACTAGGAAACTAGCCTTTAACTCTGCCACCAGAGCTTCTGGAAGCTCCATAAGGCTTCCTAAAATGTGACCTTTCTCCATGAGCCAAACCGTGAGCCTATGAGATGAGAATGTATCACTCTCCAATACACCACCACCTATCAGCTGTCTCTCTGCTATGTTCTCTCAGACATCCCTGCTTTCAAGGATGGAATACTGTGGAACAAAACAAAAGGTGTTAGTGGCTGAGTATTTAGGATGGAATCCTTTGCTTCTCCAGGAATTCTACCTACCCCTTCCAAGATGGTTGGTGAGCACATGTCGGCTTCAATTTAGAAAACAAAGCTAGTGGTTTCACACATTGTCTCAAAAGTAACATTTCCACAACGTATGTTCAAGTGTGCCTTGTGGTTTTGCTACCACCATCCTTAAATGGAAACTTTTTTCATGGTAAGACGACAGAACTTTTTGTGCTAACCTGAACAGAAAAAAAATTCTCCTCCACGAGACACCTTTAGGCTTATTTGGGGCATCAAGCCTCAAGAAGAGACCCGTTTGAAATTTTGTATTTTTGAAAGTATTCAACCCTGAAAGCAGTGGAGGGAAGCAGGGTACCTTTAGTCCCCAGTAGCTCTCATTTTAAAGCAGGTTGGAAATACTTCTTCTAACCACACACTCACAAGGTCTTCTAAGCCAGTTTATCTTGATCTGATGACTGAAAAGATTTCAATTCAAATCTTGCGTAGGTCACCCACCTCCACTAGGATCTTTTTAAAAACCTTCAAAAGGTTCTCACTGCCGGGAGGAGGGGGCGGGGCCTCCTTCTACAGGACCTTGCTGTAGAACCAGACTGCCCACCCCAAAACCCAGCAATCCCACTGATCTTTCTCTTCTCCAGGCTCGCAGTTTGCTGGCCAAGCTCATCACCTCCACCCCCTCCACGAACACAATCCCCTCCGAATGAGTGCTTTTCCCTCTTGTCTAGTTACACAGGCTCATTCCTCCTTTGTTCCTTCCTCTGGGAAATCTACTGACTGATCGAAATCGAAGGCTTTCCTAAACTATTGACGCATCTTCCTAGCAAGTATCATTGTCGAAATTCCACGCCTTTTTTTTTTTTTTTTTAATCTGTCTCTCTCTTTAAGCTCCTGGAGGGCAGAAACCGTACCTTTTTTTGCTGACAACATAGTAAATGTTCAATAAATTTCTACCATGACTTAAATAAATGCATTTGTACCTCTGCTGCTTTCTTTTTCCTAGCCCCGTTTGTCCAAACAAACAAACAACAACAAAAACAATAACAGCGATTCTGAGTGACTCCCCAGAGATGGCGTTTGCACCAAATCCACCTTTCCCGGTGTCCCGCTGCTCCGGTCTCAGGGGCTGGGCCTCGCAGAACCCCAGTTCTGGGTCGGAACCCAAGGAGCCAAGTACAGACTAGCCGTACTTTTTTATTTCAAGGCTGGGAGAAATGGGTGCGCTTTGAAGATCGCCAATTCATCACACCACGCCTCCCAGCGTCGAGGCCCCCTCCCCTTCCCCCTCCCCCTTCCCCTCCTCCGGCTCCAAGAAGAAGGAACGTTGCGGGGACCAGAGAGAAGCCTCGGAACCGGGCTTCCGCCACCCAAGGAGCAACGCCCCGGAAACGGGCCGCGGGGAGAGCCTCCGAGGGCGGCGACCAGCCGAGGACCCGCGCCGGGAAGGAAGGGGTCGGCCCGCGCGCCCCCCGCGCCCCCCGCGCCCCCGCGCGAGCGCGAGCCGCCGGCGGAAGTCGTGCGTCGCGCACTTCCGGGTGTTGTCTGGTCGCCGCCGCCGCCGCCGCTGCCGCTGCGCGTCTCTGGTCTCCGGGCCGCCGCCGCCGCCGCCTCGGGTCCTGGAGCCAGGAGCGACGTCACCGCCATGGCTGGCATCAAAGGTGGGCCTGGGGCGCGGGGCCCCGGGGGGCTGGGGGGCCGCCCGCGCCGAGGGGGAGGGCGCCCCACACGGCCCCCCGCACGCCGCCGCCCCCGCCCCCGCCCCGTCCCAGCCTCTGGGCGGGGTGGGCGCGGCGCCCTCCCCGATGGGACGGCCGGGGTCCCGGCTCCTCGGCCAGCCCCCCACTTTCAGCTCGTCTCCTCCGCCAGCCCCTCTCTCTCCCCCCACCCATCGCCCCCGGGACAGAGCATGAAGTGGCCCGCGGTCTGTTCAAAGTCCCGCGGCTAGTAACTCGTTTTGCAGGAGTTTGCATCCCAGATAGAGGGGGCACAAAGTGTGCGTTTGAGGGGGGCTGAGACCGCGAAAGATGGCAGGTATGGGGTGTCCTTTCCCACTTAAAGGCGCAAGTGCGATCGTGGGGCGCCGAGCCGAACCCAGAGGCGCTGCAGCGCCCCGGAAGGGTTAAGGCGGCTCTTCCCTCTTCCCGAAACCTGGGCGATCGCATCCTCCCCGGACCCTGCTCAGAGCTCTCCACGCTCCTGCAGCTGGTGCATCCCATCCAAATTGTGATGTGTGAGCCCTAGGCTAGACCCTGGAGGCAGCCCCAAAGTGTTACTCTTTTTTTTTTTTTTTAATATGACCTTTATTGAGCTTATCCACCAGAGTGGAAATAATGTCTGTACAAAACCAAATGTTTGTTACTATTACTTCTGCACCACAATTAAAATCCAGTTTTTTTTTAAAAGCAGTCAACTCAATCAAAACCCACTACTTCAGAATCAATAGCTTCTTTGAAGCTACAGTAACACTTAAATATGGTTAAGACTCGAATGCAGAAGTTTGGTTGGTTGGAAAGCTAATTAAACTTCCAACTTGCTCAAAGGCAAAATTGTGTTTTTCACAGAGATGTAGTCCACTGGAATCACCAACCCTGGACAGCTGTTAAGAGTATTTAGAGTCCAGATATAATATGAAATCCAGGCATCCTGTTGTCAAAGTGTTCCTCTTCTCTGCCCTTCGCCACACTTGAAGGTTGAGGCTCTCAGTTTTTCACATTTCAGAGTTTTCGTGTAGTTGGGTTTTTAAAAGAAGAAATAGTTTAAAACTTAGTGGGGAAAAATTCGTCCTTTGATCGTATCTTTTCTTTAGAAATAGGAAGGTTGCATTCTTCCCAACTCGTAGTTTTGTTCATGTGATTATTAGAAGCAGATACCATTAACAACGTTTTCAACTTGACAATGAACTTCCTTGATTTCCTGACTTTCGGCTTTGTAAAAGGGGCAGCAAAGCAAGAAAGTGAAGAACTTTAATAGCAATGTGTTTTTTCCCCTCTGTATTTTATTTCCTTTAAGGACAACTTTTGAGCTGCTTTCCCAGAGTCACTTTAAAAAAAAAAAAAAAAACAAAAAAACACTTTCTGGTTTATTTTTCATTTCTGGAAACATGTTGTTTCCCATATGAAACTTTGTCATCTGAGCAACTAAGAGCCTTTATGATCTTCTTTTGAACCATAATAGACCCTTTTAAATGCTTTTGTGAAAGGCAGTGAGTGTAGAAGGCTGTGGTTTTTAGGATGTTGCCAGGTTCCCTGTTCTTCCTCATTTCTTCGGTGTCATTAATGCAGGAGTCTCTTAAAATAACTGTAATTTCTTCCTGTAAGCCTAGGTAAATAAATATTAACTGGGTGAAAGTGTCTTAGATGGAATTGTACTTAACATTCTTTGTTTCAGTAAGATTTTCTGATTGTTACGATTATAACTATCAAGATATTTTCTTCCTGTTGGCCTGTTTTAGTAAGGAAGAGTGTTGCTATAATTGGAATCAATTGTTTGTTTCTTGAGCCACTTGCCTGTTGCTTTGTTACATATTGGCTTTTTCTGGTAACTGCTAGGTTAGGGAACTGGTCCCCTTTTCTATCCTAATTTCTAATCACAGAACCAGCACCCTGTCTCTAGATGTAGTTTAGATAATTGGGCTGTTCTATCCATCACTACTGTGGAGATGAGGCTTTGGGAAGAGAAATCAGACTCATCTAAGATTGCTTCCAAATGTTGCATCACTCAATGACAGTATAAATTCTTGTCTTGTTGATGTCATCCAGGACAACCATTTATACACAAATGATGAAATAATACTGGAGAAACTTTAAAAGTTTTAGGAACACTTTTTAGCACTTTATTTAAACCCCATTGGCTTTTATTCATTATGACTAGGTGGTGACATGTCACATAAAATTTTTTTATACCAGAATCATATCTTATTTATTTTTTAAAATATACTCCTTTATTGATTTCAGAGAGGAAGGAAGAGGGAGAGAGAGAGAGAAATATCAGTGATGAGAGAGAATCATTGATCGGCTGCCTCCTGCACACACACACCTCCGCCCTCCACTGGGGATTGAGCCCTCAACCCAGGCATGTGCCCTTGGCCAGAATCGAACCTGGGACCCTTCAGTCCTCAGGCTGATGCTCTATCCACTGAGCCAAACCGGCCAGGGCAATCATACCTTTTTTTAGTTCCTTGATTTTTTTAAAAAAGAAATTGTCTTTTATTAAGTTTTTAAGAATTTAGATTTTCTTTTTTTTATAAGAACATAAATAGTTGTTCTCTGTCACAGAACAGAGTTACCCTCAGAGACCAAGTCCTCAGACTACTTGCCGCTTGGCCAAGATGACAGAAAAGTAGTATGCTTTTGGAGGATTTCTCTGTCTGATTTACTTTTCAGTCTCCTCCTTCCAGTCAGAGGCCAGATCTTGCTTATATGCAATTCTACCTCCTCTTTCTCATTTGTTTTGATATGGGGAACAAGATAATCAAATGTATAAAATTTTATGTCACAAGATGTGGGTAACTGATCTTTTCACCTAGTTTTGCTCTGGACACATGAATTGCTATGAAAACATATATGCTTGGATGATTTTTTCCCTTATTTTTTTTTATTAAATTATTATCTGTGTACATATCTTACCATTGCCGCCCCCCCCCCCCCACATACATGCCCTTCCTCCCCAGAGCTTTGTGTCCATTGGTTATACTTATATGCATGTATACAAGTCCTTCGGTTGATCTCTTATCTCCCCCAGATCTCCCTCCCCTCCCCGCTGTAATTTGACAGTCTGCTTGTTGCTTTACTGTCTCTATATCTTTCTTTTGGTTCATCAGTTTATCCTGGATGATTCCTTAAAATAAAAATGTTTTGCCCGGCCAGCATGGCTCCGTGGTTGGGAATTGACCTGTGATCCAAGAGGTCACAGTTTGATTCCTGGTCAGGGCACCATCCACAGTGTGGGGTGTGCAGGAGGCAGCCGATCAATGATTCTCTCTCATTGTCGATGTTTCTCTCTCCCTTTCCCTTTTCCCCTGAGACATCAATATAAATATATTTTTAAAAAATAAAAATGTTTCATTCTGCCAAAATTCACACACAATAATTATTTTACAAAATATGAATAAATAACCTCTGAATAAGAGCCTAAGAGTTTGTTTATAAAAAATGTTAACTTTATGCCCTGGCCAATGTGGCTCAGTTGGTTGAGCATCGGCCTATGTACCAAAAGGTCACTGTTTGGTTCCCAGTCAGGGCACATCCCCAGTAGGGCGTGTGCAAGAGGCAACCCATCGGTGTTTCTCTCTCTCCCTTCCTCTCAAAAATCAATAAAAACGTATTTTTCAAAAAAGAATATTAGCTTTAGTGTATGGGTTTTGTGACATATATTTTGTCTTTTTAGTGACCTTTATTTCCTACAGGATCCTAAGCTATTCTGGGTAAATGGACTTCTGAATGATAAAGGGGTTCTTGTATAGTATTTATAGTGGTGAACTTAGCTATTTGGCAGCACATTAAAAAAAAAAAAAAAAAAGCAGAGATGACAAATATCTCTAGTGTTCAGAGGGTTATTTGCATTCTCAGATCTAGTACAACTGTCATAGGAGAAAGTACTGACACTCAGATGAAATCACTGATTTTAGACAGAGAAGGCTGGTAGGAGATAGGACCCAGCATCTCTTGATTTTCAGTTAGGGACTGTATCTGTCTACCCTACTACATCAGACACACTATCTTCCCCTTCCCTCCCCATCCTCCCCTTTTCTCCCCTTCCCGCCCCCCACTCCCCTGTATTCCAGCTCTTCTACCCTTCCCCCCCCCCCCAGTCTGCTCCCCTCCCTTTCTCCCACCCACCCCTTTCATTCCTTTCATTAACTCTGCCGATATTAATTATCATTTAAGTGTTAAGTGCTGGGGCATGAGCATCAACAACAGAAAAACGTTTTCTCTTGTGTAGCCAACAGTTTAAAAGGAAAGTCAAATACAAATCAATGTACATCACAGCTGTGATAACTGAACAAAGGGGAGGTGTACAGTGTAAGACAAGCATGTCATACTCTCAGCCCACGGGCCGCACGCAGCCCACAACGAATATTTATGCCGCCCAGTCAATGAAACAGTATGTTAGAAACATTTTAATAAAAATTTGTAACTTAATTTTTACAATATCCTATTATACAAAATTATTTTTTAAATATATTTTATTGATTTTTTTACAGAGAGGAAGAGAGAGGGATAGAGAGTTAGAAACACCGATGAGAGAGAATCATCGATCAGCTGCCTCTTGCACACCCCGTACTGGGGATGTGCCCACAACCAAGGTACATGCCCTTGACCTGAATCAAGCCTGGGACCTTTCAGTCCGCAGGCCGAGGCTCTATCCACTGAGCCAAACCGGTTTCACATAATTATTAATAACGAACTACAACATTCACTAATGACCGATTACTAGAATCCAGTGGCATTCATTTCCCTTCCATGCCGTCTGCGAAGGCGCACCATTTCTCTCCACTAATACTAGCAGCGAATATTTTAGCAACCGATTGCCACCTTATTAGTCTTGTGCTGACTTGTTTAGTGTGTGCAACAGGAAATATCTCGCTTTCGGAGAAGAGGAAAAATAGGTTTATTTGCATTGCACTTATTAATTTGTGCAGTTTATTCAGTGTCTGGTGAGTGTTCAAGAAAAACTATTAACTTTCATTAAAATGTTACTTTATGTTAACAATGACTCATTTACGTCAGCCCTTTGTATTCAGCATGTCCTATTGCAGTAAACCTGCTTTTTTTAATGAAAATTGAAGCTTTGGGGTTTTTTTTCGGCCCACATAAACTTAAACCTTGTTTATTTGGCCCGTGTTAGCCTTTGCATTTGACATGCTTGGTGTAAGGAGAGCCTCTGCACATGCATGTCCCTCTGCAGAGTTCCCCCAGATGTCCACAGGGTCCAGTTTCTCATTTCCTATAGGTGTCTATTCATTGGCACCTCATCAGAGATGCCTTCCCATGCCTCTGTGTCTAGACTAGCACTCTCCCCTTACCCTATCTGATTTCTTTTCATGGCACTGACATTTATTTGCTGACTTTTTAATTTTTTTTAAATACATTTTTATTGATGTCAGAGAGGAGGGAGGGAGAGAGAGAAACATCAATGAGAGAGAATCATTGATCGGCTGCCTCCTGCAGGCCCCACGCTGGGGATTGAGCTGCCACCTGGGCCTGTGCCCTGACCAGGTTCATAGGTTGTGACCCCCTGATCATAGGTTGGCACCCAACCTGTGACGGCTGGCTGACTCTTTAAATATCATTTATTCTCCTGTTAGAATGTAAGCTTCATGAGAGTAAGAGCTTTGAATTTTTTATTTTTAATGATTTTAGAGAGGAAGGCGGGAGAGAGTGAGAGAGAGAGAGAGACATCCATCAGCTGCCTTCTGCACATGCCATGGTTTCTACCACTTCTGGGTACTGACATGGTCGTACTGAGCCACACTGGCCAGGGCAAGGGCTTTGATTTTTTTCCATCGCTTTATCTTCAGAATCAAGAATAGTGAGTGAGATATAATAGGTGCTCAATAGCTATTTTTTGAATGACTGAATATAATAGGAGGTTTGGAAAAAATTTACTAGGGAAGAAATACTTGAGCTGAGATCTGAATGAAGAGTAGAAATTAACTTGGAGGAAAGAGGAAGGAGGAGGAGGACAAGAATGCAAGCTCCCTGAGTGAAAGGGCCTTATCATTTATTAACATATCCCCAGCGCCTGTTACATATTTGGTGCTCAGTAAATATTTTTTGAGTGAAATGAATGAATAAAGCTCTGTCTGAGGTATAAGAGACAACAGGTGGAGCCCGCCGATTCCCAGCAAAGGAGAGAGGGCCAGTGTCACTGGGTGCAGAGGGTGGTTTAGTAGCCCATAGTGATTGATGTGTGTCAGGGGAAGTAAACAGGGCAGATTATGAAGACATACTAGGTAACTGAACAAGCGGATGGTAAATTCAGTAATACCCTAATCATTTACATTTTATTCCCTATAAACGTCTCACTTGCTGTAAAATTAAAATGCAAACTTTTCAGTAACTGAAAATACTATGACATTAAGGACTAAGTAAATGTGTGCAGGGTTGATATAAGCTACATCAGTGGTCGGCAAACTGCGGCTCTGTTGACAAATGAGTTTGCCGACCACTGACCTACATCAATGGTGAAAACTAAATGTGCCAGGCTACCACGTCAGTGGGATTCCTTGATTTTGCTCACTTTAATTCAGAGAAGTATATTGGTACTTGGCAACATTTAACCCCTTTATAATTAGTTTTGGTTTATATATGTTAGATTTTTGTCTTGACAACTTTTTAGGCTTTCTACAAATCTTTGGGATTTTAACTACATCACTAAAAAAAGACATGTTATTCTTTTAGGCACATAGTTGCAGAAATGCTGGTTATATAGAACTGGACATAAATTGGTCATTTATTTGCTTAATTCTAGGCCATCAATTAACTATGCCTATTCACGAAAGTTATTTCTATTCACTGATATATGTGAAAATCCTTTGTAAAATATAATGCTTCGAATAAGTATGTGTGTCTAACTTGAGAAACTATCTTATTAGTTTTGTGTATATTTGCAGTGTGTAAGAAGCAAAACCTGAGCCAGCTAGATTTTCCCAAAGAAGGACAAGTCCAGTAAAGCTGACAGTGCGGAGTTTCTCCACATAATTGCTTTTCAGAACTACAGTGATCTTGGAGTCAATATAGTACTGATGTCTGGAGGAGCATTGATCTTATAGGTTGAGAACAGAATCAGGAAATTCAGAGGCATGCTAGCAAAAGGTCAGGGCTTTGAAAACCAACATTGCTTCATTTTGCCTTGAAGATGCTACAGAAGACTTACTGTATGACTAGGTAACTTACACATTGAAAGGTAACTCACTTCCAGTACATTTGGTTTTGCGTGCATTGTTTTGCTTTTTACTTCTGGGATTACAAGTGATGTTCAGACTGCTAATAATAATAATAATAATAATAATAATAATAATATTGATTTAGTTTAATTACAATTTCTACTTGATTTTTTATTACCTTTGCAGCTTTGATTAGTTTGTCCTTTGGAGGAGCAGTTGGGCTGATGTTTTTGATGCTTGGATGTGCCCTTCCAATATACAAGTATGTAAAATGTTTGTGGGGTTTTTTTTGCAAATATAAGAATTACATTTTTCTGCTTTTAAAGCTCAAAAAACATTTTTTTTTACTGCTATAGAAGTAATCCTGAGAAACCATCTTAAAAAGAATGAGGAAGTGCTGTAATTGCTAATATGTAAAGTTCAAGATATATTGTTAAATGGGAAAGTGCAGTGATTCATTCATAATTTTAAAGTGTTTATCGAATAGAAAGATGGAAGGGTCCACAAGAAGCTTAAGAGAATAGGAAGGACAAAGCAGAGATGTGGGCAGCTTTGGGTTTTCTCTTTCTGTGCTTTTGTATTGTTTGAGGTTCTTTTCTTAAGCATATGTTCATTTGCAATTTTTTTTCTATTCTCAGAAATATCTAGGAAGAGATTTTTAGTAAAAACATAGATAAAGCTTTGCTTAGTATAAGCCTGCATGAATGAATCTTCACTCTGATGTGTATTTTAGCTTAACCTTGTATTTTAAAATAATTATCGACTATCAGAATTTGTAAAAATAGTACAGAGCAGCCCCTGGTACCCTTCACACAGTTTCCCCTCAGTAATCCTGTCTCACATAGGTATAATTTTATTACTGTAACCAGAAAATGACAATACAGTAGCTGAACTACAAACTAAAAGCCATCTGTCTTTATTGTAATAAATTCTATATTCTGGCTTAAAGTTTTCAATATTACTTTCAGTTCATTTTCTCTACTTTGATTTTTTATATTTGGGTAGTGCCGAGTGACCTAAGAAAAGTTTGGAGGTGTGCCAGTTCTATGCTAAGGCAGGATATCATTGAAGTCAAGGGCATGACTTGTGAATTTAAAAATCACTGTGATAACATTCCCATTTTCCTATGCCTCTTTATTTATAATGTAAAATAAAATATAGTTTGAATTTTAGGCCTTGATTCGAACTGTTTTAATTTATAAAGCATTTTCTTTTAACATAAGAAATATTTTACTAATTGTATCATAATTAACATTGGGAATAGTATGATTCTAAATGTTCCTCTTTTTGGTGTTCAGGTTATAGCTTATGTTTAAATTGTATCATGTTTTGTATATTGTAATATTTCTTTGGTCCTTATTTTTTAAAAGCATTTTTTTATGTGTTGAAAAATGATATAAATAGCAAAACTGCATTAACTTATTTTTTTCTTTTTCTAGCCAATACTGGCCCCTCTTTGTTCTGTTTTTTTACATCCTTTCACCTATTCCATACTGCATAGCAAGAAGACTAGTGGATGATACAGATGCTATGAGTAACGCTTGTAAGGAACTTGCCATCTTTCTCACAACGGGCATTGTTGTCTCAGCTTTCGGACTCCCTATTGTATTTGCCAGAGCACACCTAGTAAGTGAACACATTCTTCCCTAATGTAAAGCTTTTTTCAGGAAAAACTTTTTGTTAAAATGGCACGAAAAAGTGATGAGACAAGGGAGCCTCTGGATAGAGATTTAGAAATGTACTTTTGTTAACTGATAAAAATGGTATTGGAGAGCATGGCTCAGGTGTGCAGCATGGTTGGCTTACCGGTACTTTGCTATCAGAATTGGGCACAAAAGCTAATCAATCAGGTGCTGAACAACTATAAGCCTGTGCTGTACAAATGGAAACAGGGAAGACCCAAGGAAATCTGTATTCTTTGCAGATGGGGAAGTACAAAAGAGAAGGCTGGGTTACATATACTCAGTTCTTCCTCCCAAACTCGCCAGTCATAGGTTCCCTCTTTCATCTCTGGGGAAGTAGAGAAAACAGAAAAGATGGGGCCTGGCCACCCTTCCATACTGCTCCTGTCCCTTTAAAGGAATGTACATTAGTATGTTTTCACCTCTGATACTATCAATATAATCTTCTCTATATATATTGGAGTTTTTTGTTGATTTTTGTATTTTAATCCGCTCTCTAGATAAAATTTTATTTATTTTTTTAATATTTTATTGATTTTTTACAGAGAGGAAGAGAGAGGGATAGAGAGTTAGAAACATTGATGAGAGAGAATCCTCTATCAGCTGCCTCTTGCACACCCCCTCCTGGGGATGTGCCCACAACCAAAGTACATGCCCTTGACCAGAATTGAACCCGGGACCTTTCAGTCTGCAGACTGACACTCTATCCATTGAGCCAAACCGGTTTCGGCTGCTCTCTAGATAAAATTTTAGATTCACTAAAGAAGAGTTGGAGCAAATGTCTTTATAAACAGAAAATTGTAGAATTCTATGCTGCCTTCTCATAGCCCAGAAGGCAACAAGCTTGTTTTGAATAGTGAATCATCTTTCCCTGGCTTTCTCTTTTTAAAGGAACTAGAGATAAACACAAACAGTAAAATAGAGGTACTATTAATTGTTCAGTAATGTCTTAGATCATGATTGGCACATAACTAGAGCCTTGCTTTGCTTTTCACTTTGTTTTCATATGTCTATTAACTGAATGTTTATATCTTATTTCCATAGATTGCGTGGGGAGCTTGTGCACTTGTTCTCACAGGAAACACAGTCATCTTTGCAACTATACTGGGCTTTTTCTTGGTCTTTGGAAGCAATGACGACTTCAGCTGGCAGCAATGGTGAAAGAAATTACTGAACTATTGTCAAGTGGACTTCTTGTCATTTGTTGGCCATCCATGCACACAGGAGATGGGGCAGCAATGCTGAATGGTATAGCAAGCCTGTTGGGGTGTTCTAGGTACTCCCTTCTCCCTTTTATTGTAAGCATACTATTTTCACAGAGACTTGCTAAAGGATTAAAAGGATTTTCTCTTTTGGAAAAAAAGCTTGACTGATTTCACACTTATCTATAGTATGCTTTCTGTGGTGTCCTGCTGAATTTAAATATTTATGTGCTTCTCCTGTTCAATTTTTTTTTTTTTTATCAATATGCAGTGTTAAAAAATTTTTTAAGTGTAATAACCATTCACATTGTTAGGAATTAGATTTCTACAGGATATTACTGGGCTAAAGTATATCTTTCAAAATTATTAAACTTTCATGATTACAAAAAGTTAAAGTAAGTTTCAATCAGTCAGGATGACATCACTCCCAATTTTATGCACACATTCAGACTGTTGGCATACCTTATAGACTATATACTACTAAGTGCAAATATAGCTGCGTTTATACCTCAGAAGGGCCAAGCATTAATGCCCGTGCTGGTTTTGCCAGTCAGCAGATGTTTTGTGAGTTTAAAATTATTTTATGGAATTGCTACAAAGAAGTGCTTTTCTTCTCAATTGTCTGAAGAATTTTTTTTTTTGTTAAACTTTAAGGTAAGGGTGTAAAAACAGATTTTTGAGATAAGGTTTTTATTTGTTTATGATAGTTAAAGAGTTGCATTGTGGAAGGAAATGATGTTGAAATTTCATTTTTTGAGTCCTATTTCTATTTCTAAGGGAAATTTTTGATCTTTTATCAGCCTTTCATATTGAACCATAGGTAAAATGGTCATTTGTGGAACTACTACTGATAAGGGAAAGATGTTTGCATCATGTATACAGAAAACCTCTCCTTGCTCCCTCCTTTTAACTTATTTTATACAGTGAATATAGTAAGTAAAATAACTTCAAATATAGTTTAATAACACTTTAAATCAGAGGTGTTTAACTCACCTGGAAAGTAATTGCTATGCCATACACTCAGAGTGCCCCCTGCCCCACAAGGCCTTGGCATGATTAACAGTTGACTTGTTAATCCTGCAGATAATTCATGCATTAACAATTTAAGATTTAGACAATGGTCATTGTAGTTCTTATTCCTTAATGTTATTTGTAATTTAAAACTATTTAAGACAAGTTTCTTGTATACCTCTCAATTGTTTTCATTTTTATTCCATCACAATAGAGCTGCAGTTTCCTTTTAAATGGCATTTATTGTGTGAATTAATGCAAAGTAGCCAAATCCAGCTTCGGACACAAACCCAACCTGAAAATTCCCAGTAACCAGGCATGATCAGATTGTAGTGGTTATTTGCAGCTCACAGTTCACAGTTATCAGTACTTTTTTCGGGAGCTTATTATGAAAATGTTTAAATGACAATTTGTTAAGGACATTTGTATGTTTATTCAGTATACTTCCATAAAAAATTGTCTTGCCTTCAGACAAAACTGAGTAATCATGACATCTATCTTTTGTTATTTTATAAAGTTTTCAAGAAAATGGGAACAAATTTTAGGTTTGGTCATCTTTTCACTAAAGGCCACGGGTTTATAAAGCTGCACCCAAGTTATTACGAGGTGGGAAGCAGAATGAAATATCTGCATGTGGTGGTCCCATTTACAGATTAGGCTGAAGATGGGAAGCAGTGCTATAGTCCTGGAGTCTTAAAGAGGAAGGTACAAGTTCACATGAATTAGCTGGTGAAACCGTTGGGAACTCAGTGCCTATAATCTCGATTTTTGGGGGGAGGAAGTACATTCTTTAGTCATTCCCCATTTTCTGTTCCAGAATATCAGCACAGTGCACTGCAACTGTTTCAGTCACTTGGCCATAGACTCCTTTTCTAACAGCTGCATATTCTTTCTGTATACTGATTGCATTGGCGGCATTGTGTCTTTGATCTTGCACACTAGCTTGACATAGTGCTGTCTCTGATTTCTAAGCTAGTTACTTGAGGTATGAATTTTCCATAGAACATGCACTGATACTTCATTGCCATTCGTCTATGGAAAGAAAACTTTTGATGATGAAACAATAAAGATTTTAAATATCATTTTTAGTTTGTGGGTGTTTTTGAAATGAAAATGTGTACTACACACTTCAGTTTCTGAAGTCATTATCCATTTTAATAGTGTAATAGGAAGCAAGAAAGACATGAGTTATAACATTAGACTTTCAGAAGTTTCACTTCCAAAATTAAACTGAAATCATAGTAATAAATATTACAATGAAGCCCTATGAACATTGAGCTTTAGTAATAGGATTGGTAATCTGGGCAGTGAGTTTTACCCAACCTTTTACAAAAACAGCAATAGGAGGTTTTGTTGACATGAAAAGATTACTGATAATCTAAAATTAAATTTTCAGGACACTTTCATGACTGCATGTTTTAATATCTCTATTACCACTTATTATTAGAATATTTTGTTTTTAATAAATCTTTCAAACAGTGAAGAGTAAAAAATTAATCCGTATAATACGATTTGAACAGAGAAAAGTACTCTCTTTTATCAAAATTGAATCTTGTCCCAGTTATCCTAATTATAGTCTCATTATATACTTTATAAAATTCAGATTATAGGTTCTTAGTGTCTGATATGATTTGGGAGATATTGTCAGAATAATCCAGATTTCTAAAGTAACTCTAGAATATTTATATAAAATTTTACTAGATTTTATAAGTCTCATATAACTTTTAGTTAACGCATCAAATATAAAAAGCAGCCATGCAGCATTACTGTTAGTGATACATGTGTGTTTAGATCTCAGAATGCTTTGTGATGTATAAAATGGGTGGGACATGCACATTCATATTTCTTTCATATAATCATGTATTGCCCTTTCAGTAAAGACCAGGAAGCTCTTGTTCTGTTACAAGCCTCCTGATTTTCTGTCATTCCAAGGAAAGCTATCATTTGCTAAATGGAAACCTGAACAAAAGCAAAAGATGTTCATCGTCTGCCAGCAGTGGGATGCAGGCTTTGGCAGAAGTGAGTTTTTTCAGGGGTGGACAGGATTCTGCATCCTATTGCTTTGAACTGGTCATAGGAGATTTGTGACTTTGGCAGTGCCTTCCTGACCTTGGGGTGGTAGAGGAAACTTTCTGACCTCAAGGTTACAGATAGGGGGCCCTGCTAGTGGAAACCTCCCCCAAGCACTGCAATGATTTTTGTTGTTGTTATTCTTATCTTTAAAAATCAACTTTAAGTGCCAAGACAATTCAGTGGGGGAAAGGATAGTATTTTCAACAAACAGTGCTAACACAACTGGATATCCACATGCAAAAGATTGAAATTGAAACCTTACCTTACACTGTATTCAAAAATTAACTCAAAATGAATCGTAAACCTACATGGACAAACTAAACTGCGAAAATCTGAGATTTACGTAAGTATAAATCTTCATGACCTTGGCAAATGACCTTAGGCAATGGTGTCTTAGATGTGACAAGCAACAAGCAGTCAAAGGAAAAATATATAAATTGTGCTTCGTAAACATGAAAGCCTTTTGGCTTCAAAGGACACTATCAAGAAAGTGAAGACAACCCACAGATAGAAGGTATTTTCAGTTATATATCACAAGGATTACATACACAAAATATATAAATAGCTCAAGAGTGGAAAGACAATCTGATTAAGAAATGGGAAACATCCAAATAGCCATTTCTCCAAAGAAGATATAAATGCCAGTAAGCACATGAGAAGATGCTCAACATTATTAGTCATTAAGGAAATCCAAAGGCAAACCACAAAGAAATACCATTTCACATTCCCTAGGCTGGCTAGAATGAAAAAGATAAGTTGGCAAGGATGCAGAAAAATTGGAACCTTCACACATTATTTGGGTTCTAAAATGACTTAGCTGTTTTGTAAAACATTTTGCAGTTTCTCAAAAAGTTAAACATAGCCCTAGCTGGTGTGGCTCAATGGATAGAGCATCAGCCTTTGGACCAAAGGGTCAGGGTCATGTGCTTTGGTTGCAGGCTCCTCCCTGGCCTTGGCCCTGGTTGGGGCTCGTGCAGGAGACAACCAATTGATGTGTTCCTCGCTCATCGAGGTTTCTCTCTGTCTTTCCTTCTCTTTTCCACTCTCCCTAAAAAAGCAATGGAAAAATATCCCTGAATGAGGATTAACAAAAAAAAGGTTAAAAAAAAATGTTAAAAACACATGTTTAACTTAATTGCCACATGATCCAGCAATTTTACTCCTACATATATACCCAAAAGAACTGAAAATGCCTACACAAAAGCTTATACATTATAATAGCTAAAAAGTGAAGTATGTTCTTTTTGTGAAGAGTATATTCAAATTTTTGCACATTTTTATTCTATGGCCTTACTGAGTTGTAAAGTCCTGTGTCAGATTATATGTATTACGTTATTTTACTCCCATTTCTAAAGTTTGTATTTTGCTTTCATAATGTCTTTTAAAAGCCAGAAGTGGTTTTTTTCTTTTGATAAGTCAATTACCAAATTTTTTTGTTTAAAGGTTGTTACTGCGTTTTCTGAGTTTTAAGCATTCTTTGACTACCGCTAACGTCATGAAGGTTTTTCTTCTGTTTCCTTCTAGAAGTTTTATAGACTTATCTCTTACAGTAAGGCCTATGATTCATTTCAAGATATGGTTGTGTGTGGTATGAAATAAGAGTTGAGGCTCCTTTTTTTTCCTCCACATGAATTTTCACTTCCATCACTTTATTGTTAAGACCATTCTTATCCCTTTCAAGCACTTTGGCACTTGTGTAAAAAAATTAACCATGTAAGTGTGAATCTACTGATGCTTTTTTAGTGAGCCTGCCTGCTCTTCAATTTTTTCAAAATTATTTATCTATGCTAAATTCTTAGTACGTTCCTATAAACTTTAGAATTAGCTTGTCAATTTCTGGTTTTTAAAAGCCTCTGGGATTTTGATTGGGATTACATTGAATCTACCGATCAAATTGGAGGAGAATTAAAATCTTAAGTTAACTCTTGCTGCATAACAAACCACCCTCAAACCTATTGGGTTAAATCAACCATCAATTATATAGCGCACCAATCTGCAATTTGGGCAGGACTGAACTGTGAAGGTTCATTTCTGCTCTATATGGTCAGGCTCAGTTTGGGCCTGGTGGATCATCTTCCCAGATGGGGTACCTACGTGGCTGGCAAATTGGCGTTGGCTGTTAATTGGGAGCTCAGCCAAGATGAGATCCAGGCGCCTTGTTTCACTTTCAATGGAAATTTGGCTTCCTCACAACATGATGGCCAGACTAGAACAGATGTCCCAAAACTATTCATAAGTGTATGGCAATTTTGTGACATATCTTGGAAGATATATAGCATCATTTTTGCTATCATCTGTTGGTCAAGCTAGTCAAAAAGTTACCTTCTCCTTGCCCAGGTTCAAGGGAAACAGCCATAAACACTCAATGGGAAAAGTGTCAATGTTACTTTGTAAAAAAAGCATATGGAAAGGAATATATTATGGTATCCATCTTTAGAAAGTATAATCTCCCACAATATTGTGTTTTTCAGTTGATGAGCACAGTATAGCTATGTTGGTTTTTAATTTTTCTCAGCAAATACTTTATAGTTTTTACTGTACAGGTCTTATATTCATTTTACTATATCCCTAAATATTTCAGCTTTTCTGATGCTATATTACCATATTCTCTCTCAAACCTAAAGTACAAAGTATTTTTGCATGGTTTCCATGTCTTTCCTTGTTCCTGTTTAGGAAACTCTATCCAAACACTATTGATACCATAAACAGTAGAATTTCAATTTGTGAAAAGTCATGTGAAGCAAGCAAAGCAGGATGAAGGAGACGGGAATGATGAGGTGGACAGTACGTTTATTTTTGTTGTTGTTGTTAATGCTCACCAGAGAATATTTTTCCATTGATTTTTAGAAAGAGTGAAAGGGAGGTAGAGACAGAGAGAAACATTGATGTGAGAGAGAGACATCGATTGATTGCCTCCCACATGAGCCTTGACCAGGGCAGGGGATTGAGCCTGCAGCCAAGCTACGTGCCCCTGACCGGAATCGAACCTAGGACCCCTCAGGCCGACGCTCTATCCACTGAGCCAAACCAGGCAGGCCCGCGGGCCAAATCCGTCCCGCCAGGCCTTGCAATGTGGCCCGCACCGCGCTGTCATCACTGCACTCCGCTGCGTTTCCATCACAATGACAGTTTATGACTGTTCAGTAAACCATTCGGCCCGCGATTTAGGCTGGATTTTATATTTTGGCCCCTTCTCTGATTGAGTTCGATACCCCAAACTAGAGCAAGGGCATTTATTTTAGATGAGGTCGTTCTCCCTGATGAGGTGTCACTTGAGCAGAGACATGAGTCATGTGAAGAAGCAGCCACATGTATAATAGATCTGAGCAAGAACATTCTAGATGGAGGAAGCAATTTTTACAAACTCAGAAACTTACTGTCTTAGGGAGATAGAGAGTAGGTCAGAGGTGCATAAGTGGTCTGCAGTGAAGAAGAAAGTGTCAAAATGTGAAGATGCTAAGATTAGCTAATAAACTGCATTATCTTTTGTGAACTAGTCTTAAAGATGACATACCATCACCTCTGTCATGTAATATCTGTCACACAATGTTGGTTGAATGTGGGAGAATGTGAATTCCAGGAAGAGAATCATTGGGGGTTATTGAGGGTACTCATCACAGTGGTTTTTAGTTTTTTTTCTTTTCATAAGATACTAGGGAAGGGAAATTCCTTAATTTGGCTTCACTGCCATTGGTACCCAGTAGTCTTTTGCATACTTGTGTACATGTAAATTTTCAAACTTACACAAAAGTAGAATATGTTGAACACCCATGTCCCCATCACTCAGGTTCAACGATTTTTAACGTGTTTTGTCTGTGTGTCCCCTATTTGCCACACCCCAGATTACTTAAACACAAATCCATATCATTTCATCTGTGAGTATCCCTAAAATGTGACTTTTTTAACAAATATTATACCTGGAAAACTTAAAAATAATGCTATAGTATCCAGTTAATATTCTAATTTCCCCTATAAATGTCCTTTTACAGTTGGCTGCTTTGAATCAGGATCTAAACAAAGTCCACACATTTACATAATTATAAATAGGGGAAAAATAGAAAAATAAAAGGTGCTTAGGTTCACTTATAATTTAAGAAATGAGGAGGAATTTATCTTTGGTCTTTCCTTCTATCCTGAACAATGTGACCTTGAATTCAGATCATTACAATGAGTGTTGCCCAGTAGGAGTCAATAAAATGTTCTTTCTATAGGAAAATACAATCTAAGTGCCAAACTACTTGGTGGCAAAGTTGTAGAAAATATCCCATTAGTAAGTTGAGGATGCCAGAAAATGCCACCCATATAGCTTCACACTAGTGAATTCATCTAAGTCACTCAATTTAACATACTCAGGTTGGCCATGCAACTAAACTAAGGTAACACCTGTATTATATACATAAATATATGGCTCTCAATTATAGCTTAGCAGGTGGTTATAAAAAAAAAATAGATGCAGTAAAAACCAAGCGAGGCAAATATACTTCCTTAGAAACAGTCTGGGATCTCAAGCTATTCTTGCACATTGTCCCAGGACATGAGGCCCAAAAAAGATTAATTTAATTGGTATTCAACAATTATCATCTGCCAAATATTGGCTGAAAAATTAAAACTATTACTGAAGAAGAGAAAGAGTAGTTAGTGGTGTTTTATTGGTACTAGAGAAATACCCGGTACTCCTTCAAGTTTTTAATGAGCCACAAAAATATGACTTTGTTATTTTTATATGCTGGGAAATAAATAGAAGAAATTTAATATGCCAGTTGTTTATAAAAAAAAAAACTTAGGCACTCAGCAAGTTTATTTCTTTCTGCAAAATTCCTGCTGAATAAGTAAATGCAGATTGGGAGAGAAATGCCTCTTTACTGTGCTAAAAAATTGACAACGCATTGCCGAAATCAGTTTGGCTCGGTGGATAGAGCATAGGCCTGCAGACTAAAAGGTTCCAGGTTCAATTCCGGTCCAGGGCAGTACTTGGTTGGGGCACAACCTCAGTGGGGGCTGTGCAGGAGGCAGCTGATCGATGTTTCTCTCTCATGGATGTTTCTAACTCTCCCACTCTGTAAAAAATCAATAAAATATATATATATTTTTTAAAAATTGGCAAAGCACTTACTATGTAAGCATAAGGCTATTTTATCTGCCTCTTGTGTTGTTACACTAGGAAACTTGGGCCTGGAGAAGGGATGGCTGGGGTCACACAGGTGCTTATTGCTAATTTGGAATTAAACCACACCCTCTGCCTCCTGGACAGGTATTCTGGCCACTTCACCACAGGACAGCCTTGCTAGCATTACAATCAACAGTGATTAAGGATCAAATACTGAAATGGTATACCCATTTTACTAGAGCATTTCTTTTGAGATGCTTTGGCAATAGGCAGAGTTGAGAAGGGTCACATAAATAAAATCACTACCCCTTCACCTCTTAGTGCCAAACCCTGAAATGATGGGGAACCAAGTTTTCCACACCATCTGTTGCTATAAACATGTAAAGAAGAGTCTGTTGGAAGTGACTTGAATCTACAGTCTAGTAATTGGCATTTTAATCTGGATAGATTACTAATGATTGCCATTTGTCCTTTTATAGAAATTAGTCATTGCAATGCCCATAATCTATTGGTCTCTACAGTGCTCCTATGAGTACAAGGTCAAGTCTGTTCTTTCACCTGCTTCCCCAACAAACTGGTCCTCAGAGACTGTCTGATCATTGCCTCCAGGAGACCAGGCACCTAAGGCTGAGTAGCATCCTTTGGGCAGAAGTAGAACTTGGCTTTCTAGGCACTTCCCTAGTTAGGAAGATCTAAGACTTGCCAGGACAAACTCAAAACTCTCCGTCTGAGGCTCCTTTTCCATGCCATGGAATTGAACAAGGATTTGAACAGAGGCTGGATGAGTATCAGTGAACTTTCCCTGTGTCTGCTTTATAAAAACAACTTGGATAGAAAAAAAAAACAAAAAAAAACCACGAGTGGATTGTCTCCTTTAGAGAAGTTTAACAGGTGGGGTGGATTGCTGAACCTGGATTACCTATTTAGAGCCACTGGCTGCCTCTTGATCAGAGTAGCAGCCAACAGAGGAAAGCCAGCGCCCGGCAAGTGGCTCTCTGTGCATCGGGAGACAGAACTGCCCTGTGAGCCTGGCTTATCCAAAGCAATAGGTCAAGAGATCACATGAAGTTTTCATGGAACATTTACTAGGCAATGCCATTTCAGACTACAGAAATGATTCCTGAAAGAGTATGGTCTTGCCAATGCCATTTCAATACACAAGTTGTCTCTATCATTCCTTGGTCCTTTGTGACTTTCTGTTAAATGTTTTCTAATTAACCTTTGCTAACATTCTGAGCTTTTCAATATGGCTTATCCCATTTTAAAATATATATATTTTTTTATTGATTTCAGAGAGGGAAAGGAAGAGAGAGAGAGAGAGAGAAACATCAATGATGAGAGAGAATCATTGATTGACTGCCTCCAGCATGCCCCACATTGGGGATTGAGCCTGCAACCTGGGCATGTGCCCTGACCAGAATCAAACCTTGACCTCCTGGTTCATAGGTCGACATTCAACCACTAAGCCATGCTGGCTGGGCCCGTTTTCAGAGATTTATCTCCAGAATCTCATACAATACTTTCAAAAAACCTGATGAGGTCCCTTGTGGTCCTTATCAAACTCTTCAGGGTAATTTGGCTGATAAAAGGTGGGAGGCCAGGGGTCAGGACAAATCAGTATAGTATGACTTAGATATTGTTTTATTGTTGTTGTCTTGCTAAACTTATATTCTGGATCAAGCAGGCCAATAGCACTCAATTTTTGGATATCTATGCATATGCCAATTGGCTCACAGTACCTTATGTTTGTATATACAATATATACTGCTTCAACTTTTTTTTTTTTATTGATTTTTTTATGGAGAGGAAGAGAGAGGGATAGAGAGTTAGAAACATCAATGAGAGAGAATCATCGATCAGCTGCCTCTTGCACACCCCCTGCTGGGGATGTGCCTGCAACCAAGGTACATACCCTTGACCAGAATCGAACCTGGGACCTTTCAGTCTGCAGGCCAACACTCTATCCACTGAGCCAAACCGGTTTTGACTATTGCTTTAACTTTGCTTCCACACCAAAACCGTAAACCCTACGGGAAGAAACTATGGCTTTTTCTTTTGTGGAACCAATATAATAGCTTATTAAAGCAGATACACAAATTTCAATAGCAAGACATCAGGTATATTTATCCAACATTAAAAAAAACAAAAACTTTTATTATAAAGAAGTTCAAATATCTGCATCATCGACCACCATCTGGCACTTTCTAAATTCTGTTTCATGGGTGTATAATAGGGGTGTCGAACTCAATCAGAGAAGGGGCCAAAATCTAAAATCCAGCCTAAATCGCGGGCCGAATGGTTTACTGAACAGTCATAAACTGTCATTGTGATGGAAACGCAGCGGAGTGCAGTGATGACAGCGCGGTGCGGGCCACATTGCAAGGCCTGGCGGGACGGATTTGGCCCAAGGGCCTTGTGTTTGACACATGTGGTGTATAAAATGAAGTCTGGGGAAAGATGTCAGTTAACTTTATGCTTTCTCTTTGCTAATAGAAAAAGCAAAATGCAGTATACCACGGGAAAGACACTGCTGTAAGAATTACACAGCAGCCAGAGAGAGCAGAGGCTCCTGCCCTCCACGGCCAGCATTATATAGGCAATGATGAGCTGGGTATGGGCCCAGGTGAGAGTTCTGTAGAGTAGCCACATCAGCCAGGATCTGATAAACAGCTTGGCAGAGGTGTGAATCAGGTAGTCAGCTTTCACCATCACAGCCCAGCATAGGAAACCAAACACCTGTCCTGGGTGGAGTCCGTGCCACCAGGCGGAGAAGGCGAATGTCTGCAACAACGGCCAGGCCCTGCCCTGTTGGAATATGAGGCGTCTGAGCCACCGAGCTGTGCTCTGGTTCCATTTTCTCGTGAACAAGGATATCCTGTGGGTTGTTTCTAGCATCCAAATGTCCGCATCAGGGAGGTATCCCTCCTCGCCAGGGCTCTCGCCAAACTCAGGCCCGAAGCCTGCGGCACAGAGGAGGGAGTCATCCAGGAGCCAGTGGGAGTAGTAGGTGAGTTTGAAGAGCCCGGCCGTGGACCACATGACATAGATACACTGGAGCTGATGGCAGTCCGACAGACCCACTCCTGCACTCACCACCCGCCTCATGACCACCGTCAGGCACTCCAGTCCCAGAATCTGCAGACCCTTCCAGGTGAAAGCCCAGAAAGAGAACCGGGGACACAAAGAGCTGGACCCTTGAACACGAGCCTGAAATCTCTGGAAAGAACACAGAGGGCCTCCTAGGAGGCCAGGAAAAAAGAGCAAGTAGCTGAAATAGGGGAGTGCCTTACACAGATGCTCCGACAAAGAGATCCTGCTCCTGATGTCTTGGGATGCTGCCTCCACCTTCCCCTCACAAATGTCCAGAGACAGGGATGTGACCCTCTGGGTCAAGAGCATGAGGGAAGAAAGAGTGATGCAGAACCTGAAAGAGATACAGTTTTTCATGTAAAAAACATTCCGTATTTATTTTATCCCATTCCAGCCCCTCATACATGACCCTATAAGCAAATGGGGGTTGCTAAACAATTAAGACCAATATCATGGCCTGGAATATGCCCACAAAGACTCTTGGGTTAATTCAGAACCACAAGCTACTCCAGAAAGAATCAAAAGATAAGTGGGGAGCTGAAACCGGTTTGGCTCAGTGGTAGGCCATCAGTCTGCAGACTGAAGGGTCCCGGGTTCGATTCCGGTCAAGGGCATGTGCATTGGTTGCGGGCACATCCCCGGTAGGGGGTGTGCAGGAGGCAGCTGGTCGGTGTTTCTCTCTCATCGACGTTTCTAGCTCTCTCTCTCTCTCCCTTCCTCTCTGTAAAAAATCAATAAAATATATATATTTTTAAAAAAAGATAAATGGGGAAATTAATCAGTCAAAGAGGCAGATAAAAGAATGACAAGGAAAATTGTAGGGAGGTATTGATTATAATATTTCTAAGAATGGCTTCTAAAGATCAGGATCAGGGTCTGGGAGAAATTTGCTATAGAAGAAACAAAAAGTAGTGAAAAGATTATAGAAAGTTGAAGATTGTAAAAAATGAAGCAATCCCTGACCTTTTTTAAGAAAATACATTTTTACTGATTTCAGAGAGCAGAGGAGAGGGAGAGAGAGAGAGAAACATCAGTGATAAGAGAGAATCATGATCGGTTGCCTCCTGTACACCCCTACTTGGGATACAGCCTGAAACCCAGACATGTGCCCTGACCAGGAATTGAACAGTGACCTCCTGGTTCATGGGTTGATGCTCAACCACAGCCATCGAGCCAGGCCAATCCCTGACTTTTGCTAGCAATTTGTGCTGAGGAACGGTGAATCAACCTAGGGGTTCGGTGTGTGCGCTGAGTCATTAACAACCAAGGTGTGTTCTTAACCAATCATCTGAACATCTGAACTGTCCCTGCTTCACCCTCACAAAGTGGAGAAGATCCCACTGGCAAGATTATGGTGGAGAAAATGAAAATTACAGTGACATACTTGACAATCAGGAATACTGTCCTATGGAGAGAAAATAGCATGTTTCCTAATCACTATTGTTTTTATCTGTGTGTCAAGAATTAAGGACAATGATCTCCTCATTTGGTTTATCCTAACAATAAGCCAAGTAGCCTCCAAATGCCACCAACCCCTGTTCACTCACTTTCTGCTAAGTGCCGAATGTGTCCCTTACAGACTCACGTGTTGAAGTCCTAACCCTGGCAACTCAGAATGGGACTGTTTTTGGAGGAAGGGTATTTAGAGAGGTAGTTACATTAAAATGAGGTCATTAGGGTGGGCCCTGATCCAATACAACTGTTATCCTTGTAAGAAGAGGAGATTAGGACACAAACACACAGAGGTAAGACCATGTGGCGGCACAGGGAGAAGGTGGCCCTCTGTAAGCCAAGAAGAGAGGCCTCAGAAGAAGCTGAACCTACCAACACCTAGATCTTGGACTCCAGCTTCCAGAGGAAATACATACATTTCTATTGTTTAAGCCACCCGGTATGTGATACTTTGTTACTACAGAGCAAACTAGTACACCTTCCATTTCAGCTCTGGCTCAGCCTTGCTTCTGTCAGTCCAGATCCTGCTCAACTTGTTCTTCCTACTGAAATCCTACTCCGTCGCACCCCCATTAGTATCCCCATCCCCATCCCCATCCACCTGCCATCTTGCCTTTTCTTCAGAGAAGCAAACCCTGAGGCTTTGGTAAATCAAATAAAGAAAAGGATTCTGCCATGGCCGGTTTGGCTCAGTGGATAGAGCATTGGCCTGCGGACTGCAGGGCCCCAGGTTCGATTCCTGGTCAGGGCACATGTCTGGGTTGCAGGCTGTATCCCCAGTGGGGGGTGTGCAGGAGGCAGCCGATCAATGACTCATCATTGATGTTTCTATCTCTCTCTCCATCTCCCTTCCTCTCTGAAATCAATAAAAATATAGTTTAAAAAGGAAAAAAAAAAAAAGGATTCTGTGTTTGGTATGGTTGGCAAAGTGAGTGAGTCAATGACAGGTTGGAACCAGAGAGGTGACCCACTTCAACAGGTCAAAGCCCCATTTCTCTGACTGACCATGGATACAAAGCGATTGTGCTAACACAGGGAGCCCGAAAAAATAGGCTCAAGATCACAGAGATAGCCGAAACCGGTTTGGCTCAGTGGATAGAGCGTCAGCCTGCGGACTGAAAGGTCCCAGGTTCGATTCCTGTCAAGGGCATGTACCTTGGTTGCAGGCACATCCCCAGTAGGGGGTGTGCAAGAGGCAGCTGATCGATGTTTCTCTCTCATCGATGTTTCTAACTCCCTATCCCTCTCTCTTCCTCTCTGTAAAAAACAATAAAATATGTTTTTTTAAAAATCGCAGAGATTTTCTTCCCCCTAATCTTGGTGATGTCACCGACACATGAAAACACTTCTCTAGGCTGTAATTAGCACTGATTTTTTTTTTTTTTTCTTTTCTAGATTGGGTGCCTTTCCTTCTTCTGAGAAAATGGAAGGGTGAGTCCCAATGACAGTACAACTCTTGCACAGCAGGTGCCATGGGAAGGCAGCAAAGGTTTACAGTGGACTTATACCTCCCCTGAACTGCTAAAGGGGAGGGCAGGCTGCTGGCTGAGTGTCTACACCACCCACACGAGGTGAGCAAACTGTGCTTACTCACTTCCGGGCAGCCTCGTCTGTGTGCCCGGGGACTCCTGGGCCAACCTTCTCTGGCACAAAGGTAATTACAGTTACGTGCCAGACTACACTTCATGGATGAACACCTGGTAGTTATTAACAATCATATCATTACATTTAATTCATTATCTCTAACATACAGGGTCTTGGAAGATAGGTTTTTTTACATTCCACCACCACCACACACCTTTTTTTTTCTTCTTCAGAAAAAGAAACAGAGGCTGTGAGAGGTTCAATGACTTGCTCAAGGTCACACTGCTCAAATATGGAAGAATTTGGATTCAAGCTCAATACCCAGTTCTGCCACCACAGTGCAAACAATCCCTTTGGACGGTTCCGTACAAGCACATGGCTGAACTGCTTTACCTCATGGAAGGAGGTTCCTGCAGGTAATACTCAGTGTAGTGCAAACCCAGGTGGCACAGCGTCTGCCAGCTCATCTGAAAGAAGAAAGTCCACCTGTGGACCTCCTGTGGGCCGAGGGAGCAGATCAGAACCACAGTGCCCAGAGCGGGGATGAAGACAAGCACAGCAAAGGAACCCATGGCAGCCAAGGCCAGGGCCCCTCCTCCAGCCAGGAGAAAGAGGTGCCTGAAAGAAGAAGGACAGACTGACTTAGAACAGTGCGACACATGAGCCGCTGCAGTCACTCTGGGTGACTCAGTGGAAGCAGGCCTCACAGAGCACCTGTAGACGTCATACTGTTATCACTCCCAAACCTTCCTTCCGTTCTTCTGACGGGAAGAGCCATGGGAGAAAGAGCCAGAGTCCATTTGTGAATGATTACCCTAGGACCATGGTCTGCAAACTGTGGCTTGAGAGCCACATGCGGCTCTTTGGCCCTTTGAGTGTGGCTCTTCCACAAAATGCCATGGCCTGGGCGAGTCTGTTTTGAAGAAGTGGCCTTAGAAGGAGTTCAAGTTTAAAAATATTTGGCTCTCAAGAGAAATGTCAATCGTTGTTCCATTGCTATTTAGCTCTGTTGACGAATGAGTTTGCCGACCACTGCACTAGGAGATCAGTCTTAACTCCTGCTTTAGTGATCCTGGGCGCCTCTCTATGATGTCCCCCATTCAAGTAGGAATGACACCTGCCCCCTAACAACTCTGGGTGACAGGTCCAGGAGGTTTCCTGCCTGGGACATCTTTGAAATCTACTGGTATGAAAGTGAGGTCAACCTGGTGTTGAGGATCTAGGAAATCTCTCTCGATGTCATCTCATCAAGAAGTATAAACTGGTAGTTACAGAATAGCCATGCGGATGTAAGGTATAGCATAGGGAATATTGTCAATAATATTGTAATAAGTATGTATGGTGTGAGATGGGTACCAGATTTATTGGGGTTCTAACTTAGTGAGTTATATAATGCCTAATCACTGGATTGCACACCTAAAACTAATATAATATTGTATGTCAGCTGTAATTTAAAAATTTAAAAACACACCTAAAGTAAAAAAATGATTCTCATCATTGGTGTTTCTATCTCTCACTCCTTCTGCCTTCCTCTCTGAAATCAATAATAATAAAAAAAAGTGTGATTATATTTAATCTGCGTTGCAATCTATGCTATTTGACCTACCGTGTTTCCCTGAAAATAAGACATCCTCTGAAAATAAGACCTAGCACAATGTTGGGAGAAAAAAATTAATATAAGACACTGTCTTATTTTGGGGGAAACAGGGTACTATAACATTCATAGATGTCTAGACAAAATCAGCCATCACACCTACCTGGCACGAGTGGAAAATGAATCCATCCTGCAGAGATAATTAAATAGAAGTGCAAAGGGAAAAGCAGACCCTTGATAAAGTGAGACGGGATGGAGGAAAAACAGCCGAAGCCAACCCATTAGGAACTGGCACAGATGATCCTGTCCTCTCCAGAGTCCTTAACTGGTGCCTTCCTGCAGCAGAGTCCTCAGCCGGGCTCTCTGGTCTCTTTATAAGGCACAGGAAGGCCTGGGTGAGCAAAAGGCAAACAAAAGCACTAGGGATGGCAGCATAAAAGTTGGTTTTCTGATAAAAGGAACTGCACTATAGAAACCAAAACATTTGTGGTCATATTACTTAATAATGGCATGTAAGTGCTTTCAAAAGTTCTGGTTTTGTTTAGTTTACGTATCACAGTGTTTGTCTTTCCAGCCATCTGACTATCATATTTTCTTCACTAAGTTAAGGAAAAATCCTATTTTCCAGTAGCGGACAGACAATTCTGCAAACTGGGGGAGGAGAGACAAAAACATGAGTATGAGGAAGGGAGGTGGGTTCTCAAAGAGTAAGAAGATTCCCTCCTCCCAACTCCCACTTCCTCTTTATGTTCTTTTTTCCTTTTCTTTTTTTTAAATGATGGACCTATTTAAAAAAAAAAAAAAAAAAATATATATATATATATATATATATATATATATATATATATATATATAAAATTGATTTTTACAGAGAGAAAGGAAGAGGGAGAGAGAGAGAGAGTTGGAAACATTGACGAGAAAGAAACATCGATCAACCACCTCCTGCACACCTCCTACTGGGGATGTGCCCACAACCAAGGTACATGCCCTTGACTGGAATCGAACCTGGGACTCTCGAGTCCACAGGCCAACACTCTATCCACTGAGCCAAACCAGTCAGGGCCTTTTTTTTTTTTTTTTTTTTTAGTGTGGAAGGGAGAAGAGAAAGAGAGAAACATCAATGTGAGAGACATGTCAATTGATTGCCTCCTGCATTCGCCCTGACTGGTCCTGGGGATGGAGCCTTTGTCTGAGGTAGGGCCCTTGACCAATTGAACCCAAGACCCTTGTGTCTTCAATCCAAACTGGCTAGGGCTCTTTTTTTTTTATTTTTCTTCCATAGTATCTGTTACCACCCCCTTATAAATCTACTTCTCAGTTTACTGCCTGTCCTCCTGCTACAAATGTGAGCTCTACAAGGAAAAGCCTTTGTTTTGTTTATTGCTGTCTCCCCAGCACATAGAACAATGCTAGGCACGTACTATGTACTCAGTAAATACTTGTTAAAAATAAAAAGGCAGAGAAGCCCCTAACTTGTTTGCTTCTGCGTTAAACCACATGCCTGCACTGTTTCTGCCAGCTGAGCCAGCCCTTAAGGAGTTCTAGTCCTGTTTCAACCAAATAGGACTGACACTTTCCCATGCACAGTTCTGACCAATCAAAATGGCTCTAGGGTTTCATTTTTCACTGATTACCTTTCCCCAGGTGGAGCTGAGCAGACTGCCTAGCTGAAAGCGGGCCTGACCTCAGAGCCTCCTGGCTCCCAAGCAGCCTCACCACCTTTTTTCACAGTAGTGTTTTTTTTTTGTTTTGTTTTGTTTTCAGCCATAATGTATTGCCATGGAGCTCTATGAAGTTTCCTTCTTTACTGCACCCCAAATTGAGGTTTTGAATTGGCACCAACTAACTTTGACAGCAGCCATAGGTATCAAAAGTTCCTCATCCCCCACCCTTTTATACTTTCTTTCCCCAAATCACATGTCCAGGATTTTAGTAAGTCCTGCTTCACTGACACCAACTATAATGAAAAAAACTGACATACAGAGTATGTGACATCTGAGACATAAAGGGGCAAAGGGCAAAGGACAGGTGAAAGCCATCTAGGGTGGAAAGTCGACTTGCCTTCTTTGAGAGTGAAAGTGTGATTAGAGAAAGAGGAAGAGGAACATGAAATTAAAGAAAAGAGAAGTAGGCAAGTGTAGGATCTAGCCCAGAGATCGGTTATGGAAAGAGTTTGGATTAAAAAAAAAAAATTATTTTAGAGAGGAAGGAAGAGGGAGAGAGATAAACATCTATGATGAGAGAGAATCATCGATTGGCTGCCTCCTGCATGCCCCACACAGGGGATCAAGCCTGCAACCCAGGTATGTGCCCTGACCAGGAATTGAACCATGCTGGTCAAGGCCCAAACACTGAGAGCAACCCAGGCTGGCCTGGATTTTACAAGGAATAGGAAGTAAAAACCAAACTGGATTTGGTTTTTAAAGGATGATTTTAACTATTGGCTTGGGTGGGGTGTGGGTGGTCGTGGTGGGGTGACTTTGGAGGTGAAGGGTGGAGAGAGCAGACCACAGAGGAGCTGAGATTATAATAGAGAGCTGATAGAGTAAATGATGCAAAGTGGAATGACAGACACCAGCTACAGGACCAGCAGAACTTGCTGTTGAATTATATAGATGGAGAGGTGAGGAGTGCCTAGAACACACGTCAACTCATGGCCTACAGGCAGCATGTTGCCCATAAGAATTTTTTCGGCCCAGCCAATATAACGGTATGTAAGAAACATTTTAATAAAAATTTTGTAACTTAATTTTCACACTACCCTGTTATACATAATTAATAATAACGAATTACAACATTCACTAATGACTGATTACTAGAATCATGTTGCATTCATTTCCCTTCCATGCCTTCCAAACAGGCGCACCATTTCTCTCCACTAATACTAGCAGTGAATATTTTAGCAGCCGATTGTCACCTCATTAATCTTGTACTGCCTTGTTTGGTATGTGCAACAGGAAATATTTTGCTTTCTGAGAACAGGAAAAATAGGGTTTTTTGCATTACGCTTACTAATTTGTGCAGTTATTCAGTGTCTGGTGAGTTAATGTTCAAGAAAAAATATTGTCATTAAAATGTTCTATTATTTTGTTAACGATGACTCATTTACTTCAGCCTTTTGTATTCAGCATGTCTCTATCAAAATAAACCTGTGTTTTGATGAAACTTGAAGCTTTTGTTTTTTTGCGGCCCACATAAACTTAAACCATGTTTATTTGGCCCTTGTTAGCCTTTGAGTTTGACATACTTGCTTTACTGAGCTGGAGATCAAAGGACCAGCTGGTTGGAGAGAGAGCCAGACATGAATCGAAAGCTCTAGGTTTGATAAGACTTTGAGGCAGTAGGCAATTGAATAATCAGGAGTGAAGTTCAGTAAAGGATTAACCGGAGAAAGCCAGTAAGTAAAGGTACTTAATTTATGAGATTGATGAGCTCATCGAGAAAGAGGTAAATTCACTGAACAAGGAAGAGGCCCAAGGGCCTAGCATGAAGTCTTCTTTCTAGTCTCCATTTTAAAGAATGAAGACTAAAAATCCTTGGGCCTAGCAGGAAGTCTTCTTTCTAGTCTCCATCTTAAAGAATGAAGACTAAAAATGAATGGTGGAGTATAATGAGGTCATAATGATGTATGTTGGATTGGATTCAATAACTGTTTTAAATCTGAGCCTATGGACCCCTAGATTGAGTTGAAATCAGCTAGTGGCCATACACCTCCGCCCAGAACTAGCTGACTCACCCAGGCAGCAGAGGAGGGGCGAGCCCCACTCCGGCCCCGCCCCGAAGGACAAGCCCCGCCTCCTTCCAGTCCTGTCAGGTCATCCAATCGCTTGTCGAGATCATCGCTTTTCCCAGGCGCTCGTGTCGATCTGGATTCCAATTGGAGGCGGGGCCAAACCATGGCGGAGAAGGCTCAGAAGAGGTGGGTCTGGTGTTTGGGAAAAGCCTGCTCTCGGCTCTCTGCAGAGATGGAGCCTGTTCTGGTCGCCCACGGCGGGGACTGGGATGGCGTGTTACCCCCGGCACTTGGCCCGAATGCTCCCTGAAGCCCAGGCCTTGCTTCCGCGGCGGGAGGAGGCGACCGAACGGGGATTGGAAGGCCTGGGAAGAGATGCGGAAGCGGGGCCGGGAAGGGCCTGCTCCTCCATCCGGGGCCCACCGCGCAGGCTCTCCCCCACGCGCCTGCGCAAAGGGGTCGGGGCGGAAGAAGGGGGCGGGGGTGAGGAAGGCGGGGGCCGTGAGGGCGGAGGGGTCGCCTCTTCCGCTGCGCTCGGGGCGGCGGGTCGCCGGCGGCTCCGAGCTGCCTTGTCGGGTGTGTGTTCCCAGACACCCACGTCAGGGCTGGCCGCGCCCCGTCCCTGCCGCCTGCCGCGGGCGGTGTGTGGGTGCGGACTGGTCCACGGTCACTGGTGCAGAAGGGGTCGCGCGGGGACGGGAACGGAGACACTCTGCCCGCGGGGACCGGCTGCTTTGTGACCGCGGACGGGGGCCGGAGCTGTGGCTTCCCCGGCGGTCTCCTTGCTGGGAGCTGGTCGTGGCTGAAAGGAACGGCTCAGGGGAGACAGATGCTTAGAGGTGACCAGACGTCCCGCTTTTCGGGACTGTCCCGCTTTTTAACAATTTGTCCCGCGTCCCGGGGCGTTTTAAAAAAGAGCCGGGGGACGCGGGACAAATTGTTCAAAATCGGGACGCCCGGTCACCTTAGCTTACGTTAAACTGTGTCCAAAAACAGCAGTGATCCGCACCCTCTGCTGACTCTCTCTGAAAAAGACGACAGAATTTGTTTCTGGTGCCGTACATTTATTTATTTTTAAAAAAATATATTTTATTGATTTTTTTTACATAGAGGAAGGGAGAGGGATAGAGAGTTAGAAGCATCGACCATTTGCCTCCTGCACACTCCCCACTGGAGATGTGCCCGCAACCAAGGTACATGCTCTTGACCGGAATCGATCCCCAGACCCTTGAGTCCACAGGCTCATGCTCTATCCACTGAGCCAAACCGGTTTCGGCTGGTGCCATACTTTTAAATATAGGTTGTTTTACTTAAGCAGGTAACTAATTTATTTCCTAAGCTACAGGGGAACAGATCTGTGACTATTATGTGCAGTATACAGTAGTGTATACGGTGGAGATGAAGGTATTTCTTGTTGACTTGTTTTTTTTAAATAATATGTATTAATGATTATTTTACAGAGAGGAAGGGAAAAGGATAGATAGGGATGAGAAAAAAAATACCTATCAGCTGCCTCCTGCACGCCCCCTACTGGGGATGTGCCTGTAACCAAGGTACATGCCTTTGACCGGAATGGAACCTGGGACCCTTCAGTCCACAGCCAAACCGGTCAGGGCTGGTTGACTTATTTTAATAGAACTTGGCTGCCTGCTGCTTCTCTGCCCCACCAGTCTGAGGCAGTGTGTCTACCCGGAGGTGTTTGGACCATATATTTTTTTAGTTGATATAAAGGTGAATTTAATTACTTCCTGCAGCACAGAAGTATGCTGATTGTGACACAAACTCTACCTGGGGCATTAAAACTGAAGACAGAGGGAGACTTGTGAATTGCTCCTGTCTTCACTTGTCAGGAGAAATCAAATGTTAGATAATGCTCTTGTCATAAAAAATTAGAGGGAAGCTGAGGGAATGGAAAGTTGGGATGGGAAATAAGGTCTAAAACAAGAGGCATTTATATATAAAGCCTCATTTATTTGACCAAAGCTTAATAAATACATAGTTTAGCGCACAAACCCACTCTAAATGAAAGGCATTAGAGAATTGTCATCTATAAATGGTGATACATTCAAGGATCACATCTCTCAAAGGAAAAATATCCGAAATGACAGGTTCTTTCCAGAAAACTTTCAACAGAAAAGAGATGATTGGTGCTAGGATAGTGATGCCCCACCAGTGAACTTTGCTTCCAGAAATTTCTAGACTCTGGGTTTCTGTTTCCTCATCTGCAAAATGAGAGATTATTTTCTGAGTTACGTTACTCAAGTTTTTCTTTCTTACTCATAGAAAGGTTCTATATTTTCTGTGATTTCAGCAGAATCAGGTGGCACATAGTAACCCAGATAGGTCATTTTCAAATTTCATGAACTTGAGCCTTGTACAAAGCTAGTGAATGTCAAAATGATGGAAATACCTGTAGCTGTGTCTAGTCTCACAAACATTTCTTGAAGTTAGACCCAGGGATTATTCGTTTTTTGTTTGATATATACACTTTTTGCTTAGAGCTTTAAAAATATTTTGTGGTAGGAAGTTTTGTTCACTGAAATTTGTGGAAGAAGAATTTGTGCATGTCTTTCTTAACTTTATCAGCAGTAGGGAAGTTGATATGATTTAAAATATTTTTGGTATTACTTTGCACTTATATTGCAATATTGGGGGGGATTCTGAAATATGAATGATGGAGAGACATGTTAAAGAGTTTGTGCCCTGCATGTTTATATATTAATATTAGTAGAACTTATAAAATAATATTGATATGAGTGAGTCATTGCAATCTAGATTTCTGGTCCTTGCTGGTGGTAAAATAATTGCTGAAATGAGAAAATAACTTTTTGAAGAATTTATAAATCAAGGCAGTAACGTTTTGGTCAACAAAGCTTCAATGGTTTCACATACCAGGTTTTAATAATTTTTTATTTTAAATATATTTTATTGATTTTTTTTTACAGAGAGGAAGGGAAAGAGATAGAAAGTTAGAAATATCGATGAGAGAGAAACATTAATCATCTGCCTCCTGCACACCCCCCACTGGGGATGTGCCCGCAACCAAGGTACATGCCCTTGACCAGAATCAAAGCCCGGACTCTTCAGTCCGCAGGCCAATGCTCTATCCACTGATTTCTAGAGAGAGGGGAGGGAGGGAAGATGAGGGTGAGAGAGGGTTTCAGCTTTAATAATTTTTTAAAATGCAAAATTCATGTCTTAGAAGGTAATTTGATAGCTTTTGTTGGTCTTACAAAGCTAGAACAAGGCAAGGGTGTCTGGTCTCCTAACTCCTACTTAATATTGTACTGGAAGTCCTAGCCAGAACAGTAAGGCAAGAAAAAGAAATAATATGCATACAAATTGGAAAAAGAACTAAAACTATCCCTATTCTCCGAACACAAAAGTTTTTACATGGAAAAACCCAGAGAACCTACCAAAAAAGCTACTCGAACTGAGTGGGTTTGAGTGGGTTTAAGCAAGGTCAGGACACAAGGTCAATATACAAAATTACTGTGTTTTTATAATGTACTAGCAATGGACAACTAGAAATCAAAATTTTGAAAAATCCAAATAGAATTCTAAAGTCAAAATATCTAAAATGTTGTTATTTCATAGAAGCTGAGAGTAGATTTATTGCCCCTAAGAAAAATTCTTTGCATAATGTGAAAAAGTTACTTACTGTCAATTTAATGGGAAAATCATTTGGTACAGTTTATATCAGCACAACACTCAGCTAGGGCAGCATTTAGCTAGATTCAGCTGTGTCAAACAAAAGATCAGGGCAGAATATCAATATTTGTTTTGAACAGTTTGAACTATAAGTTATATCATTCAATAAGCAGTTTTATATACAGTTAGAAAATAAATAGGAACATGTATGCATTACATTAATTTTTATATTAATATTACCTTGCTGGTTAAATAATTTGAATATACACTCTTTTCCCCCTTTTTTACAAAAGTAGTGGCATAGTATATAAACTGTCCATTTTCTGGCTTTGCTTTTCTTTTTAATTTTATTTTATCATTATTATTATTTTAATCCTCGGATATTTTTTCCACTGATTTCTAGAGAGAGGGTGAAGGAGGGAGGGAGAGAGAGAGAAAAAAAACAAACATTGGCATGAGAGAGACACATTGATTGGTTGCCTCCCGTACACACCCCTACCGGTATGTGCTCTTGACTGGGAATTGAACCCGAGACCATTTGGTCTGCTGGCTGATGCTCTAACCACTGAGCATCCAGCCAGGGCTGGCTTTCTTTCTTTTTTTTTCTTCTTCTTTTTCTTGTAGTCTGGAGATCATTTTAAATCTTTACATAAAGAATTATTCTTTTTTTTATTATTGTGTTTTAGTCCATAGTATACTATAATTTATTAACCAGTCCCCTACTAATGGATATCTGTGTTTTCAGCTTTTTGGTGCCGGTGTTGAAAGAAAAGGATTCAAGCCTCTTTTTCTCTCAAGCATTGTAATTAATAATAAGGGCTCATAGATGATTTTAGCCTAATGTATAGTATGCCAGCTGAAAAGTTTATAATATATTAAACCTTACCTTCTTACAATTTACTTTGCCTTTACTAGTATCCATCAATTTTTTTTCTTAGCCTTTTTTCATCACAGGGTATGATGGCTTCTATAACAATATTTGTAAACTTCACCCATGCTAAATGTTACCTGTTTTCTTCCTTCAGTGTGAAGATTGCTCCTGGAGCAGTTGTGTGTGTAGAAAGTGAAATCAGGGGAGATGTAACTATAGGTAAGAAAATAGTTTACTCGTGTTGTTTCTCAAGAAGTGATGTGACTTAATTTCAGTGTTTTACAATAATTAGGTATTTTGTCTTGCTTCACTGATGTCCTGCTTTTGCCAAAACAATCTATTTTCTCCCATAAGTGTTTTAGGTTTCTAAAAGGATGTAATGTGATGTAGACCCTATTTAAACTTCTATCTGATAAACTAGTGAAGCAATTTAAATTATTCACTTTACATCTATTGTGTGCTAGCACAGGGATATAGCAATGAATAGAGCAGAAAAACATACTGCCAGTTTTGGAGCTTACATTCTTCCGGCTGATTATTAACAGTGTGAGCCATGAAGTGTGACAGACTGAGGTGAGCATCCTTGCACTTCACTTGTTGGGTTAATATAGACATATTTCTTAACCTCAGCAGCCTTCATTTTCCCCGTGTGTGTCTCAGAATGGGTTTAGCTGCATGTAGGGGTGGCTTAAACATGCAAAGGTTTGCCGTCACCGGGTGGCTCAGTTAGTTGAAGTGTTGTCTCATATACCAAAAGCGTTGCGGGTTCAATTCCCGGTTTGGGCATATACCTAGGTTTCTCCGGGAGGCAACCAATCGATGTTTTTCACATTTATTTATTTATTTATTTATTTATTTATTTATTTATTTATTTATTTTTCTCCTTTCCTCTCTCTCTAAAAATTAATAAAAACATATCCTCGGGTGAGGATTAAAACAAAAACATCTAGAAGTAGGTAGGTAATTCAGGGCTGGTCAATTGATTGTCCAGGAATCCCAACCTTGCAGGCCAGAATGTGATGACTTAAAGTATCAAGTGTGATGTTAAGAAAGGGGAGGAGTGGAGACAAAAGAGTGTACCTCTCAGTTGAGTCAGCTCCCTTTAAAATGTCATTCTGAAAGTTCCAAGTAACCCTTCTGTGTGATCGAATGCCTTAGACTTAGTCTTATGGACACATGTAGCAGCTGTAGGGAAGAAGGCTGGGAATGTAGTCTTAACTCATCTTTTTGCTTCCCTTAACAAAATAGGATTCTGTTACAAGGAAAAGGGGAGAATGGATACCCAGAGGCAATTAGCAGTTACTGTCGCATGCAAACTAAGTTTCTACCTTCTAGACTTTTGAAGGATTAAATAAAAGAATATTTGGGGAAGTGATTGCCTGCAGCCTAACACATAGTGAGCACTCAATAAAAGTTAGCTAACATAGCGAACTGATAAATCTTGTCAGGGTAGCCTTGCTAGAGATCAATTCCAACATTTAAAACAATCGAACAGTTCAACCTGTGGCAACTTATATGCCCATAACTAAGTTCCCCCAGGTTCTTTTACATGTTTTTACTGGATATGGTCCCCAGAGTAGAGGTAACGTGAATTAAGTACATTTTCAGAGAGAAAATATGCCTTGTTCCCTTAAAGTAACAGTATCTTTCTTTAATAGGAAAAAAATCTTATAAATTTTAGTAAGTCTAATCTTTCAACCAATTTAGGCATCATGTCGTATAAAACTAGTAAAGATTGTGCCAGTTGTTAAGGAACATCTTAGGAATTTGTCAGGTTGGATTTATCTTAAATTGATCAAATTTTGAAGTTTAGAAGGTGACCCTATTTATTTTCAGTTTTATGTTAATTCTTTAACTCTTCAACTACCTGCAAACTCTGTTTGAGGAGAAATTAGGCCATATGTTTATCAAAACAGTCTTCTGCATTATTTCTATTCTGGTATTTTTATGGTTTTCATCATGATTTGAGGAATGACATCTAATATTAGCTCACAAGATATTCTATAATTAGAAGGAAAATAATACTAAAATAATGTAGTTATTTGTATAAACTCTTCCTTTCATTCTACTTGTCCATTTTAAAGAATAAGTTTACATTATCCTCTCTTGTCTGATATCTCTACAGGCATACATGCACAGACAGTATACCTATATATATGTTTGTTTATATATTTCAGATTTGAAATAACTCCTGTTTTTTTGCAGAAGCTTCTCTAGAATAGCTTTATTTACCCTATGAAAAGAAAAGGTCGACCACTGGACCACTGCATAGGATTGGGGCATGAGGGTCTCAGCAGTCAGCATTCCGAATCTCTTCTATTTCTCCCTCTCTCCTTTACTACTTTGTGCTCCTCTCCTTTCTTTATCCCAATTATCCTCCTACTTCCCCTAAGTGTTGAAATCATGTAAGTCAATATAGTACTAACTAAATATTTCCATATAATATTTGACCACTAGCTGATAGGAAATCTGATGGTTAGAATATAAAATGACAGTTCAACACAGATTTTCAGTGATGGATTGTAACATAAGAAGTAATAATTTTTTTTTAATGGATCTAAGTTAATATGTGTTATGTTTACTTTGACCCTTTTTTAGAACAAGAAAATTTGCTCAAATACTTTATAGAAATATATCTACTTTAAAAATTAAGGAAAAGAGCCGAAACCGGTTTGGCTCAATGGATAGAGCGTCGGCTTGGGGACTGAAGGGACCCGGGTTCGATTCCGGTCAAGGGCATGTACCTTGGTTGCGGGCATATCCCCAGTAGGGGGTGTGCAGGAGGCAGCTGATCGATGACTCTCTCTCATCAATGTTTCTGACTCTCTATCTCTCTCCCTTCCTCTCTGTACAAAATTAATAAAATATATTAAAATAAATAAATAAATAAATAAATAAATAAATAAATAAATAAAAATTAAGGAAAAGATTCAGAAGTAATATAGTTACCCATTGTCTTATCTTCCACAATTCTGGTCTCATTTTCATGATATGCGTTTCTTATCTTTAATTGTACATATATAAATATGGAAATTTCCCAGAATTGATATTTAGATAGCCGTTTCTATCATTGTTATATTTGGTATAAAATATCTTTATCCTTTGGCTACTATTTTTTAAAAATTTAAAAAATTGATTTTAGAGAGAAAATAAACGTGAGAGGGAGAGAGAGAGAGAGAGAGAGAGAGAGAAGCATTGATTTGTTGTACTACTTATGTACACATTCATTGGTTGCTTTTTTTAAAAAAAATTTTGTTTTTAATCCTTACCCAAGGATATTTTTTTTTTAATTGATTTTTGGAGGGAGAGGAAGGAAGTAAGAGAAAGAGAGGAACATCGATTGATTGTTTCCCATATGTGCCCGATCTGGGTTCAAACCCACATCCTAGGTATGTGCCTTGACCTGGAATCAAACCCCAACCTTTTGGTGTACAGGACGCTCCAACCAACCGAGCCTCCTGGTCAGGGCCATTGGTTGCTTCTTATATGTGCCCTGACCAGAGATCACACCCACAACTCTGATGTATCAGGATAATGCTCTAAACAAGGGAGCTGGCCAGAGCATCCTTTGGCTACTATTAGTTCATCTTTTTTATATAATACATCAAATTAGAAAGCTCCTGGGCAATTTATATATATTAAAGCCTGAGTGACCGTTCAACTGGTAGCTATGATGCACAGTGACCACCAGGGGGCAGACACTCAACGCAGGAGCTGCCAAGTCACCGGTGACTTGGCAGCTGCAGTTCTCTGGTGATGCACTTGGAACCAGAAAGGAGGGAGCTGGATTCTGGGGTGCATCACCCAAGTACTGCCTTCTTGCAATCTGGGACCCCTCAGGGGATGTCCGAGAGCTGGTTTCCACCTGATCCCCGCAGGCCAGGCCGAGGGACCCCACCAGAGCATGAATCTGTGCACTGGGTCTCTATTATAATTATAGAGTTAAATCACAGAGATAAATTATTCAATTAAAACTTGCTTTCCCTGCCATGTTTTATTTTTCACTTTATGGCTTTTATTGTTTTTGTTTTATATTAATTTGCCAGAAGAATTAGTTTGTCTTTTTTCTGTTGTGCTGTGGATATAGAGATTTGAGCATTTAATACAGCTGCTTTCTGGATTAAGTGGCAATAAATTCAAGTGTAGTTTAACGTATAGATTTTTCAGGATGTTATATATAACTTTTTATCCCCGCATTGGTTATACTCTTACTATATTATACCATTCTGAAATATTTGGGGGGGGGGGGAATGGTTTCCTTTGCTGTGTGTTTCAGTGTAGTAGAACCCTAGAAAATCAGGTGTCTGGTTAAACAAAGAAACTACAATAGTCCGAAGCTTTGAAGTATTTTCCTTAACCAGAAGCCCCATGACTCGAGGTGGCTCTGGAGCTGCTTCATTAGAGGCTGCTGAGAACAGACCGTGGGGAGAATAACAGCTCTCTTGTTAATTGTAATGTGGGTAAACGCGGTTTCATAACACCAAGCCTGCTTTTAATTAGACTGCCTTGATTTATGGGCCATGCATTACTTCCTGTAGATTTTATTTTGAATGCTGAAGATATTTCAGAAAAGTACCATAAACACAGTCCTGTAGTCCCATAATAGGGTGAGAGGCCACCGTCTCCTGGGTCGGGACCGGGCTTGGCTGAGACATATAGCGTGAAGGCAGAACTTGGCACAGTGTAAAAGCTCTGTGATGGAAACACTTTGTCCCACTTTATTCTGTCTTTCTCTTTATTGTAGTTTTTAATTTACAATAGATCAAAAGCTTCCCTTTTATTGTGGAAATCTTTTTCCATCAGGCAGAACAGTGGCTTTGACTTGAGAAATTCATGGACTACAAAGCAGTTCTTACAGGTACTTCAACGTGCAGGTCAAAGGAATTGTTTTAATTTTCAAAAGAAAGCTTGTGGCTTTTTCAGCTAGTTATTGACATGAAAACGAACTCAAAGATTGCTTTCTGTGGCAAGGATGGAGAGGGAAAATGTCCTTAACCATATGAGGAGAATGGAAATTTGATGCAAGGAATGTCTCTCTGGCTATGTTGCATCAAGCCCAGCCAACCATTTAGAAAAATATTTCATCAGCCAGTAGGGCAGCTCCAACTCTAGACACATTTATCCAAACAAGGAGATAAGCCAAATAGGGCTTCACCACATGTGGTAAGAAAATATACAAACTCCTCTCCCAGAAAGATCCCAAGAAGGTTCACAACATCTTTAAAAAAAAAAACAACAAAACAAAAAAACAACTTTCCATAGTTTAAAGCATTTTAACCTCAAGACCCTTAAACTTGGTTTGAATTCAGACCCATTCTACAATAGGTAAAAGTGCTTCTTGCATTCAGAAAAGCATGGAGAAAACGGTGTCCACAGTTCAGCATGCTGTCGCTGTCCGGGTGCCTGCCTCCAGCACAAAACCACGCCGAGACAGAATTGCATTGGACGCATCCTTTAAGAAGTTCACCACTCCAACATGTCGTCACTGGTCCGAATGTACTACAGTGATTGATACCATATTTACTACCAATTTATCAGCTGGAATAGAAACACCCACGAGCCCAGGGTTTGGCTGGTGAGAAGCAAACACAGTCTTATGTAATGGACAGCAGTGAATCCATGCTTGGGTTCGCAATCCTTCGCTCCAACTGGCCCTCCAAAGTCAATGCAAGAGCTCTGCTCTCTGGGCATGCCACACACAGGGCAGTCACAGACTGGCCGGACAGTCCTGAGCACAGACATTGCAGATTTAACCACAGGGGCTGGTGACTGCCACCTGGAGTGCTCACTAGTGCATGCCTATTAGGGGCAGGGGGAGGGGGGTGGGGAGGAGGAGACAGGGCCTGTGCTCCATGCAAATTATGGTGGACCTGGGCAAATTTGGACTTTCTTTCAAAACAGGAGAGACCATTTAATCTTTCTTCCCAAATACGAAAATAAGTGCATACAGCTAGTACAAAATTAAAGAAGTTCACATTTACTGAAGTTCACATATTCTAACCTTTTTAATCTCTGCCCACAAAAGATCTATAGGAGGCTTAGGGGAACGATTCAGTTTTTTGTGGCCCATGACATTTGCTGGTACTTCACAACTCTCATGTTATTTCAGCCCAGACGCACCAGGACTTGTAGTTTGGCAGTGCCGCCACCAGGTGGAGGTAGTGTCTTAAACACAGAGGTAGTGTCTCACTCCCAGGGCAAGGCCCTCAGATTTAAAACCAGCTTTCCAGTTATGTACTAACTTATTAATAATGATGATTAAATATAACCATTAAATATAAGGAAACACCTGGCTAAAATAGTTCAGGCATTTTTTATTTTTATTTTTTTTTTCATTTTTTTTATTAAATTATTATCTGTGTACATATTTTAACATTGCCCCCCCCCCCATATATACCCTAGTTCAGGCATTTTTTAAATATCATGTAAGAAGACATGAGATGGGATTAGTTTAATTTTTAAAAATTTGTGTTTATCTGTCTTGTTTTTTTGTATAATTAGCATGTATTATATCATCTTTGAAAGGGAATAAAGCAAATTCTAAAGAAACACAGGTCCCAGTGGTACCTTTGTCTTGTTAGTCTATTCTGGGAAATCTTCTTGCAAGTCTGCTTGTTATCAGAAGCTGCCACTTGACCAGCTGAATATCCAGTGTTTCCGGCTACTTATCTCACAATGGCAAAGGATCTGCTTTTTATCACAGTCTTGATGATCTCCTCCTCCTGTTCACAATTTTTAATACTAGTGTAAAAGATACCCGTAAGACTCGTTTTACTACCTTAAAATAAGGGGCAGAAATCTCTCTCCTGGTTAAAAGGATGTAGTATCCTGATGACCCTTTTCTTCTGTGTCCCTGACCAGGAGTTACTTTGCTGACCATGATAAAGCGATTTGCTAGCTCTCAGTGTCAGATAGGAATGGGCCTCTGTTTTTTTAAGAACTATGGACCAGACCCCATGATCTCCCTTTCAAACATTATTTCCTGTAATTCACCCCATTATGTGGTTATTGATCTCATCTTTTTGTAGATGGGAAAACTGGCTTTTGAAAGATGAAGCACATAGATGAGGCTAGAGTCTAGACTTTCTAGACACGGGTTGGGGTGCTGGCTGGGGCTTTCATTACAAAAGAAACTCAAAATAGGTTGTGTCCCTTTACCATAGAGCATTTTGAAGTAAAATGTAAATCTAGGATTGTGCAAACTACATGCTGAAATTGGTTCAGACAGCTGGAAGAGACCCAGTGTTTGCTTCAACATGGTTTCACACTTCATCCAGAGTGATAACATCTAAATGCCCATTATGAAGGAATTGGTTAAGTAAATTATGGCATATTCACATGATGTGAAATACTATTTAGCCATTAAAAATAATATCTACTTGGGTGTACTTTTATGGGAAATGACCATGACTTATTAAGTGAAAAAAAGCAAATTATAGAATAGGCACTATCCCTTTTTTTTTTTTTTTTTTTAATCTGTGCTTGTAATCCATATTTTTTTCTCCTTCCAGTTGAATTTACTTTTTGCCTGTCTAATGAGATATGGCTATATAAGTGCTATTATTATATATACAATAGCACTTAAGTCTGGAATATACCTCGGACTTTTACCTAAAAATAGTTACATCTAGGGCATGGGATTAGCATGAGAGGATCTTTGCACTCTTTGCTTTGTTTGAATTGTTTTGTAATGAGCATGTATTCCTTTAATAAATTGGGTGTATTTTCTTTTAATCTTCACTCAAGAATGTATATTTTTTGTTGTTGATTTTAGAGAGAAAGTGAGAGAAACATAAATCAACTACCTCCCATACATGCCCCAAAGGATCAAACCCGTAACCAAATTGTGTGTATTTTTTAACAACAACAAAAAAGACTAAGGTGTTCACAATCATGGTCAAGTTGAGAAGCTTCCCAAGGACCAAAGACACGCCATCTTCTATCCTGAAATCTGTCCTGAATTGGGGAATTTACTTCAGCAGCTGAAGGTTTGGGGACCCGGGGTTGATTCTATTGTAATTAGCTGGTTATTAATAACAGGAACGAAGCAAAGGGAAGGCCAGACATTATAGGATTGTTCCCTGCAAACCATTGGGACTGGGCAAAGGGGAGAAAGACACATGCCCAGTAAAGTTGGGGTGACAAGGAAGGTGCCGTGTCAGTCACATCTGGGAACAGAGGTCATTGGCCAGAATGGGCGTGGTCACAGCAAGTGTGTGAAGAGTTGGGATACTTAATTCCGTGAAAAAGGAGTTCACTGCCTTGTGCTCTTGGCTCTCTTGGGACTCGCCTTACTCAGTGCTGGTGGGGCTCTTTTGCTCCTGCTTTCGCACAGCCATGAGGACCCACACACAATGGACTAACGGACTGTAACTAGTCTGATGTTAAACTGGACCCAGTTCCACTATAGAAAGAAAACTCTGGACGCTGGCTCTGGTTTATTATTATTTTTTAATCCTTACCCAAGGATATTTTCCCATTAATTTTTAGGGAGAGTGAAAGGGAGGAAGAGAGGGCAGGGAGGAGAGAGAGAGAAACATCGATTGGTTGCCTCCCACACACACCCGGTCCAGGGCTGGGGGGCGGGGAGAGAGAGGGAGGGAGGGAGGGAGAGAGAGAGAGAGAGAGAGAGAGAGAGAGAGAGAGAGAGAGAGAGAGAGAAAGAAACATCGATGTGAGAGAGACACACCGATTGGTTGCCTCCCACACACACCTGGTGCAGGGCTGGGGATCGAACCTGCAGCCCATTCATGTGCCCTTGTCGGGGAATTGAACCCATGACCCTTTGGTGCCCAGGCTGACACTCTAACCACTGAATCATACTGGCCAGAGCTGGCTGTGGTTTTAGCTCTACTAAATCCTCAGCTGCACATCTCCCAGGACTGGATTAAGGGAAATGGAACTCTGGAAACGCACAGGTGTAACTCCGTGGAAATAAAGCTCTCTACGATATCTCCTCCTGAGGGGGCCTCTGGATATGATTATTCCAGTGGAACCCCGAGAACCCCACTCCCGCTAGCAACGGGAAGAGACAAGCCACATTTTTCTCCCATGACAGAGTGACAGAAAGAGCAAAGCTGCTCTCTTGTTATATCTTACCAGACCGAGTGTGCTTTGACTGTGCATCCTGTGGTAGCTCCCCCCACCCCTTTGTCAATCTCCAGCTCCTCGTTGTCAGGGAAAAAATAAGCTGCCCTCGAGGCTTTGGGCACCTCATTCATTCTAGTACACTTGTGAGTGAGTGTGTGAAGCGCTCCCGGTTTTTAAGATGACAGGCTCAGAGGGCAAAAACAAAATGTCCCTTTTGTTTCCGCATAACATACAGCACCGAATCTTGCCTGTCACAAGCAGATCACGATTACTGAATAAATTAGCAATTTATACAACTGGATTTCATGGCCAGTGTCTCCCTCCCCACTTTCTGCCAACACTCTGCCTCTCTCTTTTATCCGTTACTTCCTGCCGGTTTACCAATGAAAATAGCTTTGGAATTGGGATGGGCAGAGTGGGTGTTGGAGGGCGAGGCTAAAATGAGGTTGTTTTCTCCTCAGGGGTTTCGTTATCACCGGCTTGGGGGCCCTGTGGGTGGGTGGGAGCCGGGAGAGGGGTGTGGTGGCATTCCAGAGCCTGTGGGGAAGGTGACGTGTGAGAGCCCTTTCCTGCCGCCTGAGCTGGGAGTCACTGCCTCAGGTCTCCCGGCATCAGAGTACAGGCCTCCAGAAATCCCATTCGGCTCCTTCCACCGGCTCCCTTCAACCTTTTACTGGTTAAAGGTCACGTCCTAGACCAGACAACAGAAGCTCTGCTTCCTCCCCATGGGTAAACTTGTATAGGGATAGCGGCAAAGTAACAAAGCTAAGGTTAGTTTCCGTATTTTCTGACTCCCATCCCACCCCTGTTCCCTCTTTAATCATTTAACAGACAGACTGACCCTGTAGTACACTAGCATAAGGAAGTGTTAGGTGGTTCACCTTTGCGAAGGAAAGGAAGGAAGAGAATTAACTTTTATTGCCAACTATGTGTCAGAAGGCCGGCTCTACAAATATTATCTCATCGAATCCTTACAACAAACAGCAAGCCTGGTATTTTCACCACCTCCCTTTCGCCGCCGAGATAACAGGGCCTTCAACATAGAGGGCGAGCCAGGGCTGTCTGGCTCCAACGCCTGGGCTGTCTCCACTCACCTTGGTTTGAGATTTGGCACCAAATGCTCATGATAACAGCCGAGGAGATAACATTCGCAGAGTGCCTTGTGTGGTGCCTGGCACATACTTTAGAAAATGTTCCTCCCCACCGCCTCCCTCCACCCCCCCCCCCCACCTCAGTCACCTCCTGTGCTGTTTGAAGCAGAGGCTCCCCTGATCATCTCTTCCCACCATCCTTTTCACAGGACCCAGGACAGTGATCCACCCTAAAGCACGAATCATTGCGGAGGCCGGACCCATAGTGATTGGTGAAGGTAACCTGATAGAAGAACAGGCGCTGATCATAAATGCGTGAGTAAGACCCCTGCACATGCTCTGAACGAAGTGCCACAGATAGTGTTTTTATTAACTTCACCTACCTGCAGGAACCTTTCATACCTGACTTCTGGAAAGCCCATGGTGTTAGAACTAGAGAAGCATTAAGGATCATTTGCACAGAAGGGATTAGTAAATGAGGAAAGGAAAGACCAGGTGAGTGAAGAGACTGGTCCCAAGTGAGGCAGCTCCTTGGTGGGTGGCGGCAGACTAGACTCTCAATCCGATAATCTTCCCCTCACATACCACTACCTCCTCTACTCCGTAAGCAAACATTTCCCAGGAACCTCCAATGTCCCAAGTGCTATGCCGACCCCCACGATGAGCGTCTTTTGGTTGGATTTCTTGGTTCTAGCTCAAATGTTATCTTCATATTCTTTGAAGGGGTTTTATTTATATTTGAAAAAGTTGGGGTCCTAAAGGTGATTTTTAAAGATTAAAAAATAATAAAACATTAGAACATGTGCATGATCTTAGCGAGCTAGAGTGTAATACCTATGAAAATTTCTTAAGCATGTCAGCAGGAAATTCAAGCTTATACCTATTAGGTATATATTATATAGCAATAATGTGTGGAATTTTTAACAAAGACCTTGGGAAAATATTTAACTGATAAAGAGATTTCTTTTGGACGGGAGGTCTTAAAGCTTACTTAGGATTTGGGAGTTTCTTACTATATTAAGCAATTTCTTTTTAAAATATATCTGGGCACCTTTATCATGAGTCTTATTAATAATAGCTATATTCTGCAGTAACTCAGCTGTCGGGGATAAACCATTTTAAAATGACTTCCTTCTCTTAGAGCACAAATTGTGCGTGCATACACACACAGGGACCCTGACCCAAGACTGAACCCAAAACCTTGGTGAATCCAGACGACGCCAATTGAGCCATCCAGGTTACCAGGGCTTAGACCACAAACATTTATGTTCAGTATTTCAGCTAACCACCTGACAGCATAAAACAATCATTTTACGTGAATATCTGTTTACGAATGAGTATTAAGAATGGAAAATGTTCAACTTAGGCATGATTTTGATTCCAATTCAACAAGCTAAAAGTCATAGCCAGTATCTTTCTTACCTTGTCTTGGAGAAGACCCTCTGAGCTTTGAGTGTAAAAAATAAAAGGAAGGCTCTCTTCCTGTGACTTCTGTACATTTCAGTACTTATTTTTTAACTCCGAATCAAGTATAAGGAATAAATAATTCACTTGGATTAAGAAGTTACTTATTTTAAGCTTGATAAGGTAAAATTGAGAGAATGAACCCAAATTCTAAAATTGGAGAATTATTATACATATTCCATTACTGAGTTGATGATTTGTCTCTTCTTTTTATAGTTACCCTGATAATATCACCCCTGACACTGAAGATGTGGAACCCAAACCTATGATCATTGGCACCAACAACGTGTTTGAAGTTGGCTGTTGTATCCTTTACAACAATTTAGGACAAACCATTCCTGGCTGCTTTTTAATTCCTAAGACTTTGTAGAAATTGTCATAGTTTATTGATCAAATATATTTATTATGTATGTATTAATTACATTTTTAGGGATTCACTTTCCAGTTCTTTGAGAAGATACAGTTGCAGTGTATCAGAAAAATGATTCCCCCTCTTCTACTGAATGACCCAGGAGAGTAAAGAAAGAATGCCATTTTCAGATGTGCTTGCACACAGGTGTACACACACAAACACACCTTTAGCTTAGCATTTTGAAGGCACCATCTTGTTCTTGTAACCTGTTGACAGGTAGCAATGACTAAGTGACAATAGACACAGAAACAGTAAAACTAGCTTCTGTCCTGACGGAAGAACCACGATTGCTTCCATTTGACTTCCTATATAGCTTTAGGGTGATAGTACATCGTCTGAAGCAAGGAAATGGTGGATGAGGATGAAAATATTTCATTGTTTTTCCCCCTGAGTGCTTGATTTTTTTGTATTAAAAAAAGATGGTAAAGATTTTTTTTTTATGTTGTCAGAAAAATATTATTTTATAACGGAAAATACTTGGGAGGAGAAAAAGCTAAATGTTTAACAATAGCAAAACATTTATGTAAAACATAAAATGGACTATTGTGACCATTAAGCGGCCATTTAAAATTATGTTTTTAACAATTTTAATGGTATGTAATAATGCTCATAAATTTAAAGGGACCAAATAAAGTGAGCTGCAAAAGTTCATACAGCTTGATTTTGTAGTTTGATTCCCAGTTATATAAAGGGAAATATACATAATTATATAAAGTTATATCAAACCATCAACAGTGTAATCACTAAGTTATTGAGTGATAGGTATTTAACTTTTTAAAAACAATTATGGAAGTATGTTACTCTTAGAATTGGGGCATGAGGTGCTCATTTCTTTAAAAGACATAGAAGCTATTTATTTATTCTTAGAGATATTTACATCGAAAGATTAAAACGTTACTTTCAGTCACCCCTGAGCAAGAAATTTTGGCCAGGCTGAGCTTGCATGGCCCTTCCCACACCTGTCCTCTGCCCCAGGCAGGAAAAGGTCATAGTGAATTAGGGGGAGAAGGAACATATTTAATATTCACTTAACTCTGGCTTACAGATTCCCAAGCCATGAAAATGGGAGATAATAATGTTATTGAATCAAAAGGTAAGCTATGTTGGCAGTTTTATTGTGAAAAGTGATTTCCTCCTTTCTCTTTATGGTATCTGGAATGCAACCTAAGTAAAGGCATACCTCACTTTAGTATGCTTTCCAGATAATGGGTTTTAATCAACATCCAGGCAAGACCCTCTACCAACAAAAAGATTACAGCTTGCTAAAGGCTCAGATAATGGTTAGCAATAAAGTATTTTTTTAATTAAGGTGTGCACATTTTTTCTTTAGACATAATGCTGTTGTACACTTAGTAGACTACTGTGTAGTATAAACATAACTTTTATATGCACTAGAAAGTCAAAATTTTTGTGACTCGTTTTATTGCAGTATTTGCTTTATTGTGGTAGTCTGGAACCAAACCTGCAATATGTTCAAGGTTTACCTCTACAAACTATGGCAAAGTGGTATGCGTGGGAGTGGACTAAAATAGCTGTGAGATAATTCCGTTCTTTGCCTGTAAGGATTCCAATCCAGTAATGAATTTAATACATTAAATTAAAAATTCAGTTGTGTATATTTAAATCAGAACTGAAATTTATGGAAAGTGTAAATGAAAGTTTGGGAAAAGATTTCTACTAAATAATGCACTAATGTCAATGATAATTTAGTGGATTAATGTTATTGTAGAATTGTTAAAAACCAGTTTGTCACCCAAACCGATTTGGCTCAGTGGATAGAGCATTGGCCTGCAGACTGAAAGATCCCAGGTTCGACTCCAGTCAAGGGCACGTACCTTGGTTGCGGGCACATCCCCAGTGGGGGTTATGCAAGAGGCAGCTGATCAATGATTCTCTTTCATCGATGTTTCTCTCTGTCCCTCTCCCTTCCTCTCTGTAAAAAATCAATAAAATATTTTTAAAAACTCAGTTTGTCTAGCCATTTGCTTTATTTAATTAAAATATATATATATATATATATTTTTTTTTTTTATTGATTTCAGAGAGAGAGGGAGAGGTAAAGAGAGATAGAAACATCAGTGATGCAATAGAGTCACTGATTGGCTGCCTTCTGCATGCCCCACACTGGGGACTGAGCCTGAAACTCGGGCATGTGCCCTGACTGGGAATTGAACTGTGACCTCCTGAGCCACTCCAGCCAGGCCATTGCTTTTTTTAATTTCAGGTCTACTACCCTAGCCAATCAGGAACAGATCTAAGCTACATATCATAAATGGGGCCAGGCAGGAGTTCATGGAAAGCCACCAACCACGACTGGGAAGTAGCTCCAAGAACTTGTCCCATGAAGGTCCAGAAAGACTCTGCACAATGAGACTTCTTTAGGATAATGCTTTATCTTCCTTGGTTCTCATTGGCATGAAATAAAATGCTTTTCTTTTTAAATAATGAAATTAGAATTTTCTGATTCCACTTAGTGGCTTTATTTTATTTTATTATTTTTTAATATATTTTATTGACTTTTTACAGAGAGGAAGGAGAGAGAGAGAGAGCAAGAAAAGTCGATGAGAGAGAAACATCGACCAGCTGCCTCCTGCACACCCCCCACCGGGGATGTGCCCGCAACCAATGTACATGCCCTTGACCGGAATCGAACCTGGGACCCTTCAGTCAGACCGACGCTCTACCACTGAGCCAAACCGGTTTCGGCTTAGTATTTTTGTTTTGTTTTGTTTTGTTTTTTAAATATTTTATTGATTTTTTACAGAGAGGAAAGGAGTGAGATGGAGAGCTAGAAACGTCGATGAGAGAGAAACATCAACCAGCTGCCTCTTGCACACCCCACCACCGGGGATGTGCCTGCAACCAATGTACATGCCCTTGACCGGAATCGAACCCGGGACCTTTCAGTCCGCAGACTAACGCTCTACCACTGAGCCAAACCGGTCTTGGTGGCTTAGTGGTTTTATTTTAATTTGGTTGCCAATTATTATTACCATTGTCATTGTCATTTTCTATTTATTATATACTTATTATGTGTCAAACCTGTGCTCAGCCCTATACATTTACTATCCCATTTTATTTCTTACAACAAAATGAAAAAGTTTCCATTTATTGATAAACTTGCTCAGAGAATTTACAGTGACTGCCCAAGGTCACTCAGTAAATCAGCAGCAGAGCTCGGTTTTGAATACTAGTCTGGTACGTGCCTCTGTGTTACTCAAATTCTCAAATGAAGTGTTTTCTTAAATTTTTTTTCTTAAGCCAGTTTGCATTTTTATACCTAAATCATCATAGAAAATAAGAGTGTTCTAATCAGTTGATGCCTTAATTGTAATTCTTCCTTTGTTTTCCCTGCAGCATACGTAGGCAGAAACGTAATATTGACAAGTGGTTGCATTATTGGGGCTTGTTGCAACCTAAATACATTTGAAGTCATCCCTGAGAATACAGTGATCTATGGTGTAGATTGCCTTCGTCGGGTGCAGACTGAGCGACCGCAGGTACCATAACCTCTTTCTAGAGAGTTCTTTCTAGCTGCTATTTTCCCCAAAATACCACATAATTGTTTTAATGGGGCAGCAAGTCCACTATTTAAAAAAAGCTCATGATTACAATAAAACATCACAGAAACATTCCTAAAATTAGAATTTATCTGCAGTGGAATTATTCACTCTTTAATTAATATAAGAAATATGCACAATATGACAATGACAAACTTGATTATAGGAAAAGAAAATTCAGAGATGTTATTCCTAAATGTATTTCCTTATGTATTTTCACTGAAGATTTATCACAAAATCTTAAAAAGTATTGATTCCTCCTAAAATATCAATCTTCAAGAGTTAGGAGTGACTCTACCGAATTTATACTGGACAGTCAGCTGGGGTTCATCAATTAGTTTACTAACAGAGGTTGAAAATAATACAGCATGTGAATATCCAGATGTGTTTGGATAATTTCCTGGCTTATGAGAAATTATCCCCTCCTAATAATCAAGAGTAACGAAGAGCACGTATTTGGAGTTTCTTGTGAGAGCAGTAGATGAATAAGAAAGGGCATTTGGAACTTCCTTTTGACATCTGATCGGAATCTGGCACCTCATTGGTTGGCACACTCGTATACTTTTTTTAGTTACCCAACCTCCTTCCACTCCTCCAGAAGAAAATATTTTTCAAGACATTTATTACTTTGCCTCTGATTCTTAGCCATATTTTATCAGAAATTTAAACTCTAGTGTTTTGGGGTTATTCTATTTCTGTAATGTTTGCCTTTTATTATTACTGCTAGAGGCCCAATGTACAAAATTCATGCAAGGGGCTCGGGACCCCCACCCACTGGTTATTCTGAAGGTTGTTCTGCCATCCAGTCTAATTGGCATATTAGCTCTTTATTATATAGGGCTATTATTAGAATCAAGTATTCTATCGACTGAAAAGGAAAAAAACAATCCCATATTTTTTACTGTCTTTCTACATAACAGCAAAAGTGATTAAAGAGGGAGAAATGAAGCTGGAGCTGGGGAAGGGAGATTAGAATTGAGAAGGAATAGCTGATATTTAATACACAATGGTATGCAACACTTTTCATAAAGATTATGTAGAAGTTCTCATTGAAAAATGATTCCTCATGGACAGATACATGCAAAAGAATGAAACTAGATCACCAACTTACACCATACACAAAAATAAACTCAAAATGGATACAGGACTTAAACATCAGACGGGAAACCATAAAAATACTAGAATTATCCACAGGCAGCAAAATCTCAGACATATGCCAAAAGAACTTCACTGATACTGCCCCTAAGGCAATGGAAGCTAAAGAGAAAATAAACAAATGGGACTACATCAAAATAAAAAGCTTTTTTACAGCAAAAGAAACCATCAACAAAACAACAAGAAAGCCCACTGTGTGGGCGAACATATTTGCAAATGTTACCACTGATAAAAGTTTAATCTCCAACATCTACAAACAGCTTATACAACTAAATAAAAGGAAAATGAATGATCCAATTAAAAAATGGGAAATGGACCTCAAAAGAAGACAGAAGGAAGGCCAAAAGGCACATGAAAACATGCTCAAAGTCACTAATTATCCGAGAGATGCAAATCAAAACAACAATGCGGTACCATCTCACACCTGTCAAAATGGCCAACATCAACAAATCAACAAACGACAAGTGTTGGCGAGGTTGCAGAGAAAAAGGAACCCTCATGCACTGCTGGTGGGAATGCAGACTGGTGCAACCACTGTGAACAGTGTGGAGTTTCCTCAAAAAACTAAAAATGGAACTCCCATTTGACCCAGTAATTCCACTCCTAGGAATATATCCCAAGAAACTAGAAACACCAATCAGAAAGGATATATGGACCCCTATGTTCATAGCAGCACAATCTACAATAGCTAGAATTTGGAAACAGCCTAGTTGCCCGTCAGCAGATGATTGGATCAAAAAACTATGGTACATCTACACAATGGAATACTATGCTGCCATAAAAAAGAAGGAATTCTCATCATTTGCAGCAACCTAGATGGAATTGGAGAACATCATGCTGAGTGAAATAAGCCAGTCAATGAAAGAGAAACACCACATGATCTCACTCATTTATGGTTAATAAAGAACATTATAAACTGATGAACCAAAAGATAGATATAAAGACAATAAAGCAACAAGTAGACTGTCAAATTACAGCAGGTAGGGTAGGGAGATCTGGGAGAGATAATAGATCTTGTATACATGCATATAAGTACAACCAATGGACACAAAACTCTGGGGAGGGGGAGTATGTATGGGAGGGGGGGGGACAATGTTAAATTATGTACACAGATAATAAATGAATTTTAAAAAATGGGGGGGGGGAAAGAAAAGAAAAAAAGAAAAATGATTCCTCAGACTCAGTGAATCAGAGTGTCTAGGAGAGTGGTCAACAAACTCATTAGTCAACAGAGCCAAATATCAACCGTACAATGATTGAAATTTCATTTGAGAGCCACATTTTTTAAAGTTAAACTATATAAGTAGGTATATTGTTATTAACTTAATTAGGGTACCCCTAAGCTGGCCTTTGCTAAAAACTCAAAGATTAGTTTACTAACAGAGGTTGAAAATAAATACAGCTTGTGAATATGCAGGTGTGTTTGGATAATTTCCTGGCTTATGAGAAATTATCCCCTCCTAATAATCAAGAGTAAGGAAGAGCACATTACTCCAGCTCCAGCTTCATTTCTCCCTCTTTAATCATTTTTGCTGTTATGTAGGAAGATAGTGAAAAAATACAGGATTGGTTATTTCCTTTTCAGTCTACAGAAATAATTTGGCTCATGAGCCGCAGTTTGCCGACCACTGGTCTAGGGCAAGGACCTAAAATAATATTTTTCAAAGTTACTCTTAGGGAGGTTTACAACAGGGAAGCTTGAGCAAAGCTAGCATATGAAGAGTGAAGATCAGATGAGTATTGCAGGTGTGTGCTAGGTAGGTCTTGTGGAAAGCTGTGTACTCTGGGTATTTTACTTATGTTGTCTTCTGTAACTGGAATTTTTTAACATTTTAGAGGCCAGGGTGAAATCTATAAAAGCAGTGTTGAAAACTGAGTCATTTACATATTCTTATATATAAAACTAGAGGCTAGTGCATGAAATTCGTGTGGGGGGGGGGGTCCCCTCAGCCCAGCCTACACCCTTTCCAATCTGGGACCCTCTCAGGGTATGTCCGACTGCCAACATCCCTCTTGGACATCCCTCTCACAATCCTGAACTGCTGGCTCCTAATTGCTCACTTGCTTGCCTGCCTGGTCGTCCCTAAGTGCCCCCACTGCATGCCGGCCTTGTCGCACCCAACTGCCCCCATCTGCTGGCCTGGTTGCTCCCAATTGCCCCCCTCCTCCCCGCTGGCCTACTTGCCCCTCACTGCCTCCCTGCTGGCCTAATTGCCTGCAACTGCCCCCCCTGATGGCCTAGTCACCAACTGCACCTAGCCTGGTTGCCCCCAACTGTCCCCCTCTGCTGGCCTGGTCATCCCTAACTGCCCCCCCTGCCAGCGTAGTCACCCCAACTTCCTCCCTTTGCTGGCCTGGTCACCCCACGCAGCCTGCTTGTTCAGTCATTTGGTCATCCCTCACTAACCCCCCTGCCAGCGTGGTTGTAGGCAGCCATCTTGTGAGGGCGTGAGGGTCAATTTGCATATTACCTCTTTATTATATAGGATATTTGGCTTTTCTAATCAAATTTAATATATATGTTCACTGTAAATTTTCTTAAAAATGGGGTAAGCAGTAGTAAATCAGTGAGAATCATCTGTAATTCCATAATCTAGTGATCATCATTTCTATCTGTACTCGTAACTTTGCTTTCTGCTAGTTCTTAATGATCTTTTCATTTCAGCCCCAGACACTACAGCTGGATTTCCTAATGAAAATCTTGCCAAACTATCACCACTTAAAGAAGACTACAAAAGGAAGCTCAACTCCAGTTAAAAACTAAGAACAAGTTGTGACATCAAGATAATACTTTGTCTTTGACCACTGTCTTTTGAAAGGGCCACACTGTTTATGCCTTCTTAGCAGGTCACAGCATAATACATGTTGATTTTATTTTGTAAAACAAACTTAGAAAGGAAAGTGGTGGATTTTCATTATAACTGTTCTCTGTATTTTAATTAAATGTATTATTTTCCTATATCCCTGTTCCTTTTCTGATAGTTTACAGATTTTTGTTTCTTTTGTTATGTAAAATGTTAGATACAAATTTTATTTACACAAAAGACTACCTGTGATAAGGAAAGACATATTGTTATGTATTTATATTCTGCCACATACTAAACTAAATAAAAAATGTTGATGACAGGACTTTTAGTGAGCTTATTTTAATCAATTTTTCTATTTACCTTAGCTTTCCCAAAAATAACTCTTTTAATTTTTATTATATACTGGTTGTATTAAAGCTAATGTGTTTGCCTTTTCATTTGGTGGATTTGTAGCTTTTTAAAATGAGGTGAAATTTTAGCAACTATTGAATTAATTCATTTTGTTTCCAAGAAAAAAGTACTTTTTTCTTTTTAGTAAAACAAAAATGGTCAGGGAAAGATATCGTATTCAATAGAGTACAAAGTCAGAAAGAATGATGTCTGATGAAAATGACAAGTGACCATTAATTGTGTGATTCTTTTTGGTTTCTGAGGACAATGAAACCAAAAGAGATTTTGATATATTTATGGAATTATTTTGGCATATTACTAATTATTGAGCTCATTATAATTCTATTTAATTACAAAAATGGGCAAAACAATGAAGATTTTGTTGTAATTCCAAGTATTTTTAATAGTTCAAGTGCACACATTTAATGGAACATACTTTTCAACTTTTGAATCAATAGATATTAACCAATACTATTAAATACTAAGATATTTTCTCTTGAAATTTAATTTTTAAATGTGGATAATAAAATCTATTTTTGAATTTCTGAAACTGACAGGTACAAATTAGCCTAATTGTTCCAAATTTGAATGAATTGATTTTGCTAAGAATACTTATGACTCAGTTAGAAAACTGTATGACTAGATACAATGTCTGAAAAAGGAGAACATCAGATAAAACTCTAGTTTTGATAAGTGGTATTTATTCATTTTCAGTTCCTGGTACTCAACTCAGGATTTTGTTGACCATGAAAATTATGGTAGATAAAAGATCTGAAATGACAAAACTGCCTTTGAAATGCTATGTCAATTCTAAAACACTATGTCTGGGCAAGCTCTGATGTGCTAACAGGTAACTTCTGTTCCAAACTACCCCAGGTTTTAACCTAGTCTTTAAAGTTGCACACCATCCATTCTGCTTCATTTTCTTTGTTAGAAGCAGGTCACAAAATTCATCTCACACTCAAGGGGAGGGGATTAGGCTTCACCTTTTGAAAGGAGACACATCCAAGAATTCATATTCCAAAACCACTAGCATATACACACATCCATTTAAACTGGGTTCTTCCCAGTGCACTGTTGCATCTCTAGGGATCTCCACATGGGAAGAGGGCTGTTTGTTAATGGGCATAGCGCATGATATCATCAAAAGTCTTCATCTTATAACCTGTAAAGCCTATCTTCCTAAAAACATGTATTACTCATCCTAAATATAGGGTATCCCCCTAAAAATGTATATACATACTAAATATTATAAAGGCAATGTTTATTAAAATAAATTTCATTTTCAAAATTAACCTATCAGCTGTTAAGGTGTGTATACGTTTTTTGGGGACACCCTGTATGTATGTATGTATGTATGTATGTGTGTGTGTGTGTATATATATATATATTTTTCCCCCCCCCTCTTAACATTTTATTGATTTTTTACAGAGAGGAAGGGAGAGGGATAGAGAGCTAGAAACATCGATGAGAAAGAAACATCGATCAGCTGCCTCCTGCACACCTACTGGGATGTGCCCACAACCAAGGTACATGCCCTTGACCAGAATCAAACCTGGGACCTCACTGAGCCAAACCGGTTTCAGCTTAGTTACAATTATTATAAGTAAAATTTTTGAAGGATAAGAATGCTAAATGATTGTTGAAAATAATACAAAACTCTTCTTAACAATAAAATATATAAACTAACTGTTGTTTTTTAAATTTCCACCCCTTTATTAAACTTGTATAGAACTTACTGCATGCCAGGCACCACTAAAAGCAATTTATACATAACTTATTAATTATACATTCACTCATTTAATTCTTTTAACAGTCAGGAATCACTATTTTATAGATGTGGAAACTGAGGCACAGAGAAGTTAAGTAACTGTCCAAGGCCACTCAGCATTTTGACCCCAGCGTTCATGATTTTAACCCCATTCAATTCTGCTTTTTGAGCTAAACCTTTTAAGCTAAAGATTCCATAATTCAGTGGGCTTCCTAAATGCTAGTTAGGAAAAGAGCTATGGATTTGCTTTGTCTTTGCTTCTTTTAAAAGTTCTTAAATTGCATGAGACAAAACAATAGGGAAATTGTAAAAGAACTGTTTGGTGTTCCCACTGAATTCAATAAGAATTACCTCAAGGGGCCCTTTGTTGAGGCTATAGGTCTTTCCGCCTAAAACTTTAAACTGGTTCTGTGTATTATTACTAATGGACTGTGGTGGTAAATTATGGTGGGTTTTTACTTATAAAAGTAATATAATTTCATTTTTGATCATTTAGGGGGTGGGGAGGACGTTTTTCTAATTCCATGGCCCACCCTCAAAGCACCACCACTTTTATCATTCCGGTGGCTAATTCTTTGTGTGCAATCCAACCATTAACGAAGGTAAATGAAGATCTCTTCAGATACTTTAATCTTACGGCTTTGTAATACCCAATGTAGACCGGCTGTTTTACCACAGGAGAGCCCCAGGATACAGGGTAAGTTTTCCCCTATTGGTTAGCAAATGGTTTCTTTTGGGGAATTTATTATCCTTGGTAATCTGACCCATATTAAGGCTACTTTAGGCTTCGATATTTTATTAAACACAAACTAGGAACAGTTCCTTCCCTGCCTCCTTCAAAGGGAGATATATTTTAATATTTTAGAGCATTTACCAGGAGTAGAGCCAGTGACACTAATCACATCCACATGGAGGCTCAGGCACTACACCCTCCCACAGAGAAGCATCGCTGGTCCTACTAGAGACTCAGCAAAGAGAGGGTCCTTCAAATCCTTTTTGTTAGCATTCCTCCCCAAAGAACTTCAGCATTACCTTCACGTGCATTTGAGTGCTGAATTTAGATTTTTTGTGGAACTCACCTTTCCTATGGTTCGGACTTTTGAACCACTCTCTGTTCTGTGTGAATAATATGCCTGTGGCTCAAGGCCCACCCAAATTTTACAAGTAGGAAGTAGGCCAGTTCCTGATGGATTAATCACTTTTCTCCCTAATTGAATGGTGTGTTTTCCAAAAGCCAGTCATTTGTTCCCAGACATGTTCATTCAAGTTGTATTTAGTTATTATAGAATGTAAGTCAATATTAGCAAACGCATGTAAACATGAGTGTAAAGAGAATGGTAATCTCTATGAAAATAAGTTGAATGCTTGGAGGAAACATGATCAAGCCAGGTCTTTCTCAAGGGAAAGAGAAAAAGGCTATGGAATTAGGTGTGAGTTGACACATGTGAAAGTTTGGGTGGAGAAAGGGTTGTGAAAATCTAGAATTCTGTCAGCTTCCGTGGCAGAGTCTGGGGAGGGGTGGCAGGCATCGTGTCCAGCCATGAAGGTGGCAAGAAGCAGCCTTGAAGTAGCCCAAGAAAGAGGCCAAGGGGATGGTTGAGATAAAGTGTTCCAGAAACAAAAAGAAGCAGAAGAACACCGAGGTGCTAAAAGCAAAGGCCAAAGGGAAGTACCTCCAGGCCACAGGTAGAATGAAGTTTGGCAAAAAGTGAGCGTTCCTTGTGCCTGGGCAATGGTGACGTTTAGTTCCATTCATGTCTTAACATCTGGGTTCCCTGTCCTAACATATCTTGTCACCTAGAGTAAAGTGTTGTCTTGGAGCTTGTTATACATTTAAGAATAAACTTTGGCCCTAACTGGTTTGGCTCAGTGGATAGAGCATTGGCCTGTGGACTGAAGGGTCCCAGGTTCGATTCCTGTCGAGGGCACGTACCTTGGTTGCGGGCATATCCCCAGTGGGGGGTGTACAGGAGGCAGCTGATTGATGTTTCTAACTCTGTGTCCCTTCCTCTCTGTAAAAAAAAAAAAAAAAAAAAAAAAAATCAATAAATAAAGTATATAAAAAAGAATAAACTTTGTATAATTAATAATAATAATAATAATAATAATCATGCAGTGGCTCATCTGTTCTGTTCTTCTCACTCTGCCATTTCAACCTTAGCTGTGAGGTCAAAGTAAACCCAGCCCAGAGTACTGGCAAAATGTGTTCTTCAGCATTTGTTCTATCCCAAATTCTGTACCACCTGGGATTAAGTCAACTCATTTGAAAACAAAGCGCAACAAAATCTAGAATTCTGCCCGCAGTTTACAAGCATCGCGAGTCCTCACCCCACTGAAGCTGAAGTGAACAATGCTCCTTGCTGTGTTAAGGGAGGTCTAATGTGCAGTCCCCATTCAGAGAAAAGGCTTTAGCCTGGTATCAAAGCAATGATGGCTGAATGGACTTGTGTATGTTTTAAAATAAAAACAAAGTTTTAAGGATATTTATTATAATTTTGAGATTCCCTACTTTAACTAAGTCACTACAGATTTTGACTACATGGGGGAAGAGAGCCTCCTTCAATAAAATCCAGGAGCTGCCAAGCAGACATGGGTGTGGGGCAATGACTTGCCTGGACCACAGCACTTGCCAATGGTTCACATACTTGCAAATGGATAACCTCACATTTTAAAGATTACACATAGAGTCCCTTATCTCTGGGTTAGATGTGCTTCATTTTTAATACAGCAGATTTTTAGAACTTAACCACCTATAATGTGTCCTAACCCTATTAAATGAAAGAATGGATTTAGGTCTTTCAACTTACTCTGTAACTGTGCCTAAAATGTCTCCTTTCGACTTAGGGCTGGCTGGCATCATTGTAGATGTGTGATATATAACATTTAACTGCTTAGAAGCCAAGAAGGAAGAAGGGCTATTGTCTTCCTTCCTTCTAATCTACAGTAATAAAAGAGTAAGATGCAAATTGACTATACTTTTTTGACCCCCAACAACCAATCAGGAGTGAGTATGCAAATTAACCCAACAAAGATGGCAAATTAATTTGCATATGCAGGCTCCGAAGTGGCTGGAGGCGGGGCTGGATGCAGGTGTTCCATACCGCCCCAGCCACTCTGGGCCTCTCTGGGCAGTGTGGGAAGGCGGAAAGGCAGCGCCAGCCTAGAGCGAAGGTGGTGCTGGCAGCCAGGGGAAGGAAGGCCATTCTTGCACGAATCTTCGTGCATTGGGCCTCTAGTTCTTATAGTTTCAGACAGACTGAAGCCTTCTTAATTAACCACTCTTTATAAAGGCATTCTGAAAATGTATTTCATCAATCAGAATACTGCCTCTTTCTAAGAGAAATTGAAAGTGGGTTAAGATAAAAAAATGCATATGTGATAAGACTAATAATGTAGAAAAATGAGGAGAAGCAGATGTGCTAACCCTGAGTCTGAGTTAACCACTGTGACTGAGCATCAGGTTTGGCTTGAGGAGCAGGTATACAAAGCAGTTGGGAAACCTGGAGCCTGGTAAGGCTACTACATGGTGGCCAATATTATTATAATTCATAATCATCTTACATTTCTTGTCTCAATCCCATGTTATTTCACCACATCCATTGCCACGACATCCATTTTTAAAGCTTTAAAGTCATTTTGGATCAAGAAGCCATCGGGTTGGCATCTTCTGTACAAGCCCAGCACCGAGCTCCACAGGGCTGTGTGTGAGCTCACTCAGGATCATTTGACTCTTGTGTTTCAGGAAATAAAAAAGAATGATTAAACTGGCAATGTGTTTTTGCCATATGTTTAGCTCTTTCATCTCTGACGGCAAAATGTGGAGGCAATAAAGTCCCCCATATTTTGGTCTGAAACACATCTCCGTGACTCTTGGTGGCCATGACAAATAAGAAAAGAAAGGGTAAGTTAACATTGTTCTCATCACATATAATGGAAGGTCTCAGCTAGAAGACTCAAGAAGTATTTCTAGTGCCGGTCAGAGAGACTGGGGAATCCAACCAAACAGGATTTTCCACTTGCCCCTCATATGAGATGGATGCCCTTGAGAACCAACTTATAGACCTGTCTGGTGTTGCTCTGGTTAGAGTGTCAGCCCGCACACAGAAAGGTGGCAGGTTCTATTCCCCATAGTCAAGGGCATGTACCTGGGTTGCAGGTTCAATCCCTGACCAGCCTCATAGTGCTCCGTAAGTAAATGAATGAGAACCAAAAAGCATCTAGAACAAGAATGACTCTAATGGTTCAAATTCAGATCAGAAAATATTTTTTTAAAGAGTGGAATGGGTTGTCAACATTTGCAAAATGAGACCCCATAGATTTCCCCGTAGGCAGCCTTCTCCTTTGATCACAACTATCAAAAATCCCTCAGTCTCTATGATTATCGAATTCTCATCTTATCTGAAACTATCATCAGCTATAGTATTTAGCAATTCTGTCTTAAAAGAAATTAAGAAGATTTGGGGTGAGGGAAGGAATAGCAGATGGAATACATTCTATTTTCTCAGTTGATAAAAAGGGAAAGGAGGAAATGTGGACATGATCAATATCCATAATCAAATAGAAAATACTAATTTTCTAAAAAGAAAATGTGTAGGTTAAATTCTTCTTGAAAAATCTGCATTTGGTCTCAATCCACCAAGATGAATGTAATTTTATTGAATTTATCTCAGGCTCATTACTATTCTGTCCTGCTTCAGACATTCATAGCTAAGAATTTCTACAACGACCTCCCATCCATTGGAATGTTTATGTAAACAAAAAAAATAAACATTATGACTAATAGATACAGTATCTTTATACTGTGATTATGAAAAGTAGAAAAAGAGAAATCATTTGACTTGTAGAGCCTTTTATATCATTGTTAAATTCTCCAACCCTGTCCCATTTTCAATTTTTATATTAAAAATCTTCAGATGATTATAAAACTTTATGCATGTACTAAAAAGTCTAATTGTTGGCATATAGGATAGAATTTTAATAAACATGATTCTTTGTGAACATAAGTACACAAACTTTTTATGGCATGATTACATATTGTTGCTTATTTCTTCGGTTACGTAAAACTTCCAGCTGACACATGGTAGTTGTTAGAGGTGCTTAACCATGAAGATAGCAGCTGGCTCGCCAGGATTAGAACATGCCAAGCGGTTCTTCTGATAGTGAGGGGAGTGCTTCTCCCTCCCCTCCCCCCTTAACTGCTGAGTGTCGTGACCTTCATCAATCAGCCCAACACCCAATCTCTCAGCCAACAAGCACCAGATTCTTAAGAAGCTTTTTTTCTTATTTTTCTCCTGGAATGTTCCTACACTAGATCAAAGCCATGTGCAGAAATATCTCTGCATGGTATCTAAGCTGATATTTCTTCTCAAGTACAAAGCAAGAAAGAACAGCCTTCGCCCAGTGGTCCAGAGATCTTATCCCAGAGATAAGTGAAGGGAAGTTATAAGTCCCTTTTTGCTTCCACCTCTGATTCTGCTGTCTGAGACCTCAAAGGTCAAGATGGTGGCCTTCCTTAGAGTCAGGGTTTTATGAGCTAAGAACTAAATAAACTGGGCCTGGATTGAGAGAAGTTTGTACACAACAGTTAGGGGCACAATGGTCAGCTGTGGCTGCCTCACTTGCAAAGCCCCCCAGGATTGACGAGCTGGCACGGGTTGCCTCCCTGCCCTACCCTATGCTCATCTGCCCCACAGCCCTTCCTTGTTTGCCCCAAACCCCATCCCCGTAACAGCATTACTTAACAGCCCAGTTCAGACAGAACTACTCAGACATCTCCCTTTGCCCTTTAACTATCCTACTCCATTATACAGCAGATTCCCAGCCTCTGCCCTCTCCTTGTCCTGCTCAGACCTCAATTTCCACTGCTACCCCTCCTCAGCTGCTCCCTAAATTATGCTCAGGTTCCTTGGGTTTCTGCCCTGGGCCATCCTTGGCTAATTTCACGTATGCCCAGAGCTTCAACCGCCTCCGGTATGCTAATTATTTGAAGCTCATATTTCCACCCAAGTTATCTCCTGACATCCAAGCTCCTTCTAGAGAGTTCCACCTTGATGTCCTTCTGGCATGGCTTTCAACGTGTGCTTTCAGCGGATGAGTCTCACGTGTGGAGGTTTGGAATGAGAGCCCCGCTGCATGCAGCAGACAGTGGTTGGCACCAACGGCACAATTGCAGACCTTAGGAAAAATAGCAGATTCCGCCGAAACCGATTTGGCTCAGTGGAGAGAGTGTCAGCCTTTGGACTGAAGGGTCCCGGGTTCGATTCCCGTCAAGGGCATGTACCGTGGTTGCAGGCACATCCCCAGTAGGAGGTGTGCAGGAGGCAGCTGATCGATGTTTCTCTCGCATCAGTGTTTCTAACTCTCTATCCCTTTCCCTTCCTCTCTTTAAAAATCAGTAAAATATATACTTTTAAAAATAGCAGATTCCATCTGAGTACAGAGACATATGCCCTCCTTCAGCTCTTCCTTTTTACCTTCTATCCAATCCGTAAGTAATACCATTTTAAGATGTATCTGAGATGATAGCAGAGGTCAGTTTATAAAAATGTTACCTCTCCTCGGAAATCCTACACCTGTGCATGGGAGGCACCTACTTTCCCAGACTGGCAACCTTTCTATCATCCTTCCCCCCTTCCTGTACCATCAGTGAGCAGCTCAGTTCTATATCCTTCATATCTTTTGACACCGTCCTTTCTCTCCATCCCACTGCCTAAATCAGGTTTCATCATCTTTATCTTCTAACAGCTTCCAGATTCATTTTTATATTCCCCTCTCTCTAGTCTATCTAGTTATTTTCCAAAAGCACAATATGCATCATGCCTGCATACATTTCAGGACATCCAGTTGCTTGTAAGTAAAGCCTGAATCCAGTCTGGGCCTTTGCAGTGACTTCTAACTGCCTCTCAATCACTCTTTCCTCCCCCCCCCCCCCCACACACACACACACTAGCACCCAGGCCTTCAACCATGAGTAATTCCTCCCCGCCCAGCACACCATCCCCTGCCACGCCATTGGTCAGGTTTCCTTCTCCACTTGGCATGTGCTTGTCTTTCCCTGTCAAATAGCCACTTTACATTCAAAAGCCCAGTTCAGACAGAACTACTCAGACTCCCTCCAGCAGAGGGAGTTCTTCCATGGGCAGTGGACCTACCCCTGGAGGACAGGACTGGGCTGTTCTTGCCTCATCTGCACACCAACCCCCCTCCCTGGTGCGATGCATGGACAGGCCGCTCAGAATGCCCATTGGTTTTGATCTCACGAGAATCAGAAAGCTGAAAAGTCACAGATCCTATGCCTAACAGTCTCAATACATCTTAATGATCTCCTCACCCACAACACATACTACTTAAATGAGAATGTGATGGATATTTATATGAATGGCATCTAGAAGCAAAGAATACTAGTAAGCTCTTACCAGGAAGTTTCCCATGGGACCCTGCTCCTGAGGTACTGGACATCTCCCCTTGGGTAGTCGCAGGGTCTTCACCTGGGCAGGGAGGTGAAGATGGTGGGAGGAGGAAACCTTACCTCCATGGAAAGGAAAAATGAAATGGTGCTGTAAAACCTCCCCGAGCTCAAACCCCATCCCTGTAACTATATTACTTAACCCCTCATATGGGTGTACTAGTAAGTATACAATTCTGTTAAGCTGATGGAGAAGTAACTGCAAAAATCCACTGCAAAAAGCAAATAAAACTACACTACACGGGGATCAGATAAGGATGCTTGGAATGGGGAGGTCCTGACAGGCTCTGTTTCTGCCAACAATCTGGTGTGGCCTCTTCCCCTCCCCAGACTTCCTTCTCCCCAGTAACATAAGGAGAGCCTTCAGAAGCCTTCAGGGTCATGTGGAAGGCCAGGGAGCTGCTGGGGGAAAGGTTGGCAAGGGACGGAGAAAGAGGAGGCCACAAAGAGAAGATGGAAATGTCAGAGGGTTTGGGAAACAGTGTGGTGTGGAGCCTTCTCCCTATCGGGTTCTCCCCTCTTGGAATTCAGGCCCTTATCTCCTTTTTCCTGCATCGCTTTCTCTGGTGACTGACCTCAGCATCCCACCGCCACCATCACACCCACAGTCAGTCTGGACTCCAGGCTGCTGCCAGAGCTGTGTCTCCTACAGGCTAATCTAGCCAGGTGTTTCCCTGCTATCCAGGGCCCAGTTCTGTTACAGGATTAACCCAAGTGACCCAGTCAGCATCCACAGGCCTCCAATCCTAAGCCTGGCCTGCTTCTTCAGCCTCATCTCCTGGCCTTCCCACCTTATATCCCTGCTTTGAGGTCTGTGTGTGTCACCTGTTGCCTCAGTGCATTGTTTATGGCTTCTCTTTGCTTAGGATCTCCTTCCAAGATTTAGGTCAAGGGTCTTGTTTTCACACTGACACATTCAGATACACAGACACACTCAGACACACACAGATACTCAGACACACGCACATATAGACACATGTACACACACACACACACACATTACACCACACTGGGCAAAAACCCTTCTCTGGGCTTTCATAGCACCTTATCTGGACTTCAGACACTGAACTGACCAGCTTTAACTGACAAGTCTGTCCTATCTCAACGGTACATAGGTCAAAGGTCAAAGATCATGTCTTTTTGCAATTTTAGACACCCTACTTTCACCCACACACTATCTAGTTCATTGTTTTTCAATCCATGTGTCCTAAGAGTTTTAAAAACATGCAGTACCTGCTATTTACTAGTAGTCAGGGATACTGACCTCTTTCCCCCTTAGACTGTCAAATACAAAATTGACAACAGCCAACACAACTATAGCCATCTGGTGTGGATAAATCAAAACTATACATGTTTTTTTGTCAGATCATCAAAAAATATAATATATTGCCTTAGCCAGTTTGGCTCAGTGGGTAGAGAGTCAGCCTGCAGATTGAAGGGTCCCAGATTTGATTCAGGTGAAGGGCACATGCCTGGGTTGTGAGCTTGATTCCTAGTAGGGGGCGTGCAGGAGGCAGCCAATCAATTATTCTCTCTCATCATTGATGCTTCTATCTCTCCCTCTCCCTTCCTCTCTGAAATAAAATAAATTAATTAATTAATAAAAATGATATATTTTCTGGTGTGCCACAGAATCTAGTAATTACTTTATGTGTGCCATGAGATGAAAAAGGTTGGAAATCGCTGATCTCGTTCACAGTGGGCCATCCATAAAGGTTTGCTAAACTGAACCCAACAGTAATTCCCAGGCGGACCAGAAGGACTGGGAAACAGAATGGCTTTCACAGTGACTAAAGCCAAAATTTATTCTCCTCTCCAAATTTGGGGGCAAGGACAGATTGCAGCCTTACATGGCAACTGACAGTCATAGCATCAACTCACCACCCTTTAAGTCTTAGACTCACCCCTGAAAACTCACACAAAAATTGTGCTCCTAACACTTAGCTGTTGGCTGTTCCATTCAAGGCCTTTCTCCAGCTTGAGATATTCAGTAGAATAAATGGAGTCCATGCCACTTCTAGACAGCCAAAAGGAAACGGCAAAGACTCTTGCTTAAAGCTTCATTCAACACTTACCCACCCCCATCTGCTTCCCACATGAAAAACCCCTGAAGGCAGAAGCCATGTCTGATCATTCCTTATATTTCCCACAGCTCCTAGCAGAACACTTTCAGTATGAACAGCAAAGCACTGGAGAAGAAGATGGAGTAGAATGAACACCGGTCCTTGGGATTTTCCTGAAGAAAAAGTCACATGTAACTTGAAAATGTAATAAAACCTTGAAAATACGTGACACCACTTTTTATAATTTGTATATAATTTACTTAGTGTAATTAAGCATCAATTCCAGCATCACATTAATTCAATTATTCTTTTACATTTTAATGAACTCTATTTAATTCAAATACAATTGTTTTCTTAATTTTTATTTTGATAATTTATTTGAGTTTACTTATTAGTTAATTTAAGTGTTACGTAATAAGTATGTACTCTACTTGATGTAAAGTTGGGGAACTCTGTTTGTTCCGCAGCTGTCTACACAGCTGTGTGGTCCATCCACTTGGGTCACATCACAGTCAGGAACATAGGCTTTGGTCCAGACAGCTTTGGACCAGGTCAGAATCCCAAGTTTGTTACTTCCCAGGTGTCCACCCTGGGTTAGCCTCTTGACTCTCAGTGTCCTCGCCTGTAAAAAGGAACATAGCACAGACCTCACAGGGCGGGCGGTGAGTACTTAGCCCAGTGCTGGGCCCATAGATGGTGGTCTAGAGTCAGTTGCTATTTTATTGTTGCCATTGTTATTTCCTCAGAAAATTTAAAATAGAGCAGAGACTCTAAATTAGAGCAGAAAGCTATTAAAATATTGGTGGATTTGGCAATTGGAAGAGGTACAAGGATAGAGGTCACATCTGAATATATATCTGTGAAAACAAATGAGTAGAGCAACTTGTTAAAGCCCAAGTCAGGCGCCTAGGCAGGACTATTCCTTGGCAAGTCAGGGGAGGGGGGGGGGTGTTGGGAGTCTAGGTCTCCCCCAACCTGCCCACTGCTTTCCCCAATCCGACTTGGTTTAGTCCCAGCTTCTGGTTCAGCAGCTGGCCTCTTGGTCAGTCAGTAGCGCATGACATTACGCCAGGCCTTCACCCCAAGGATTCTAAAACCTATGGGGAAGCACCAGGCTTGTCTCCATCCCCTCTCCCCACGCTCCATCCCACCATAGTGGCTGCTCTGCAGGTCTGAACATGCTCCCTCATTTCTCCCATCCGGTCAGTTTTATTCCATCGAGACACTTGATTTGGGTCTTGTAGGACGAATAGAAGTTTGCCAGTCATAACTAAAGGATTGCTTTCTCTGGACATTATATTCATTTACCCCATTCCTTGGAATCCGACCCATCTTCCCAGACATTTTAACGCTGGACCAAGGGCTGAGTTGACATACTGGTTCTAATGGAACAGCCTTGGGGTGTCAAGGCCCCGGGGACTTGCGTGGGACCTACAATCCTGGTTTCCGTGTAACATCTTTCAAAGCAATTAAAAGTACGTTACTCACAGATTGGCACTGAATTCCCTTCTCTGCACCCAATTAAAAATATAATACTAACAGCCTTATTAGATCTAAAACAAGCCCTGAATAGAAACAGCCTGTTTAAAAATCAATAAACCGTCCTGAACGGCAGTGGAAAAAAAAGACAGGCTCCTCTCTGTCTTCCCTAAAAAGTCAGTATTTATACAAAGCATTATGTTGCCGGCTCCGGAGACGCGGAGGTGCCCCGGCTCCCCCTCGGCCGCCTGCACCCTCTGAGTCCTGCATGACTTATTTGGCTATAAGTAATCTCCGCTCCAGGCTTGCTTACATTTTTGGGTTTCCCTTTCGCCTGGAATGCATCTCGATGTTCTCATTAGCGCTGTCTGTCTTCCCAGCCCGGGCCCTCGCTCTCCTGTTGTTGCTGTTACTTTCTGTCCTGCCATTAGTAATCTTGACTGCTCCCAGCACGCAGCCAGGCCTGGTGTGTTCCCCATCACGCTGACACTCTGTTCCTGCCAGACCCGGGCTCAGGCGCCTTCCTCCTGCCCTCCCCCACAGCCAGGCCGCCCAGGCCCTTCTTCATACTTACCGTAAGAATTGTTTTAAACGCTTTCTTTAAATATATTGTATGCTTTTTATAGAGGACTAGGAAGAAAAACATTGAGAAAAACCCTCATAATCCAGAGTGAAATACTGGATTACTTTTCTAGCATAATTGTTATTTAAAATATATTTCATTTGAAAAGTAATGTGTCTCTCCCTGTTTCTTAATCCTCACCCAAGGGCATGCTTAGAGAGAGGAAGAGAGAGAGAGGGGGAGAGAGAGAGAGAGAGAGAGAGACATTGATTGTCTGCCCTCTGCATGTGCCCTGACCAGAATCATACCCACCCAAACCCAGGCATGTGCCCTGGCCAGAATTGAACCGGCAATGCTTCAGGTGCACAGGACAATCCCCAATCAAATGAGCCACTCCAGCCCTGTATGTATCTCTTAATGTGATATGATGATAATGTCACTTAACTTTTGTGGTCTCTTTCCCAATTAATCATAACCCCAGTCTATGAGAAAAATGCCAGGCAGACTCAAATTGAGGGACATTCTACAAAATACCTGACCAGAATTTCTCAAAACTATCAAGGTTATGAAAACAAGACAAGTATGCACTGGCTGGGTGGCTTGGTTGGAATGTCGTCCCATACACCAATAGGTTACAGATTTGATCCCAGGCTGGGGTGCATAAGGGAGGGAATTAATCGATGTTTCCCACACCTCTCTGTCTCTCTGTCTCTTTCTCTAATCAATAACAACATATTTTTGGGTGAGGATTAACAAGAAAAACAACAATAACCAAGGTAAGTCAGAGAAAATTTCATAGTTTAGAGGCCCCTACAGAGACATAATCACTATTTGTACTATGGTATCCTGGACAGGATCTTGGAAAAGAAAAAGGATATTAAAAACTTTAAAAATCCTATCAAAGAATGGGCATTAGTCAAAACTAATGTATCACTATTGGTTCATTGCTCGTGACAAATATGTTAACCATAGGGGAAACTGGATACTGAATACATGGGAACTCTCTGCATTATCTTTGCAACTTTTCTATAAATTGAAAACTATTTTCCAATTTAAATTTATCATTAAAAAGGACTGCATGGTCGCTGGGAGGAAATTCAGACAATACGGAAGTCTATAAAATGAAAGGCAATAGCCCTTTGCTTCCATCTCCCCTTCCCACGGTTGGCACCAGCCTTATTCTCTGGGAATGCTTTCTCTTTATTGCATAGTTGAGCTCACACTGCAAACGCAATTTTGAATCCTGGCTTTTTGTTTAGCCTTAGAGCATAAGCATTTTCCCATGTTCTTAAGAATTTCTTAAAGACCATTTTATAGGCTGTGTAATACTCGCTGCACTGTTTTCTTGCCCAAATTAGCTGTGATCCAGCCCTTATGTTTCCAGGAGATTTGCTTTCATTAGCCAGGCCTTAGAATGTCCCCTCCTGCAAAGAATGGCTCTTCCGCTTTCTCCAAGCTACCAGATCTTCATCCGTGTTCTCCTGGGGCCCCCAGAAAGTTCGTGTAGTCCCATGTGCTTCAGCAGTGTTCTGTGGAACAGGCTTTCCTTTCCTGATTCCTTCCCTTGCCTTTATCTCTCATGATGTAGGGATTTATAATTTATTGTGATAACCCTGGTGCTGTCATTGCTGATGACTAAAATGTGGAGTGTTTAAACCTTGATGTAGTTGGTTGAGTAGTGTCCCTCCACCCATAATTTATATCTACTCAGACCTCAGTCTAATCATGAGAAAAACACGAGTCCTTATTTCAAAATACTGGTAGGGTCTTTGCAGATGTAATGCTTTAAGATGAGGTCATACTAGATTAGTGTGAGCCCTAAATCCACGGACGGGTACCTTAAAGAAGGCCACATAGACACAGGGACGTAGAGAGAGGAGAAGGCCATGGGAAGATGGAGACAAAGATTGGAGCACCAGAAGGTAGGAACGGATTCTTCTTCAAAGCCACTAAAAAGAGCCCTGGCCTGCTAGCTCATTCGGTTAGAGCATCATCCCAGTACACTAAGGCTGTGCGTTTGATCCTCGGTGAGGGTACATATAAGAACCAACCAATAAATGCATGAATAAACGGAACAACAAACCAATGTTTCTCCCTCTCCCTCTCTAAAACAACAACAACAACAACAACAACAACACCCTAAGAAGAAAGCAACACCTTGATTTTGGATGTCCAAGGTCCAGAACTGTGAGAAAGTAAGTTTCTGTTGTGTGTTTGTTATGTTTTTATTGATTTGAGAGAGAGAGAGAGAGAGAGAGAGAGAGAGAGAGAGAGGAGAGGAAGGGAGAGGGATAGAGAGATAGAAGCATGGAAGAGAGAGCTGCCTCCTCATTGGGGAGGGAGCCTGTAACCCCAGCAGGTGCCTTGACCCGGAATCGAAGGTAACCTCTTGGCTCATGGGTCAATGCTGACCCGGAACCGAAGGTGACCTCTTGGTTCAAGGGTCAATGTTGGACCACCGAGTCCGGCCGGGCTACCTGTCTGTTGTTTGGAGCCACCCAGTTTGTGGTCATTTCCTGTTGTGCTTTCTACACTTGGCTACTCCTGATCAAGGTGGTAACCGAGTTTAATATTAAGTGAAAAATTCCAGAGGCACGCAGTTCCCAAGTGTTCGATTGGGTGCCGTTCGGAGCAGCGCGATGAACTCTCGCGGGATCCCGCCCCGTCCTCCCCGCGCCTGGCGTCAGCACGCTGAGGACGCTGCCCTGCGTACGTGACGTCACGCAGAGCACGCAGCGGTCTGAGGTGTCAGGTCTGCTGTCTCGGTGTCGAGGCGCTTCCGTCCAAGTCACCGTTATTTTATTAATAATGGCCCCCAAGCACCAGCGTGGTGACGGGCGACTTGGCTGCGCCAGAGAGAGGCCGTGAAACGCTGCCGTGAAGCAGAAAGGTGACATTTCTCCACGTAATAAGGCATCTGATCGCCTCCCAGCATCACAAGAAGGGTGAGGACGGGACAGTAAGGCATTTTGAGGGAGCGTGGCCACGTTCACATTACTTTTATTCAATATTTCCGCATATCGTTATGCTTCTTCTATTTTATCGTTACGTTGTTAATCTCTTTCTGTGCCTAGTTTATAAATTAAACGTTATTGTAGGTATGCATGCATAGGAAAAACCATTGTATGTGTAGGGTTAGGTACTGTATGTGGTTTATGGCATCCACTTGGGGTCTTGAAACGGATTCCCCATAGATAAGGGGGGGTTAGTATATCTTGCATACAGTGGGCTGTGGCCTCAGAGCGACCTGAGTCTGAGCAGGACTCAGGGGCAATGGTGAGGTATCTAGGGGCAGCCTCAGGCATCACCGGTGTCAGGCTTTGAGCAAACGTCCGGTCAGACTGCAGTGTTTTGTGTCATTTTCCTTCTCTTCAATCATCCCCACCTGGTGGCCATTTCTTCCTGGTTAGATGGAAAAAACCCACAGTACTATGGACCCTTTTATCTGCGTCCACAGAATTTCTAGAAGATGTATGTTGTCATTTGCCAGAATACATCCTTAACATACAGAGCTTCAGATTGAAAATATGTTAATTTCAAAGCTTTGGCTATGCCAAAATTAGTTACTTCAGCCCTTCATTTCTTTTAAATTACTTATAGTGCATTTACTTTAAGAACACGCATGCACACACACACCAAAACCTGAACAGTGATTGCTGTATTTTCCAATTTTTTCTAAAATGAGCTTATATTACTTTCATAGAAAAAAAACATTTTTATAGAACTTCCTTTAAAAGAGGAGTGTTGCATCTGCCACAAAAACTGCTTTGGGATGGAGAGATTCTCCTCCGAGGCGAGGCTTAAGGTTGGTGAGAAAAATGTAAGCCATAACATTTTACTGTGTGAGAGCTGGGGACCACTCAGGCCCAAGGAGTCACTGTCTTTACTTTGCTGGGAGGTCCCATGGGGGCCTGAGGCGAGCCTGTGATGAGGGATCAGTTCTTCTTGTGGGGGTGGGGTGGGGATGGTGCTGGAAAGCAAATTTCTTGAAGGAGTTGAATGTCTTGCAGTACAATTATGGTTGCATGTGTAGGAAAGACCATAGCATGTGGTTCATAGTATGCATAGGGTTCATAGAATGTATCTGTGGTCATAATGGCAAGAAAAAAACCCTTCTCAGTCCCTCGCTGGGCTGTTGTGAATGAAACCCGAGGAAGGAGGGTGAGGTTTGTGGGCAGAAGAGAAAGCGCCTGTGGTTCACCACCGGAAGGCGGGCCACACCTGCGGAGATGCGCCTTGGGGTCCTCTGGGGGCCCCAGCATCCCTTTCGGTGTTAGTTATCCACTGCAGCGGAATCTCAACACTTAGTGGCTTAACACGATGGTGAACTCTGATTACCTCATAGTTTTTGTAGGTAAGGAATTCGGGAGTGAGTGAGGAGGGTAATTCTGGCTTTTGATCACTGAAGAGCTTGCAGCCTAGATGTCAGCCGAGGCTGCAGTCCTGTGGAGGGAGGATTGGCAGAGCCTGGAGGATCACTTCCCAAAAAGGTCACTCACACATCGGACAGACTGGTCCTGGCTGTTGGCAGGGGACCTCAGCTCCATGCCAAGTGAACTCCTCCACGGAGGTCACACACTGTATCATTTCCGCAGCGTCCTATTGGCTGCACAGGTTGGCCCTGTTCTGTGTGGGAGGGGCAACTGGTGTCGTCTGGTGTCTCTGGTGGGGGTCTCTGGTGTCGTCTTGGAGGCTTGTTGCCACACTGTACTTTGGGTCCATGGCTGATGAAATACCTATTGCTGGGAACTTCTAAAACCCAAGCAAAAATGTATTTTTTCTTAACCCTCAAAGTGAAGCATTCAAAATATGTCCAGCCATACTGGGAATCTGGGAAAGATCCTGAGGATATCCCAAAGAGGTCAGAACTCTAAGACAAACCTCACTCTACCCTTACTCAACATTTCCCCCAAACTCTTTTTAACTGTATGTTTCTTTTTATGTGAATTCTACATATCATTGAATGCACAAATTTCTTAGGTATACATTTGCTCAGTTTTGAATAATGCCTTATACGCTTGTAACACAAATCCCTAGAGAAGTACAGAAAGTTCCCCCACCTCAACAATAAAGATAAATAAATTATATTTTAAAAAGTTACCTCACATTACTTCCAGGCAGCGTGTACATACACACACACACACACACACACACACACACACACACACACACAGAGGCAACCACTGTTTTGATATTCTTCCACTGTAGTGTTTTATGTGGTTGAGAATCTATAATAATAAAAGCGTAATATGCAAATTGACTGAACATCAGGACAGCAGAATGACCATCTGGTTGACCTTCTGGACATCCATGCTATGATACCCACTGGCACCAAGGCAGGTGCGATGCGATTGGTCGGGGGCCTGGTCATCACCCCATGATCGCCCTGCAGAGGGAGGCCCAGACCACCAACTGTGGTGGGTGGGCAGGGCCTACCTCTTTGACCCATCACTAGGCTCATGGACTGTGAGAGGGGACAGGCCAGGCTGAAGGACTCCCCCACCCCACCCCAGTAGTTTCAAATAAGTGGAATTATACTCTTTTGTGTTTAGTTTCTTCTTTAGTTGTCATGCACCAGTAATTTTTCCCCTGTATTATTTTTAAATTTTAACCTACAGAACTGAAAGATAGCACAGTGAACACTCCTATACCCTTGACCTAGAGCCACCAATTAATAAAATGTTGCCACATTTGTTTTCTTTCAGTTTCTTTCTCTTTACTGAACCCCTTGAAAATTGCAGATACAAGACACTTCATCCTTAAATACTTCAGCATGTGCTCCTAAGAACAAAGACATTCTCCTCCATACCATTATCATGCTGAAGACATTTGATATTGATACAAAAATACATAGTCCATATTCATTTTCTCTAACAACATTCTTTAGAAAAGTGCAGGTGCATATTGTAGGAAATGTGGTAGGGATTGGAGCTACAGGGTCTGTGTCCTGACCTTGACCCCTCCTCTTCTCTCTCTCTCTCTCCCCTATTCTCTCTCCATCCCTTCTCCATGGCATCCAGTGTGCACTCAGTCCTGGCTTGGGTAGTCACCCAAATTCTTTCACCTGCTCAACTCCTCTGGGCAGTTTATTTCAGCAATATTTATAGGGACTTTCTCTCCTTTTCTTTGGTGGCTGACCCCTCCACAGTGTATCTCGCATACTCACATGTCCCCCTCTCCAGGAATGACTTACATGAACCTCTGTAATGGGCAGGAAAGAGCTTTTGTTCACTCCTCAAGGTACCATAGACACTGGAAAATAGTCCTCCCTCCTCTTTTTTGTGTGTGCTCAGGTCTAACTACTTACACAAACCTCCCTCCTCTCATCTCAGCCTTTCCCCCAAGGCACAGGCAAGTTTTCCTGGCTAAGAGTACACATATCTTTCCAACACACACACACCCACCCACCCACCCACACACACACACACACCCCCGCAATACCAGCAGCCTCACACTTAGGTCTGATTCTCTTCCACTGCCAGCCGGACCCTCTGAGTCTCCAGTAGGGTGAAGCAGGAGCCATGGAAGCCCACCTGGGTAAACGCCATGTTTAGGTGTAGATTCACAGCCCCCTCAGCTCTGCAGCTTCATTGCCCTGAGCCCTTGGTAAGCTAATGAGGCTTCCTACTTATCCCAAACCCCTAGGAATCCCTCCCAACCGCACTGCTCAGCTGGTCTCGGGGAATAAATAAGCCCTTTGCTCCAGACAGTAATTGGTCATTCTCAGTATTGGTCATTGTAAGTATTTATACTCAGTTCTGCAGCAGTCCCCTGCACTAGGGCATTGACAACATGCAGTGATGAGCCTCTTTCTGCAGCTGAGGGATGGGCCTGGGCATGGAGTTCACAGAGAGTCAGTGATGGGCTGATGACCTGGCCCATCTGGTAGAGCAGAATGGGACCCCAGGCAGGATCCCTGCCCACCTGCCTGCCCAGGAACAGTTTGAGGTTGTGCAAAAGGAGCTGCACATTTACTTGAAGACTTCACTCTAACCTTAGTTACTGCCCATGTCTGAAAGCCTGGCCTCATGAGCAAGTGGCAGGAGTCCCTTCTACTCCCTGTCTGGTGGATGGAAGCAGGGAATGGTGCACAGTGGTGCGTGGCTATCAAAGCAGATGTCAACATTTGGGCAGAAACTCTGGCCCCCACCTGTTGTACCTGCTCTACGCTGTCCATGCAGGGAAAGCTGCCCTCCTGCCTCCAGCAGTGCTGAGTGACATTCACAAAGTTAGGCTTCCAGGATGGAGTCATGTGGTTAGACCAATCTGGGGGTGGGTCACTATGTACCAGGAAGGTTCACCAGGTATTTTGAAAGCCAATTCAAAAAGTAGTCCTTTTGGCTCTGGCTGGTGTTGCTCAGTAGTTAGAGCATTTGCCTGTGCACCAAAGGGTGGCAGGTTCCATTTCCTGTCAAGGGCACCTACCTGGCTTGCAGGTTTGATCCCCAACTTGGTTGGGGTGCATGTAGGATAGGGGTGTTGAACTCAATCAGAGAAGGGGCCAAAATCTAAAATCCAGCCTAAATCTCGGGCCGAATGGTTTACTGAACAGTCATAAACTGTCATTGTGATGAAAACGCAGCGGAGTGCAGTGATGACAGCGCGGTGCGGGCCACATTGCAAGGCCTGGCGGGACGGATTTGGCCCGCGGGCCTTGTGTTTGACACGTGATGTAGGAGGCAACCAATAGATGTCTCTCTCATATCAATACCCTCCTCTTCCCCCTCTCCCCCTATCCTTCTACTCAAGCTAAAGAAAAATTAATGGAAAAATATCCTTGGGTGAAGATTAATAGCAACAACAAATAGTCCTTTTGTCATTTGCAGAGGCCGGAAGTTATAAGGAAAGGGTGACAGAATTGACAGGGATGGGAAGGAGCCCACCTTGTACCTTCAAGGCTTAATCGAGCCCCCACCTTCCTGTTCCTCACCCTTTCCTAAGCTCTTTGCTCATTTGGAGCTCCCCTTTGTACCATCCCCTGGGCACTTTTTAATCTGGGTCGTTCATTCTAATGTTTACTTATATGTTGTATTAGAGATCTGAGGTGGTTTATAAAAACATAAAATGAAGATTAAAAACGCAGGTATAATATTGTCTCAGAGAAAAGCATAGTCTTACACAGCTGCTAAAGGGGCCAGACATTTTCTCTAAGTCTCCTGGAGGCCAGAGATAAAGGGCAAACCTCCCCGGTCCATTAGGTGTGATCAGGCTGGTTTTTAGGATCAGCACATCTTCTCTCAAAACTGAGAACTGAGAAAAATCTCCCGGCGGGCCCAGCCAGAGTGACCTGCTGCACTATCTCATCTGAGAACACCGCTCATTTTTTATGACAGTGGGGTGTTTGTTTTGTTTTGTTTTGGTTGTGGTTCTTTCTTTTTAAAAAAATCAAAGTCACAAGTTGACTCAAATAGCGTTGCTATGGTAACTCATTCCTTTGGTAGAAATGAGAAAAGCATAAGTCAGTGCAAATGAATAAGAAAGAATCACAGGAAGAGGGAAAGGGTGGGAGATGCATTTTACAGCTTATCAAGATCAGAGGACAGAAATGCATCTGTAAAAACAATAACAACAAAAACACCCAAAAAACAAAACCTAAGCTCCCAGACTAGTGCATCCCCACTACAGCACCCATCACAGTGATTGGCCCAGAGTAGTTCCAAATTGTTATTTATCACGTGGGCATTAGTCCTCCTTTGTGTAACTTACAATGTGTGTTTAACAACTGCTTCCTTATCGCTTCACTTGACCAAAGAATTACAGCTTGATGACGCTGCAGTGTTTCAATTTGCCAGCAGGTGCCGCCAGCTAACACGATTCAGAGAAGCCTGAAAATGCCAAGTTCTTTGTCCCTATTTTAAAACTTTCCATGGAACCTAAATGTAGGCAAAGTACAAATTCCTAAGTAAAACAGTGCTTCAGATTTGATCTAACTCACTTTTTACGGCTTTGGATCTTACCAATTCAGGCACCCATTCAATCAGCAGAGGTTTATTGAACATTTATTTTTTATAAGGTGCTATGGTGGGTGCTGGAGATAAAAAGATAACAGAAATTTCTTCTCTGCTCTGGAGAAAATCACTGTCTGTTCCACCTAGGAAAGGGCTAAGCTGCTGTTAAAGAGACAATTACACACACACACACACACAGGCTTGAAGATTCGATTTATTTACTTCTCCATCAGTTAGGTGGGCATCTGGCTTCTTCCCATCTTGTAGCCTGTCATCACCCATAAGATACTGTCCTTGTGTCATCATCCATAGTTGTTGTCCTTAGTTGTATGGTCAAAGTTGGGTCATAATCATTTCCATGCTTCAGCCTAGAAAGGGAAACAGAAAATGAGGAAGGCAAGCAATTTCCTTTGAAGCAAACACAGAAGGTGCACCTACCCTTTTATTTACATTCCAGGGCATGAACCTAGTCATGTGGCTTCATCTAGCTGAGAGAAGGCTGGGAAATGTAGTCTTTAACTAGGCAACAGCATGCCCACTTAGAAATCTGGTCAGAAAGTATCTCTTTTTTACACAATCTAACTTTACTTTTAATTAATTCACGAAACAATTTTATATCTTCTAGATTTGCTATCAATTTTATTTGCACTGTCAGGGTTTAAAAATTCATAGAAATTTGTGATGAATAGAATGCCCTATAGCAGCTTTACTGTGCACATGTCATATTCCTGAGACATACTATTGCCCATCAGCAGTGACAAGTATTATCACAACGACAAGTGAGTTGCTAAAATTCCAGTGAAATGAAACTTAAAATCAAGTCTACTTTCTACTCATGAGAAAATGATATTTGAATTGGCTTCTCTATTCTATAAAAGGAGAGAATGGATATGGAGGAATAACTACCTGTTTGCCCCTAGGTGATTTCTGTAAGTTGCACCCTAAAGCTCCAACTTGAATTTCTCCACAAAGCTTTTCTTGACCTTGTCAGGCTGAGTTGACTTCTCCCTTTTCTAAACTTGATTCTTAAAAAAAAAAAAAAATTGATTTCAGAGAGGGAGAGAGATGGAAATATAAATGTTGAGAGAGAATCATTGATTGTCTGCCTCCAGCATACCCCCTATTGGTGAGCCCACTACCCGGGCATGTTCCCTTGATTGGAATTGAACCTGGGACCCTTCAGTCTTCAGGTTGATGCTCTATCCACTGAGCCAAACCAAGTAGGGTTGACCTTGATTCTTGATTGCTACGTCACTGCACGGTATTTACCCATTTATTTACTTTTGTGGAAGAGACAGCTAGTTATTACCAGTTTTTGTTCTTTCCCTCTTCCTTAAACTTTCTTTCTCCAAGCTTTGTGGTTGGCACATGGCTGAATGGAATAAGGTGGATATTTGTCAAGTTCTTTTACCGCTATTTGTGGTTATGTGATTCAGTTCTGGCCAGTAAGATGCAAGCAGAAATAATGTGTGACAGCTTTCAAGAAACTCTTTGCCTCTTCTCTTCCCCATTCCTGCTGGCTGGAATAGCAATGTAATAGCTGGAGCTATGGCAACCACCTGAGACCATGAGATAATCTTGGGAATGGAAGCCATGCACAACAGGGTAACAGGAAAAAAGTCTTGGCTCACAGTACTGTAGTGTGCCACACTAGCTTTGAGTTACTATGTATATCACTTTTGAGAGAAATGTAAACTTCTGATTTATTTAAGTCCTTGTTGTTTTGGGCTTCTCTGTTACACCCAGCTAAACTTAATCCTTACTATAAAACTCGTGTCCTTGAAACTTTCCAGTAGACTGTGAGCCCTGGAGACCAAAGACTGCTTTTTAATCATCTTTACATTTCTAGTGCTCTTTCTTTAGACTATATTCATGTAAATGAGATAGATTCCACTTGGAGCCTAACCAGATTGGTTCCATTCTACAAATGGTCCCTTAGGCCTACTGACCAGCCCTCTTTTGCTTTTCCAGTCCAGCCATTCTTATACTCTTAAAAGCATGATTTGAAACAAACTCTCCTCTCCTCAGATCATCTCATTCTCTTACTGTACAGTGAAATAGAAGTGGTTGAGACAGCAATTGCCTCTTTTCCCCAATACCCAATGAAAAGTCAACCATTTTGTCTTGTTACGGGTGAATCTTGACCAAGAGTCCTTCATATGAACATAAAACTGCCCACTATCTGCTTTCCCCACTCTTGTTCTCAATCTCTGGCTCCTGAATCCTTTCTATTAATTCCATAACATACACAAATAATTTATGAAAAGAACAAAACAACACTCTAGACATATCTTCTCCACTCATATCTCCTTTGTAACCAAACTTCTCCAAAGAGTGCTCTACACTCCCTGCCTCCGTGGTATCACTTCAACCCCTTCAGCAGCATCACTGAAGATGCCCCTGTTGCTAAAGCCAATAGATGAGCTTCCATCCTCTTCTCAGCCTCTCCGCAGTGCTGAACCAGGTTGACTATTCACCCTGGAGATGTCTACTTTCTTGACTGCGTGCATCCCACCTGTCACCTCACCTTGTCCATCCCTCTGTGGACCTTTCCTCTCTGCTCATCTATTAAAATAATGATTGCACTCTTTCTTACTCTTTCCTCTCTCATGTGACTTTCCTCATTACCAAAGCCTCTGGCATGCTCTGTAAGTGGACAACTGACACATTTATTTCTCCAGGCCAGATATTATAGCCAATTGCCAATCTGACATATCTTCCTTTGCAATATATAAACCATCACACTTTGAAATACCAAACTCTAGACCAGTGGTTGGCAAACTGCGGTTTGTAGGCCACATGCGGCTCGCGAGCCTCGGTTTGCTGCTCTGTTGACTAATAAGTTTGCCGACCAGTCATACACTACCCTTTACCTCTTTGTACACAATATTCCACAATTGCCTAATCCTCACAGCTTCCAGCTGCACGGTAACATTTAGTCTAGTCCAGTGGTCGGCAAACTCATTAGTCAACAGAATGGCAGACCATGGCTCACAAGCCGCATGTGGCTCGAGAGCCGCAGTTTGCTGACCACTACTCTAGACCTTCCCTCCATAACCTGACAGCACTATCCATCAAGTTGCACAAGCCAGAAATCTAGATGGCATTCTTAACACTTCTCTCATTCGCACATCCAGTCCATTCCTAAATATTATTTATTTTATCTCTAAAATATCTCTTGAATCTGTTTACTTTTCTAGATTTCTGTCACCATCCCCCAAGTTCAAGCTCTCATCTTCTTTCTCCTGGGCTCTTGTAATAACATCTTAACTGTGTCTGCTTATGCCCACTTTCACCTTCCCACCCCCATTCTGTTCTAAACTGTTAAAAAGATAAACTGAAGCATATTAAAATTTTAAAAGTTTATTTGAGCAAAAATAATTTTGCATTGGGCAGCATCAAATCTAGCAGATGGAAAAGAGTTCAGAGGAGCTGTATAAAATGAAAATCTTTTATAAGTAGAAGGGAGCAGGAACAAGGAAGTCATACTAGGCAAAAAAAAAAAAAAAGTATGTTGGTTATTGCAAAATTACTTTCCATTAGGGCATGTCCGAGGCTTATCAGGCAGATTACCTAACTAGTACTGATTAGGTGATCCCGATTGACTAGTTTAAGATTCCATTTCTGGAAGAGCTGAAACTATGATTAAGTCTTGGTTTGCTGACATGGGATTTAACATAAGTGACTCCATTTTGGGCCTGTTGTCTTGTTTTAACACTGCACAACAGTGAAAGTGAGAGTTTAAAAACACAAATCAGAGCATGACACCCTATATGCATGTATATGCTTAAAATACTTCAATAGCTTCCCACTGCTCTCAGAATTAAGAAAAGGCAACTCTTTAAGTAGCTCACAGGGATCTTCATGTTCTGTTCCTCCTTTCTTCTCCAGCATCCTTGCATGCCACACTCTTCTCCTACACTCAACCTTTCTCATTACTTCATACTTGCCATGATGCCTTCCAGGACAGGACACTGGCATGAGTCATGCCTGCCTGGAAAGTGCTTCCCTCCCCATCTTCACCTGGTAAACCCTTGACTCGGTTGTTCACATGTCACTTCCTCAGGGAAGCCTGCCATGAATTCTCTCTCTGGCTGGGTCTGTGCCTATTATTACTCATGTATGTAACTCTCCTTCATGTCCCACTTATTACAGGTATAACCTTTCATTAGTTTGTGTGATGAGTTGATTGATGTCATATTCACAGTTATATCCCCTTTGTGATTATTTCCTTCTCAAACTAGACTGACCTCCAGTGTCCTGGAGGCAGGGGCATATCTTACGCTCCTTAATCTCCTTCAAACGGCCCAGCCTGTTGCTGGTGTCTAGTTATGATTGGCATTGCTAGTAGGTTCTAAGCCCCTTTTCACAAAAGTATGGGTTTACATATGAATAATTCTCCTTGTGTTTAGACAGCCACCTATTAGCCTGTAATAGAGTCAGAGAAGAGGCAATTCATCCATCCATTTATGCTCTATACAGGTACTTAGTCAAAAAAATATTCATTGACATCAGGCAGAATGGTAGGCAATGGGGGATGCAGAGGTGGATAAAACACAGTAGCTGATGACAGGGCTTCCCTGTATAGTACTACTAGATGTGCACTGTACAAAGTAGCCAGTAAGGAAAGGAGCACAAGCCAAAATCCAGTTCATATTTATAGGCAAGCCCCGAAGCAAAAGGCCTTCCTATGCCCAGAGGGAGTGCCTTTATCAATTGCCTAACATTGTGGGAAGGAAGAAGAATGCTCTATGAAGTAAGTGCTGGAATTAAGAGAAGGCTCCAAGGGCACAGAGGAAAGAGCAACTCAAACCAATGGAGAGCTTGAGTAGGCTCTCGAAGGAATGAGTTACCAGACTGAATCCCTCTGGCGCAAGGTAAGCATGGATATTCTTCTCTGACTCAGTTGTTCTGTCCCAGAAGAGTCACCAGCTACCAGGACAGGGAGAGTGGGTAGAGAGGAGGAGGAAGGGGAAGTCATTAACAGAGGAAAGGAGGCCCTGGAGCCATTTTGCTCTGGTTTGACTCTGAACATATTTATATTGCAAACATGCTCTCTATGGAGACACCCAATCAGAACTGAAACCACACAGGCATGGAGCATCCAGGCTCCCAGGTGTAGCAGTGATACGCTAATTCATAATCACCTCCTCCCAGTCTTTCCCCAAACCTAATTGCAATGGGCCACGAAGGCAGGGTTGCTGGGAGAGGCAGTTCTGTGCAGCAGAGGTCTAGGCTGTGTTGGTGAAGAGGAGAGAGAAAAAGGAGATAAGGTTGAGGTTTGACCACATTGCTTCAATTTGTGAAGGCTTTCATTTCTGGAGCCAGAGATTCCACTCACATATTGAGCCCAGAAGCCACAACCCCTTGCTAGGCCTCTAGCAAAATGTGCTTTAGGTCTTTAAAAATGATTGATAATATTACACATATTCGTTTTATTGAGTAGAACACCTCGCATGCGTTATACAGTCTGAGCCAGGAAACAGCTCAGTGAGGTGAGAGTGATTCTGCTGAGGTCACACGCACGGCTGGTTAACTGGCAGAGCGAGGGTGGAAATCCCTGTCTGCTTATTTCAAAATAACTGGTCTAGTTTTTATTCAGAGAAAGGGCAGAGCGGCATCACCTGCCGCGAGGGGTGGTTGTGAGAACTCAACGAGAAAATCCACACATGATGCCCAGGAGAGCTCCCTATGCATAATACTCTTAGTCACCGCAGCCAAGAGTGACCAACCCCTGATAAACCACATTACAGAGAACATGGCCTGGTTGGCCTGTGCGCCTGCGTGGTGCTCAAAAACAATAAAATTATTTTTTTTTAGAAAGTAGGAGAGGGAAGGCCGATCTTTTCTACTTCTGAAAAGAACACTAAGATTTAAAGTGATAATTTTACAGCCAGGTGAAATATAGAGAGGTGAGAAGTGTCTTTTAGAACCATTTCTCGTTAATTTAACACTACAGAAATCACAGGCAATGCTATGAAGTTCATACGCTCACTCACAAATGGACAGTGCTATTTCCTCAGTTTCCCTCACCGTTCAGAGCACAGCCAGTAAGGGCTGCTGCTCACCTGGGCAGGCTGTGACTGTCAGGAGGCTCCTGGAGCTACTCCTAGTTCCAGATTTCCCCGGCCTTCTTTCAGAAGGATGTGCAGCTCATGTGGGCTTTGTCACCTGAAACTGGTGGGCAGGTAGACCAGCCAGCTGGTAAAGCCAGGGCTGAATGCTAGCAAATTTGGTGAGACTGGGACAGAGCTCCCATGGATTTCAGATTAGTTCCAAACTGTGTCTTAAGGAATGCCCCTTGGCACAATTTCTAGCAACAGTCAGAAGGCCTGTGGGACAAGGGTAGATACTTTCCATACTGATAACTGACACACAGCACTTAGTTTAACAGAGCCTTTATTGGCTTCATCACAACTGAGCAAGGAAATCAGGCATACTTGACCCTAAGTTACCTAAAAGCAATCTAGGACTTTATTAATGAGTCTATGTGTGCCGTGAGATGAAAAAGGTGGAAAATCGCTGCTCTACTAGATGGTACAATACTTGAGAGCGGGGGACTTATTCATCTTTCCATTTACGTACTCAACAAATTTTCTGAGCACTCCTGTGTAGTAGTCTGCTAGGACTTCAGTGATAAAATACCTCTGACGGTGTAAGTGGGAAGCCATTAGAGTGTTTTGAGCAGAGAACTGACATGACATGCACTAAAGGCTCTCCATCACCTAAAGGCTCTCATGACCTTAAGAGGGGGTCATGATACACCAGGATGCTGTGTCAAAGCAAATGCAAACCTCTGCATTTGAGTTGAGGCATGGGGTGGGGGGATTTTAGAGGGTGCCAGCACCTTCACCCTTGGGTGAGGAGGAATTTGCCATAGGCACAGGCCAGATAAACAGGGTGAGGGGAAATAGGGAGAAGTGAGCTGGAGAGGCCACCAGGGCCAGATCACAATGGTCAGGTGCTACTCCTAGTCATCTTTTGTTTCCATGGGCATTATTGGTTTTAACAAATGGGCGCCACATTGAAATAGGAAAGAAATGACCACCACCAATATTTTTTTTTTCAAAACCAAAGAAGTTTATTTTTTAAATATATATTTTTTATTGATTTAAGAGAAGAAGGGAGAGGAAGAGAGAGATAGGAACATCAATGATGAGAGAAAATCATTGATCAGGTGCTCTACCAATATTTCTTATACCCTTTCTTGGCCCACAATGACTCTAGGGAATATAGTCATCTTCTTGGTCATAGGAACTAGGGATAATGAAGATACCTGGTGACACCAATGCAGCATCCTGGTGCTATAGAGACTCAACTCTCCCCTCTCCCTTGCACCCTAAACTACAGTTTCAGGACCAAGGGGCTTGTCCATATAACCCCTCCCATCTCATGCAGAGGGATTTCTTCTTTCCCAAAGCCAGGTAATCTTCCTCTTGGTGGATATAGCCTCTATCCTAGCATGCCCCACCATTGTCCCATGTGTGCAACATCTCAGGCCCTCATGTAAATAGATATGGGTGGTCTCACACCCTGGCCCTTTAGACAGGCCTGAACATGTCTGAATTCCCAGTGGATACCCCAGTTAGGCTCTATCTCTGGAATTCTCACTTTCTGTATAAATATGTACATGCCAATATAGGGTGTTTCATACATTTATAGGAGTGTTTGTACATGTAGATGACATGCCACATCTATATAATTGAGTTAAAACTATAGGAATGTGGTTTCGAATCTATATGCTAGAGTTTCTGCTCATGCCCATGTTTATATGATTGGCTTGTGGGAAAAACATTACTTCTCTACTTTAGTGTAAACACAAAGAAGGACTCATTTATATGTTATTGCAGTCATTCTTATTTTAGATTAATTGGGGAGAAAGGGAAATTTTCCATTGAGGTTTTGGCCCTCCACTTGGAAGGCCATCGTCTGACAGTATTCCCTGTGTATTCCTTCCTTTGCTTGTGTTTTTTTTTTTTTTTTTTTTTTTTTTTTTAATATATTTTATTGATTTTTTACAGAGAGGAAGGGAGAGAGAGATAGAGAGCTAGAAATGTCGATGAGAGAGAAACATCGGCCAGCTGCCTCTTGCACACCCCCTGCTGGGGATGTGCCCGCAACCAATGTACATGCCCTTGACTGGAATCGAACCTGGGACCTTTCAGTCCGCAGACCGACGCTCTACCACTGAGCCAAACCAGCTTCGGCTGCTTGTGTTTTCTACTGTATTTCAACACAGACATTCAAATAGCATTCAGAATTTACATTTATGATTTACAAAAGGCTTTAGTATGTAGCAGTTTGTGTGATATGTCGCAACATCTCATGTCACAATTTTGTGTGGAAGGAATTGTTTTTATCTATTAAATGGAGTATTTGAGGGTCAGAGAGTTTACACATTTATCAAAGGGTACACAGTAGTAAATGGCAATGCTAGGACTTGACGCCTACTTTTTTTTTTTGAAAATATATTTTATTGACTTTTCCACAGAGAGGAAGGAAGAGGGATAGAGAGCTAGAAACGTCGATGAGAGAGAAACATCGACCAGCCGCCTCCTGCACATCCCCCACTGGAGATGTGCCCGCAACCAATGTACATGTCCTTGACTGGAATCAAACCTGGGACCCTTCAGTCCGCAGACCGATGCTCTATCCACTGAGCCAAACTGGTTTCGGCTTGAACCCTACTTTTATGTGCCAAGCCCAGCTCTCCAATATAAAACCATTGGTGACACATTGTGTTTCAGTATAAGAATGTTCTCTTAGAAGGGTGGCTGCCATAGAAAGAGAGACTGATGCTAACATTCAGTGGAAGTGGTTTTCACTATTGTTATCAGACAAATATGTTTATTACTAGAGGCCTGGTGCACCAATTCATGCATGGGTGGGGTCCTTCTGGGTGTCCTGAGGGGATTGGGCCAAAACCCGCAGTCCAATGCCATCCTTAGCTCTTACCTGCTGCTCCCGCTCATCCCGGTTCCCAATCAGTCCCGATTGGGAGAGGTTCATGCTGCTGCAGCAGTACTCACCAGCCATGAGCCCTGCATCTGGCGCCATCCTAAGGGGAGTGGCCTGTGGGATTGGGTTGAAAGCAGCTCTCCAACATCCTCCAAAGGGTCCCAGATTGCAAGAAGGTGCAAGCCAGGCCAAGGGACCCCCACTGGTGCACAATTGGGGCCAGGGAGGGATCATGGGAGGGCTCCAGGGCATGTCCGGCCCCTTCTTGTCCAGTCCCAATCAGCTGGACCCCAGCAGCAGCAAGCTAACCTGGTTGGAGTGTCTGCCCCCTGGTGGTCAGTACACATCATAGCAACTGGTCTGCCCTTTAGTGATTAGTGCATGTCATAGCAAGCAGTTGAGCAGCCTTAACATATCATTATACTTTGATTGAATAGTTGACCAGTCACCAGATGACCAGACATTTAGCATATTAAGCTTTTATTACATAGGACTAGAGGCCCGGTGCACAAAATTCATGCATGGGGGATGGGGGATGGGGTTGGTGTCCCTCAACCCAGCCTGCACCTTCTCCAGTTTGGAATCCTTGGGGGCGACCAGGTTTGTAGGGAGGGCAGTTGGGGGTGATTGGGCCCTTGGGGAGGGCCCTTGTGGGTGATCGGGCTGGCAGGGGAGCAGTTAGGTATCAATCAGGCTGTCAGGGGAGTGGTTAGGGGGCTATCAGGCTGGCAGGTGGAGTGGTTAGGGGCAATCAGAGAGGTTAGGCAGCCAGACAGGTGAGTGGTTAGGAGCCAGCAGTCCCAGATTGTGAGAGGGATGTCCAACTGCCAGTTTAGGCCTAATCCTGCAGGACATCCCCTGAGGGGTCCCAGATTGGAGAGGGTGTCAGCTGGGCTGAGGGACACCCACTCTTCCCCCCCCCACCTCCCAGTGCACGAATTTCGTGCACAGGGCCTTTAGTTATAAATAAGAACAAAGATGCTCATCCCATCATAACAGTCAAACAAACAGCAAATGCCTAGCAGGTTTCTACAAATTACAAAGTTCTAGATTAGGCATTGCCTTCTAGAAAGGGGACTCTCCCAGACTCATATTTCTGCCCCTCTATGTGCCCCTCTCCCATCTCTGCTTTACATAAAGGGAGGGAGAATTTCTGATTCATTATGAAGCATTTTTAAAGTTGTTATTTTCACCTTGAAGTTCAGTAGCATCATGGCATTCCCCCTTACCTTTCTGCTCCCTTGTGTTGACACCTCCCCCCACTCCCCCCGCCCCAGGCCCTTTATCCTTGAGGCAGTTTCATGCCCTGCCTGCCTTTTGTATCCCAAGATAATAAGCAGAAGTAGTCAAGGTCAGTTTCCCTGGCAGTCAAGCCTGGCCAAGCCTCGCTGTTCTTCTCTGCCTTGGAAGGACAGGTCAATTAGCTTGAGGCTGCTTTGTAGATAGCCATCTTGGATTCAAGAAGGCAGAATGCAGGAAGTCCCACTGTGTCTTCTTGGCCACATTCTTCAATCCATTTCCACCCAAATGACCCACATTTGGGAGTATAGAGATCTTGGCCACCTGTTACTAAGTCATACTTTACCCCTAACCCCTGCATATAAACCATTTGGAAACATGGCCCACGGGGTTTAAAAAGTCCTAGGCTTCTGGCCATAATATTGTACAATAAAACACTGGCAAACCTCACAGTTAACTTTTTAAAAAAATATGTTTTTTATTTATTTTTAGATAGAGAGAAAGGGAGAGGGAAAGAGAGATAGAAACATCAATGAAATAGAAACACTGATCCACTGTTTCTTGCACTCCCCCTACCAAGGATCAAGCCGACAACTTAGGAAGGTGCCTTGATTGAGAATTGAACCAGCGACCTCTTTATGCATGGATGACGCTTAACCAACTTAGCCACACCAGCTGGGCTCACTGCTAACTTTTAATACTACCTTTATTTAGGTAATATGGAATCTTTATAAAGACTTTGCATGCCTTTTATCTTAAAATTATTTATGAATAAAATAACCTCTGAGTTATTAAAAGCAATTTAAAAGTTTAAAAAAAAATAGCATATAATTGAACAGAAAATATTCTGGAATGTATTTATTTCAGACCTGTGATCCTTCTGACTCCAACCCCATTTAGAAAAAAAATTTTAGAAAAAAGGTATTGGGTCAATGGTAGTCTGGTGCACAATACAAGTTTAGAGACACAAAAAAATTTGCATTATGTTTGGGGGCACAAAGCTTTCTAGGGTTGGACAACTATTTATAAACAAGAGCCTGTGGCAAGGGGCAGCTCCAGTGGCTTTTTTCTTTCAACCTTGCACTGTTTTTGTTATTGTGAGATTCTCTAGGTCTATGGGATTTCTATGTTATTATTGGCAAAGCTTTATTCCAATTTTGAAAATTTGTCTACAATTTTCTAAGGCATCCTAAATGTTGCTTGGGTGCAAGCAGACAGAGCTGTAAGGCCATTGGAATTGAAGGAGGCATGAATAACAGGAGGCTCACAGAGCAGCTTGAGCTTCTGATGCTGCTGATGAACTTGAATCCAGTAGCACTGAGAAGGATTCTTCACTGGAAAGTTGCTGAACAGACTGAAACCAAAGGTGCTGAGGACCAAGGAAAGCCAAGGCAGGGGACAAGGGAAGCCACAGATCAATGTCTTCAAGAAGCTGGCAGCCGTGTCCTGTGAGAATGAGTTGAAAATGGCAAAGTTTGAGGAGAAAGGTCTCCAATCCTCAGAATTCTTGGAGATGTATAGAGAAACTATAAAAGTGAGAAGGGGCCAGACGAAGGAAGAGGATGGTAAGCCCACTCTTGACTGCTGTCTTACAAACACATTCTGGAATCAGTTCGCTGGATAATGTAATAATTGTTGTACTTTTGGACTTAAATGTAATTTGAGCTACACACCCAAGAATAGGATGCTTGATTAATGTAGGAAGAATAAACATTAGGAAGGGTTATGGGTGCTATCCTCTTGCTTTTATTGTATTGACCAAACTTTTTACAATGAACATTTAGCTACTATTACCATTTAAAAAAGAACTAGTTTTGCCCTGGCTAGTCATTTAGTTGATTGGAGTGTGGTTTATTTCACTTTTAAAGTTTTCAAGGTTCAGCCATGTAGTTAGCATGTGTCAGAATTTAATTCCTTTTAAGGCTGAATGCTATTCTTCGTTGTATAAATCAATCACATTTTGTTTATTCATTCATCCATTGATAGACACTTGAGTTTCTTCAACTTTTTGAATATTGTGAACAATTCTGGTTTACAGGTATTTGAATCCTTGCTTTCAATTATTTTGGGTATATTCCTAATTGATGAATCATATAGTAATTCTGTGTTTAATTTTTTGAGGAACCATCACACTGTCTCCCACAGTGGCTATACTATTTTATATTCCCACAAGCCATAAGTAAGGTTTCCAGTTTCTCCACATCCTCACCAACATTTGCTATTTTCCAGTTTTTGGATAACAGACATTCTCACAGATGTGAGGTGGTATCTTGATTTCCCTAATCACTAATGATGCAAGTATCTTTTCATGTGCTAATTGACCATTTGTATATCTTTTTTGGAGAAATAACTGTTCAAACCTTTTTTTAGTTTTGAATGTTTGGCTTTTTGTTGTTGAGCTGCAGGATTTTTTTAATTTTTGTATTCTGGGTATTAATCTCTTATGATATATGACTTGCAAGTATTTTTTTTTTCTATTCTGTTGGCTGTCTTTTCAGTCTCTTGATAGTGTCCTTGAATGCACAAAAGTTTTTAATTTTGATGAACTCCAGTTTATCTATTTATTTTTTGTTGTATCCAAGAAATCACTTCAAATTCAGTGTTATGAAGATTTATAGATTTCAAGGGGGTCATTACTCTAAACTTTCATTCACATGTCCTGGAGGAGTGTCTGCATCTTGCCTGCTTCCTTTCAAGAGGGTCCTAGAAGGTCAACCTGAGAACTTCCATAGACACCCTGGTCTCTGGCAAAATGTCAGCACAGCCAGCTTCCCAGCTCTCTTCCCAGATGTTTCTAGTCTGTTCTCGCTCTCTACCTCACTCCAGTGTCTGTGGTCTGCAAGCACTGATATCTTGTAGACTTCATAAAGTTTCCTAGTTCACAGCCTCATGAAAATCTAGTTATTTTCCTTTCTGTGTTCATAGTGAACTTTTGGTGCTCTTTATTTATCGCACGGGGGGAAAACACAAGTGGCTGTCTGTTGCCTTTTCCTCAAACTCCACAGTGGCACTGCCAACTCCCTGTGCTACTGTGGGGTCCTCAGAGCTCTCATCCTTGGATGCTTCATGGAAATTGTAAGAGTAAGTTCATGGGAGAAATAAGTATGCATATATGTATGTCTGTGTATCTAGATAAGGGAGGGGCAGAGGGAGGGGGGGAAAGACAATAGACACAGTAAAATGTGTTAATCTTAGGGCAATTTTAATATATGTTTTATATATTTTATCTTAGTATTTGTATGTTCTCCAGTATTTGTATACACTGTAGGGTATTTTAGAAATATATTTAATATATATACCATGTCTATTTTTTTCAACCTCCCCACTGCTTCATCTTGCCCTTCTTGTCAAGGAGTTATTACTAGGAGCTCTATCTCCAGAGATTAGCTCTACCTTCTCTTGAAGCTTATATGAGTGCAACCATATACCATGTGCTCTTCTGTCTCTGGCTTCTTTTACTCAGCATTATTCTTTCATTCATTTACTCTACAATCCACCACTTTTTCCCAAGAGTCGAAAAATTGCAAAAACTCCAAATGTGATGTTTTAGGATCTCGATAATCGGTGTTTATACTTATTATATTTGGTCCTAAATAGTCACAATTTCCTTAGGGATATGAACAGGAAATTTACATACAACTAGTATATATGTTTAACTAACTAAATATAACTAATTATCAGGCATGGAAATGTTCAGTCTTTCTAGTCTGAGAAATACAAGTTAAAAGAAAATACCATATTTATTTTTCAAAGCATTAAAAATATTTAGTAAATTATTTGATGCTAGCAAGATAAAATGGGAATACTCTCAGAGAGACTATAAATTAGTACAACTCTTAGAGAATAAACTCTAATAGCCTTTTAAATAAAAATAAAAAAATCTTCATTCCCCTTTAATATTTCCCTCTGGTGACTATAGCATAAGGAAATAATCTTAAATATGGAAAAAAGGCTTTTGAACAAAAATGCTCTTCCAGCATCATAAATAATAGGAAAAGTAAGAAATAATCTATATAAATATCCAGCACTTGGGGAATGATTATAAAATTGTGGCAGCTTCACTCAGTAGAACATTATATTGTCTTAAAGTGGCAGCCAGAACATCTAGTTGACTTTGGGACAAAGAGCCAGGGTTGGAAAAGGTTAGCAACTCTCCTTACAGTTTGTTTGGGCAGCATTGGCTGTTCTGTTTTTCATACATCACAAAGCTGAAATCTCTGGAATCAGGGATTTGTTTATAACCAAACAATGGATTTATTAAACTATTTTTAGTTAATTAAAAGATGAAAGGCATGTATTTGTGGTAAGAGAAAACAACGTAAGTTTATCATGGTTTCTAGCCCATTTCCTGTTCAAAGTAGTGATAATGATCATCGTCATGGTAGTAACTAATATTTTGGTGAATTCTGACAATATGCCAGAGGCTTTACTAACCATCTCATTTTCTTCTCATTTGGTGCATTTTTGCAAGGCCTGCCCATACCTGATGTTGCATTTTGTTTTTCTCTTAGGTAGTATGTCTGCCCCGGTAGGATGGTGTCTATTGAGTTATAGTCTGGGGATCCTAGCAGGCGGGTCCCATGTTTTAATGCACTTCTGCACGTTAAAGAGAAGGACTTCGTGGGTCACCACCCACCCCCATTGCCAAGCCAGGATTTCAGACACCGAAGGAAGGAGCATGCAGGGTCATCACTGATGCTCAGAGCCAAGTTGGCCCTGCCCACTGAAGCCAGCTGGGTGCCAGCACATCCATCACACAGGGCCCACCACAGTGCAGGCTGAGCCCCAAGTGTAGCCATCTGGGGGGGGGGGGGGGGGGGCGGAGAGAAAGGGGAGGTGGCGGGGAGGGGGGGGGAAAGAGAGATCACAGGAAGGCCAGGTCTACTTTGTGTGTGGAATCTGCAAACATGGAACATAGAAATCCCTGCAAAGCAAAGGAGATGCAAATTCTCCCACTGGAACTGGCCTTCTACGGGCCCTTCCCCCGCTTTCCCCTTTTGCACTCCCCTCCCCCCCAAGATCTGCAGTTTAGAGTCGGATAGATTTACCTCAGGTGTGTCCCCTTTGAAGCCAAACAGGAACAAAGGGGAATTCTGTCTTCGCAAGCATACTTTTTGGGAAAAACACTGGCAGGGCTTTCTGCTTTCCTCTCAAGGGTGTGATGGAAATAGTTCAATGGAGTCAGTCTCTGAATGGCTGAGGCTTTAGAACAACCCAGTTGAGCCAGCCCTGGATAGAACCCTGAAATCCAAAGCATTTCTCTTTTATTTCTTCTCATTTCTTTCACATTATTACATTTTAACTTTTAATGGGAAAAAATTACATAGTTTGAAAATAATTTGAAGGAAAAACAACTGTCCTTACTCCATTCTTCTTAATTTTTTTTAAATTGATTTCAGAGAGGAAGGGGGACAGAGAGAGAGAGAGAGAGAGAGAGAATATCATTGATCAGCTGCCTCCTGCAAGCCCCACACTGGGGATTGGGCCCAGGGAATCAAACTGTGACCTCCTGGTTCATAGGTCAACCCTCAATCACTCAGCCATGCCTGCGGGGCTTCATTCCTCTACTTCTAATCCCCTCTCTGTTTTAAGTAGCTTTTTCTGGTGTTTACTTCGTATTTCTCAAACACAAGCCACCTTCTCCGCCCTGTCTCGGTGTTCACGGTTAGGTTTTAGCTGCCTTTCTCCAATGGAAGGTGAAGGTCTAGAGCTCTTCCTCTGCACCTCCTGCCACACACCCTTCCCCTCCTCCCACTCACACATGCTGATTCAGTCAGTGTTTAGGACTTTCATTATTATTATTCTTTAATTTCATCCACAGCTGGGCAAAGGCATGCACTCTCTCCTCTGTGTCCTCTTCCATTCACTTTATGCCCCTTTTCCTTCCTTTGCTCCACTTTGGTGGATGAGGGCGAGTGATCTATCTTCCATTTTCTCCAGCCAGTCCTCTCTCCTCCAAAGCCTTGATGGGTGCCCATTCTTCAGAGTCTATGAGCTAATCAAAGAAAAACTTGTCATTTCCTGTGCAAAGGGTACTTGCATAATTTTATTAGGAAACACTGTATAATCAAAAATATTCAGGCTCGCCCTAGCTTGTTTGGCTCAGTGGGTAGAGTGTTTGCCTATGGACTGAAGGGTCATGGGTTCAATTCCACTTAAGGGCACATGCTTGGGTTGTGGGCTCAATCCCCAGGTGGGGACATGCAGAAGCAGCCAATCAATGATTCTCTCTCATCATTGATGTTTCTCTCCCTCTCTCTTCCTCTTTGAAATAAAACACACACACACACACACACACACACAAAATATTTAGTCTCCAAGACAGAAGTTTGTAGAGCAGAATTTCAGGCTGCCAAGTTTTGGACCTGGGCACTCAGGTGGCCTGTCTCCTATTCTATTTGTTCTGCGGATGTTTGGGGCTGGTAGGAGCATGAAAGGGTTAAGAGTCAGCCAGCAGGAAGGAACAGGAGGGGAGGCAAAGGAATCCAGGCATGAAGGAAGGCTGGTTGGCTGGAACCGGCTAGTCCCTTCCCTGACTTGCTAAATATAACTGTTAAGTAATCCGCAGTCACGGGGTCATTCGAATAGGAGAAACTAGGCAGGGAAAGAAGTGGTTGTTTGCAGTTCCAGGTCAAAGGTGCCCTGGAGCAAGCACTACCAGCACATTTTTTCCTGCAGTTCAGTTCCATGAGTTCATTGTCATTGTTTTCAGGTTTCACCCGAGTTGTTTGAATAGCACGCCTGCCCTTGCCCGCCACGCGATAAAGATCCGCTGTCATTGGGTAACTTGGATGTAGGGCCTGCATTCCTCTCAGTTCTTTACCTGAGGAACATTCCTGGCTAAACCAGGGCAAATCTCAGGGGAGTGCTGATGGACAGGGGATCTGCTGACCGCATGGGGTGAGGTGGGGCAGCCCCACCACAACTCACTTCCTTCCCGGGACCTGATTCCCTGATTCCAGAGGCCCCGAGCTGGAACACTCTGGTGTCTCCTGACTTGTTTGTTTACTGGGGCAGCCAGAGGCCCGTGTGACTTGTGCAATGTTCAGTGGAGGAGCGGGGCATGGACTCTGTCAAGTGGAAACTTATGTTCTCTGTTAAAAAACAACAACTGAAAGGAAATCTGTTGGGGACAAGGCGAAGAGAAAGGGGGAGCTGGATCCAGAGACCAGTTACATTCCTAGGAAAGCAAAATCCTTTCCATGTCTTTGGAGTCAGGTTTTTGTACCCTCAGAAGAGGTCTTAAAACAGTACTTCCTTTTATGCACTCACACTGGTTCTGTTTATGAAAGAAAGCAGACGTTTTTCCTGACCATGCGTGCTATGGGAGGATTGTTTATGCACACGCATACGCACACTTACAAGTACAGCACTGGGCACTTAGCAAACAGCCTGTGCAGGCTGACCTACGCTTTGGTTCCTTTGCTCTAGGTACTTAATTAATTTGCTTCCCTAAAGTGTTTCATCTGATTTTCTGAACCCTCAAACCACCAGGCATTGCTGAGTGTTTGGTAAGGTCTGTCCCACTTTTTTCCATATGAATGGCCTTCCCTGAGAGGGCCCAGTGAAATGTAGTTGATTAGGGGGCAGCCAGCCTAAAGGTTTCTTCTTTGACCACCCCCTCATCTAATTCACTCACCAGAAGCAACAGGAGGGTTGTGAGCACTCCTGTCTTTGTTGGAAGGCTGTGCCGATTGCAGTGTCTCAGCTCTCATCAGCAGGGCTTCTCATGCTCCAACGTGCACATTACCTGTCTCGTTAAAATGCAGATTCTGATTCCAGCAGCTCCATTCAAGTGAGGGCTGAGAGTCAGTCAGCATTGCTAACTGAGGAATGCCAGCACTCTGGTTCAGACAACACTTTGAGTAGTGTAGCTGAGGGGTGGAGGCAGCCTTGTTAAAGACACACACAACAAACCCAGGGACACCGAAGGACTGTTCTCCAGCCCTGGTTTGTAAAGTTCCTCTTCTTCTCCAAGGCCTTGGGCTTCCCTAGCATCTTGGTGCTCCTACTTTTCAATCTGTCCTCAGTGACTAGGTGACACCACACACACTGCCTTCCTCCTGCATCCCACAGACAGTTCATTTAATCTACAATAATAAGCTCTGTGTGTGTGTGCGCGCGCGTGCATGAGCAACCTGCTCAACTTTGCAGCAGGTGCTGTGCTAATTGCATCTTCCATGAATCATCACAAATCAGGTATATGATCATCATACTGATGATTCAGGTAGGAGCCAACAAAAACTCAACTTGTCAAAGGCCAAACAGCCAATGGATAGAAATCCTAATCATTGCACTGTGCTGCTGCTCCATTAGTGACATGGATGACAAATGCCCAGTCATCTTCATGGGCTCTGGGCACAGTTCTGGGACCCATGCCCTCTTTATATAACTATTTTCACCAAATAGGACTCCCTGCATCTAGGGCAGTAGAACTGGGGCCACCCCAGAGCACTGCCAGGTGGGTGTGAAAATGAGTAGGAGCGGATTATCTTACATCCATGCTGTGGGGAGAAGCCAAAGCCTCTCCAGATCATGAGGCTTTGGGAAAGAACCACAAAGGGAAAATGGACTTTATTTCATAAGGTGCCCCTCAGACAACCTTTGCTTCCACTTTCTGCTATTAGAGTTGACATTTCTCTTTTTCTTTTTTTCATACCCACAAAGATTGGATAAGAGCACCAAAGAAGCTCCTATTTACTCTGGAATCTTTTACTCAGCTGGCTATTGCAATGATCAAAGACACAAGAAGACCGAAAGAACCACTCCAGGCCCGCACTCCGGAGCCCTGAGATCTTCTTTCCACTCTGCTGGATCTCACATAGCCTAACCCTACTGAACTGATGATCCCATCACTTCCCTTCTCCCTGTTTTCTGAGTGTCCTTCTGGCTTTGCTTGCATGCTTACCCAGGCTACAGACTTGCCATGCAACCCTCTGGGTGAGCCACTCCTGGACTCAACCATTTCTATAAGGTTCTCCCTCCAACATTCCTGTTCTTCCTCCTTCACAGATTTCATGAGGTCCCACTCTGGGTAATCTGCACCTTCCACTTTCTCTTCTCTGCTGTGAGGCCACCAAACTGAGGAGCCTGGTTGCTGGTTTTACTTCTAGTTCTTATTATTTAACCTCAAGAAAGACTTCAAAGGTCCTTAGTTACCTGTGACTTCTTCTCTTAGGCACTCCACCCACTCCCTCACAGCCTATCAAAGCCTTTACCTCACTCCTCAAATTCCCATTCCATCACTGTCTCCTGCTTTTCAGATATCATTTCCCCCCATAAGAATACTATCTGAAGTAGTTTTCTCATTTCCTTCCCACTCGCTGTTGCCCATCTCCTACTTAGAACATTTCTTATTTTCATCTCAGAACGCTGTAGTAACCTCCTAACTGTACAAGCCTATTCTTTCCTCCATTTCAATCCACTGTCGGATTTATTTTTCCAAAGACCATATTCCTCTCTTGTTTAAAAATGTTCGGGTCTCCCCAATGCTGTTAAATGAACTTGACCTGCCAGGCATGGCTGTTTTCCACACATTCACCAGTTTTTCTCCTGCTAAATCTTTGCTCATATTATCCTCTCTGTCTCCAAGGTCTTTCCCTCATTCCCATATAATTAAATCTTATCTTACCTGAGAGGCAAGCTCAAAAGTTCTCTCAGGCAAGAAATTGTCCCCAAACCCTATTATTAGAGGTCATTTCTCTAACTTAACTTTCTTTATAGCTCTTGAATTCCCTTCCAGCATTTATTACTTTCCACCCTCCATTACAGTTGGTTCACAAAACTGGAAGGTCCTTACAGGTAAAAGCCCTATTCTGTTCATTCCTATATGCCCTCTAGCAGCAGTGCAGTACATGACATACAATGCTGGAATATTCAGGATATTTTTATTACAAATTACAGGAACTGGCTATCATAGGCAAAAATAAGAAAGGGAGAGAGAATTTGTCAGATAAACAGCAGTGGGAAGCATAAGGGGCTCCTGAGCCTTAGGGACAACTGGAACTGGGGACTGGAATTCAACAGGACACACGCTCTGTATCTTTGCTTCTCTCTACATGTTGAATTTATTTTCCTGCAGTAGCCAAGATCCCTCCACATGGCATGGAGAACTCCTAAGACTTACATACAGACTTTCACCTCTGGTAAGAACCTGGACTTAAGTTTCAGTTTGAAAAATACTATCTTAGAAGGATATTCTGAATGGTATAGCCTGAGTCAGGTGTCAGCTCCTGAACAATCAGCTATGGCCAGGGGATTGAATGACTCAGTCTACTAGGAACTCACTTCTGAGTTTTGAAACCATTTTTAGAAAAGAATCTTTCAGAGCCAGGTAGGCACCCCAAGAACGATAGCATATTTGTATCTAATACATTTATAAAAAATATGTGTTTTTAATATTTATAGAAATTGATAGGAATTATACAGCAGTGTCATATGAAGTTAATTACTGCTTAAGGCGATTCTTTGTCTTTTTAACCATATGCCTTATTCTGACCTATTCATTAAAGTAGAACTTTTAATAGTTTGATTGCTTAATATGATTTCAATTAGAATATATACTTGAAGGGAATAAAATTGATTCTGTTCTAAAGGACCTTTATTTTTATTTTATTTTATTTTTTAAAAATATATTTTATTGATTTTTACAGAGAGGATGGGAGAGAGATAGAGAGTTAGAAACATCAATGAGAGAGAGTCATTAATCAGCTGCCTCTTGCACACCCCCTACCGGGGATATGACCGCAACCAAGGTACATGCCTTTGACCGGAATCAAACCCGGGACCTTTCAGTCCCCAAGCCGACTCTCTATCCATTGAGCCAAACTGGTTTTGGCTTTAAAGGACCTTTAAAATAAAAATTTACCCTAATTTAGATGGGCCTTGCTTCCAAGTAAAATGGATTGATGGCCCTAGCTGGTTTGGCACAGTGGATAGAGCATTGGACTGTGGATTGAAAGGCCCCGGATTCTTATTCTGGTCAAGGGCACATATCTAGATTGCAAGCTTAATCCTTGGCCCTGGTCAGGGCACATGCAGGAGGCAAACAATTGATTATCTCTCACACATCAATGTTTCTCTCTGTTTCTTCCTCTCCCTTGCACTCTTTATAAAAATCAATGGGAAAATTAACTGATGAAGTTTCCATGTATACATATCTGATTCCCAACAACAACAAAAATGGCATTAAGCCTAATTACAACTTTTTATTTACAAATACTTGTGTATTTTGACCAATTTCCTCTTGTCTACTTCTAACATTTTATACCTTGGATCCTAGCATTTGTGAATATAGAGAGCACCTTTGTTTCTTTTGCCCACATTGGTCATTATTATGAAAAATTATGAACATGTTCCTTAAGATTGGCATCTCTGGCATGGTCCCTTATGACCAGGGCTGTGTGACTCAGATTGGAAAGTATGTCAAGGATGAGTTGGTTTTGTCACTTTGAACTTTTTCACACTTTGAGATCTTTAATATCCAGAGTAGTCATTCTGACCCCTTTTATCAATGTCACCTCCACTAAAAGTCAATAATAACTGAATTACCCAGAAACTCTGTTCATTGAGTCCTTGAGAGTTGGGGGGATAGCAAAAAAAAAATTTTGTTTCAACTGAACACTTATGATTAAGGGAGGAAAGGAGCAAAGAGACATAAGAATAGGAGAAAGTGGGCTTTTAACACTTTACACCAGCAATTTTAACCTTTCTCATCTCATGGTACACATAAACTACTAAAATTCTGGAGCATACCAAAAATATTTTATAATTTTTGCCAATCAGACAAAAAGTAGTTATAATTTTGATTCATTTACACCAGATGGCTATTATTATGTTGGCTATTGTCATTTTTTAAATTTTACAATCTAAGGGAAAAGAGGTCAGTGCCTCTGACTAAATAAATAATCAGGTATTACATGTTTTAAAAATTCTTGTGACGAGAGAAGATCCAAGATGGCTGCTCGGGTAGACACCTAACTGCAGCAGCACACAACAATTTCAATGGAATACAACTAAAATGTAGAGTGGACATCGCCCAGAGCTACAGGTAGTCGACTGACTGAAAATTCTACAACAAGAAGGAAAGAGAAAACCAGAAGGAAAATCAGAGGAGCTGAAAAAAAGCCTAAGGTACGGAGACATGCTGCGCACTCACACGCACGCGCGCGCTGAGAGGTCGCAGCCGGAGAGGAGGAGAGGGCTGGGTGCTGCCTGGCGTTCCCTAGCAGGAAGGAAATAAAACCCCCAGCCTGGGCTAAACCTCCGAACCGGCAGCGCTGACCCCCAGTTATGAGACAGACCCTGGGGACCCAGGCTCCGGCAGGGGAGACGGGGCTGTGAGGCGGAATCCCAAGCGAGCAGCGAAAAGCAGGGCCCCCGGAGTCGCGCGCACATTGCGCACAGAGGACTGAATGTTGACTCTGATGCTGGATTACCCTAGCGTGAAGAAACAAAGCCTCCGGCGGCGCTGAGCCTCAGTCCGGACTGCTCTGAACCCCAGTCCTGGACCAGACCCTGGGGACCCAGGCTCGGGCAGGGGGAGACAGGGCTGTGAGGCGGAATCCCAGGGGAGTGGCGAAAAGCGGAGCCCCCAGAGTTGCGCGCAATGCGCGTAGAGGACAGTCTGTTGACTCTGATCCTAGACGCCCCTAGCAGGAAGGAGAAAAAAAAAAAGCTTCAGATTGGAGGAATGCGACAGGGAGCAGGAGCCCCTGCCGGACACCAGCCAGCCGGGCGCAGGCAGGGAGCCAGGCGACGGGGCCCCCAGGGGAGGGGGTGCCCCTGAGCCATCGACCTCTGAGCGCGGGCAACAGAGCCAAGGCCGGGGGCTGCTTCCTGGGCGGCGCCGACCCCGGCAACAGGCTGGAGCAGCGCGGGAGCCCGCGGAGAACAAAGGGGTGCCACAGGCCAACCTGCTGAGCTCCCAGGACAAGGAGGAAGAAACCAAAGTTCTCAATGTGAAGAAATCAAGTGAGAGCAAAAGATAGTAAAATTACTTAAGAAAGAATACAAAGAAGATCTTGAAAAATCAAAGACTAAGTCAGAACTCAACTCACCAGCCAACATTGCAACATAAATGCGTTTAAAAAAAAAAAAAAGGACAGAATGTTGGAACAGCAGCGGCCAGGCCTAGAGTGCCCAGGCACAAAGCAATGGCAACCGGGCCTGGAGCAGCAACGGCCAGGCCCCAGAGCAGCAGCAGCCAGAACCAGAGCAACAACAGCAAGCACTGGAGCAGCCAGACCTGGGGCAGTGGCAGCCAGGCCTGAGGCGGAGGCAGCCAAGCCCAGGGTGGCCAGTCCAGGAACCCCCAGACCCGGAGTGGCCGGGCCCGGAGAAGCCGGGCCCAGAGCAGCCGGGTTGGGAGCAGCCAGGCCCAGAACAGCAGTAGCCAAGCCCAGAGCATCCAGGCTAGGAGCAGCCAGACTCGGAGCAGCCAGGCCCGGGGCAGCCAGGCCCAGAGCAGCCGGGTCTGGTGTGGCCAGGCCCGGAGCAGCAGCTGCCAGGCTGGGAGCGGCCAGGCCCGTAGCAGCCAGGTCTGGTGCGGCCAGGCCCAGAGCAGCAGCTGCCAGGCTGGGAGCGGCCAGGCCCGGAGCAGCGGCTGCCAGGCCCGGAGCAGCCGGGTCTGGTGCGGCCAGGCCCAAAGCAGCGGTTGCCAGGCTGAGAGCAGCCAGGCCCGGAGCAGCAGCTGCCAGGCTGGGAGCGGCCAGCCCCGGAGCAGCTGGGTCTGGTGCGGCCAGGCCCAAAGCAGCGGTTGCCAGGCTGAGAGCGGCCAGGCCCGAAGCAGCAGCTGCCAGGCTGGGAGCGGCCAGGTCTGGAGCAGCCGGGTCGGGTGCGGCCAGGCCCGGAGCAGTGGTTGCCAGGCTGGGAGCAGCCAGGCCTGGAGCAGCCGGGTCTGGTGCGGCCAGGCCCAGAGCAGCAGCTGCCAGGCTGGGAGCGGCCAGGCCCGGAGCAGCGGCTGCCAGGCTGGGAGCGGCCAGGCCTGGAGCAGCTGGGTCTGGTGCGGCCAGGCCCGGAGCAGCAGCTGCCAGGTCCAGAGCAACTAGGTTGGGAGCGGCGGTGACCAGACCCGGAGCAGCTGGTTGTGGAATGAACCAGAGCAACAGAGGCCAGGCCCGGAGCAGCCAGGCCCGGAACAGCTCGCTCCTCGCCTGCCCCTGCCCCATGGCCACCTCTCAGACATGGCTGGAAACTTTTGTGGGAACTTGAGGGTCTGCTGAATCAAGTGATGAAGGCTTAGATCTGGATGTGTTGAGTTAGTATAAGGCTGGGGTGTTGATCTGTGAGTGCCTTGGGTGGGGCCTGGATGAGGCTGCTTGACCTATTTGGAAATGTCTTTTGTGTGAAATGTATCATTGGGCATGTGGTGGTATTATTGATATGAGAAAATGCTAAGTAACTGATTTACTATCTGAAAAGGGATTTACTATCGGGGAAAGGGAGGGAGGAAGAGACTGAACATAAACTGCACCTATGGATGAGGACAATGGGGGATGGGGAGGGGGCAGAGGGTGGGGTGGGAACCTGGTGGAGGGGGGAAGAAATGAGGAACCTTTGTAACAATATGAACAATAAAGATTGATTTAAAAAAAAAAAATTCTTGTGACGAGGAGTAGGCCAAGATGGCGGTGTAGGTAAACACACCTAAACTGCTGCCATGCACAGCAATTTCAAAACTACAAATAAAAGACAAAACATCTATCACCCAGAACCATGGGAAAGCTAGCTGAAAAGAACCTCTACAATTAGACTGAAAGAAAAAGGAGCATCCAAGGCACAAGCGCTGAAAAACTGAGGTACAGGGGTACATGCACGATACGGGCTGGCGGTGGATCCTGGCTGGAGGCTGGCATTGCTTTCTTCAACCTGAAGAGAAACAATCTCCCAATCTCTCTGAAATCCAGTTTCTGGAGAGAAGCTAGACTGTCTGCCATCAACTCAGAAAGTAAGGGTTACTTGCTTGCAGAGCTGCACACAAGAATAATTGTTTGCTGTGCAGGGGCGCAAGACACAGGGACGCGGTTGGCTGACGGGCAGCCATCACTGTTAGCCACACCCCAGCCTAGTGACACACTGAGACTCTGCCCTGAGACTCTGCCCCACACAATCTACAAACATACCCAAGCTCCAAGCAGCGGCTTTTGCATATGAATGGCCTTCTCTAGTGCAGTTTAACCTAGCAAACTTGAAACCTGGTGCAGACAGCTCCAAACCCTCCAAACTCCAAGCAGGGAGGAGAGAACTGTGGTTCTCCCTGTAGCTCCTGCAGGGTGGCCTCAGACAATAGCTGAACTGCACCCCATTTGAGATCCAGAAGCCAGTGTTGCTAGTGGGCAGTTTCAACTCCTCACACCCATAAGTGAGCACCAAAGCCCCATTGAAACAAGGTGCATCTCCAGCGCAGCAGTTTTTCCTTTATAGACACAGCGGGTCCTCATAGCCAATTGGCCTGGAGGTCAATTCCTCCCAGTGTACCAACAGCAATCAAGGCTTAATTACACCAAGACTTTGCACTCAGTCCACAAAGGGGTGTACCAAGGGCAACCACCTCGGGTGATTGGGGAAGCTGAGTTACTGTCCCCTATAGGTCACTGACCACATAAAGCCACTCCATCAACACAGGGAGGCAGCCAAAATGAGGAGACACAGAAGCATGTCACGAATGGGAGAGATGGAGGAAAGTAAACTGGATGACACAGAGTTCAGAACCACATTTATAAGGTTACTCAAGAATCTTCTAAAAACCTTTGAGAAACTTGATGAGACCTCTAAGAATCTTAGTGAGACCTTCAAGGACCTTAATGAGAATGCCAAAAAAATGGAAAAGGACCAGTCAGAAATTAAGCATACACTGTCTGAAATAAAGAATATACAGAAACTCTACTGTAGATCAATGTACCCCAAGAGTCAAATCAAAGATCTGGAATATGAGGAAGCGAAAAACACCCAACCAGAGAGGCAGAAAGAAAGAAGAATCCAAAAGTGTGAGGATAGTGTAAGGAGCCTCTGGGACAGCTTTAAGCATACCAACATCCAGATTTTTGGGCTGCCAGGAGAAGAGAGAGAGCAGGATATTGAAGGCCTATTGAAAGAAATAATGACAGAAAACTTCCCCCATCTGGTGAAAGAAATAGACTTACAAGTTCAGGAAGTGCACAGAACCCCAAACAAGAAGAATCCAAAGAGGACCACACCAAGACACATCATAATTAAAATGCCAAGGGCAAAAGACAAAGAGAGAATCTTAAAAGCAGCAAAAGAAAAACAGCTAGATACCTACAAGGGAGTACCCATATGACTGTCAACTGATTTCTCAACAGATACTATGCAGGCCAGAAGGGAGTAGCAAGAAATATTCAAAGTGATGAACAGTAAGAACCTACAACTAAGATTACTCTACCCAGCAAAGCTATCATTCAGAATTGAAGGTCAGATAAAGAGCTTCACAGACAAGAAAAAGTTAAAGGAGTTCATCACCACCAAACCAGGATTACATGAAATGCTGAAGAGTATTCTTTAAGAAGAGGAAGAAGAAAAAGGTAAAGGTAAAAATTATTAACAACAAAAAGACATCAAATACATACCTACCAACGAGTGAATCTAAAAATCAAGTGAATAAAAAAATCTGAAGAACAAAATGGACTGGTGAATATAATAGAACCAGGGACATAGAAAGGTAGTGGACTGACAATTCTCAGGGGGAAGGGGGACTGAAGAGTGCGGGAAGAGATTGGACAAAAATCTTACACCTATGGATGAAGACAGAGGTGGGGGTAAAGGCATGAAGTGGGGTGGGGAATCAGGTGGAGGGGAGCTATGGGGGGGAGGAGAAGAGGAACACCTATAATAATCTGAACAATAAAGATTTATTTAAAAAATAAATAAAAATTCTTGTGACACACCAGTGTGCTGTGGCACACTGATTGAAAATCACTGCTTTACACAATAGCCAAACATCTAAATGAAAAGGAAATTAATTTATCCAGATGATACAAAATCAAATATCTAGATAATAAACTGAATATTCCATAGATTTAGAATTGCCAAATATAGCAAGTAAAAATATAAGATCCCAGTAAAATTTGAATTTGAGATAAACAATGAAATATTTTTAATTTAATACTCAGGATATACTAAATAAATTACTTGTAGTTTTTCTGAAATTCAAATTTCACCACATATTCTGTATTTTATCTGATAATTCTACTGAAATTAGATAAATTCACCTTGTATAGATACTGTCTGAATTTTATTTATTTATTTATTTATTTATTTATTTATTTATTTTTAAATACATTTTATTGACTTTACACAGAGAGGAATTGAGAGGAATGGAGAGTTAGAAATGTCAATGAGAGAGAAACATCGACCAGCTGCCTCTTGCACACCCCCCACTGGGGATGTGCCCGCAACCAAGGTACATGGCCTTGACCGGAATCGAACCCGGGACCTTTCAGTCCGCAGGCCGATGCTCTATCCACTGAGCCAAACTGGTCCTGGCTGAATTTTAAATCAATAGTGATTATATATATACCTTCCCATGGTTTATTTTTTCACTATCTTTGAAATTTAAATGTATACTGCTCTTCTCTAGTCTAAATTTTCTTCCATATGGCCCATATCCTTAGCATGGAACACTAAAACATCATAGTTTAGTCAATGAGTACATTGAGTTAATGATAGTCTATTCTGTTAGTATGCCCTTTGTTAATTTGATAGCCTCTAACTTTGGATACATTGTATTCCTAGTCTAGTGTCACAACCTTTAGTCCTGTTATAGGCTCCTAAATAGTGATGATGAAGCCATCTATTCAAGAACCAGCTGTCAAGCACATATTTTATGTGATACACACTTCTAGGCTCTATGAACTGTACAAAATTCATTCAATTACTCTTTATGAACGGCCTGTTGTGCCAGGCACTATTCAGAGTGCTAAGGGTGCTATTGAGTTCCCACTCTTGAGGGACACTCAGTTTATTGATGAAGAACAACACATCAGCTAGAGTGGTAAAGGAACCAAGATCCCTAACCCCAGAGACATGCTATTCTGCAAACTACCAGCGTTTTTGTTTTGCTGAATAGAGTATACAAACCAAGGGCAAAGGCTGACCTTCTTTTTTTAAATGTGTTTTTATTGATTTCAGAGCAGAGGAAGAGAGGAGAGAGAAATAGAACTATCAATGATGAGAGAATCATTGATCAGCTGCCCCCTGCATGTCCCCTACTGGGGATCAAGCCCGCAACCTGGGTATGTGCTCTGACTAGAAATGGAACGAGACCTACCGTATTTTTCGGACCATAAGACACACTTTTTTCCCCCCAGAAGTGGGGGGGAAAAGTCCCTGCGTCTTATGGTCCAAATATAGCCTACACATATACTTTAAAAAAAAAAGTTTTTTTACTTGCCTGGCTCTGTGTGGTCTCTGTGTGCTTGCCCGGCTCTAAAATGGTTCTAAATGCTGCTGTTTACTTTACAGGGTTGATTACATGTGTTTATGACTGTGATGTTGGGTTTTAATGCACATAAAATATTTTAGGACACTATTTGTTTCAGAATCTTTTTTTCTTCATTTCCCTTCTCTAAAAACTGGTGCGTCTTATGGTCCGGAGCGTCTTATGGTCCGAAAAATACGGTAGTTCATGGGTCAATGTTCAACCACTGAGCAACACTGGCTAGGCTAGTATCTTAAGATAACAAAGAGAAGTTTTACAGTTGGGTGGGTAGAAAGGAAGAAGCAATAAGAGGCAACTGGCAGAGGTGGGCTTTTTGGTGGAAAGAGAAAAGCTGTCTGATAGGGTAATGGATTAAGTTTCTCTTAGTGATATATAAGGGATGTGAATCTTCTTTCACAGACTCCAAAGAACCTTCAATAAAACATCAATTTTCTCATTAATGTGTTGTGGTTTTGGATGTGTTTTGGAGGATATGACAAAGTGGTGAGTATGGCCTCAAAGAGAGTATAAAGTAAGAGCCAAGGCCTGCCATGGGAGGCTCCCCATATGGGTTACATCTTGGTGATACTTATCTTGTATATTTGATAGTAGTTAAAAAATCCAGCTGCATTTCAGGTTAAGTTGTTGCTAAGAAGACAACTTCACCATTTGTGCCAAACATTTGGATTTTTGTGTAAGAGAATGAAGCTACATCTGGCATAAAGCCGCAATGTTTCTTGGCATCAAGTTAAATTCTTCTGTTTCAAGGAAATCAAGGCTGATTAAGCAAGAAAAAAATAAAAAAGGAGGATTTGGGGGAAGGGATTGATGCTATAATGTATTGGAAGCACGTGGCAGAGCTCACAGACCAGCTTGGCCTTGGGAAGGACAGTGGGACAGGGGCCAGCACTCTGTCAGGAACCTTAGGGGGACACAGAGCCATAAATATTTTTTTCTGGCTGCTACTGTCATGAGTTTCAGCCCAACTCTGTTCATGTTCTCAAGCTCCCGTGAGAGAATCTGATTAGTACAGCTGGAGTCAGGGATCTCTACCCTTGTGGACAGCCAGATAGTGCAGGTGTGGCCCATGGCAGAATCATTTCAGTTGGGCAGTCTGCTCTTTTCATGTCTCTAACATACTTAAAATTAGATGGAAATGGTGTAGCCTTGGATGCTCATACTGTTGTATCTTTTTGGTTTAACTGATAGTTTTAAATTATTCCAATCCCAGCTCCCAGCCCCCCAACTCCCTACACACACAAATTGGAGATATACAAACTATTCTTTTGGTGGTTACTCCAGAATTTCCAACTTCTTTACTTAACCTACTAAAATCTTTGTTAATCAATATCTTTACTCTTCCTCCCAGGCAATACAACGACCTTAGAATACCTAAATTCATTCCCCCTTACCTTCTTATAAGTTGATATTTTCATATTTTAATTCAATTATAAAAATACCAAAAAATTATTCATGACAGCTCTATATTGTCAATGTTCATTTATTTGCCTTAGCCACTTTTCTTTGCTCTTCACTCTTTTTATATCTCAAACATTCTATATAGGATCATTGTTTTTCTGCCTTAAGTATGTTCTTTAGTATTTTATTTTGGAGCTTTTGTTAGTGACGAACTAACAATTTTTATTACTATGGAATATTTATTTATTTTGTCTTTATTCTTGAAAAAAAATTTTCATTGTTTATACACTTCTGAGTTGGCAAGTGATTTCTTTTTTGGCACATAGAAAATATATCACCGTTTTCTAGCTTCCTTTGCTGTAGAAAATATGCTGTAGGTCTAGCTGTGCTTCTTTGAAGACAATCTTTTCTCTCCTTTTTCCTGCATTTAAATTTTAAGTATATATAAAGATGGAAATTGAGGCTAAACCAAGATGGCAGCATAGGTAAACACCTGAACTTGCCCCTCCTTGGAGATCCAAGAGCCAGTGTACCCAGTGGTCAGAGTGGGACCATCCAGATTACAATTCTTCAGATTAAGGGGCAGACTCAGTGAGCACCAAAGCCCCACTGAAGCAAGTCTTGCCTCATAAGGGTGTCTCCAGCACAGAACTTCTCCCAATGTAAACACTGCTGATCCTCACAGCCAATTGGCCTGGAAGTCAATTCCTCCCATTGATACCAACAACAATCAAGGCTTAACTACAACAAGACCATGCACACAGCCCACAAAGGGCTGCACCAAGATTGTCTACCTCAGGTAACTGGTGAGGTTAAGCCACTGTGTCCTATGGGACACCTAGCACACAAAGTCACTCTATCAACACAGGAAAGTAGCCAAAATTCAGAGACAAAGAAACAAGTCATAAATTAAAGAAATGGAGGGAAGCAAACAACTGGATATAGAGTTCAAAATCACGGTTATAAGGTTTTTCAAAAATTTTCTAGAAAAGGCTGATAAATTTAGTGAGACCCTTGAGGATATGAAGAAGGACCAACTAGAAATTAAGCATACACTGACTGAAATAAAAAATAATATACAGAGATCCAACAGCAGACTAGAGGATCGCAAGAATCAAGTCAAAGATTTGAAATACAAAAAAGCAAAAAATACCCAACCAGAAAAGCAAAAAGCAAAAAGAATCCAAAACTATGAAGAGAGTATAAGCAGCCTCTGGGACAACATCAAGCATACCAACATCAGAATTATAGGGGTGCCAAAAGAAGAGAGAGAGCAAGATATTAAAAACCTATTTGAAGTAATGATGACAGAAAACTTCACCCACCTGGTGAAAGAAATAGACTTACAAGTCCTGGAAGCACAGAGAACCATAAACAAAAGGAATCCAAAGAGGACTACATCAAGACACATCATAATTAAAATGCCAAGAGCAGAAGATAAGGAGAGAATATTAAAAGCAGCAAGAGAAAAACAGTTAGGTACCTACAAGGATTGTCATACAATTGTCAGCTGATTTCTCAACAGAAACTATGCAGGCCAGAAGGGAGTAGCAAGAAATATTCAAAGTGATGAATAGCCAGAACCTACAACCAAGATTACTCTACCCAACAAAGCTATCATTCTGAATTGAAGGTCAGATAAAGACCTTCACAGACAAGAAAAAGCTAAAGGAGTTCATCACTGCCAAACCAGTATTATATGAAATCCTGAAGAGTATTTTTTAAGAAGAGGAAGAAGAAAAAAAAGGTAAAGATAAAAATTATGAATAACAAATACATATCTATCCACAAGTGAATCTAAAAATTAAGTGAATAAAAAATCTGATGAACAGAATAAACTGGTGAATATAATAGAAGCAGGGGCATAGAAAGGGAATGGACTGACAATTCTCGGTAGGAAGAGGGTGTGGGGTATGCAGGAAGAGACTGGACAAAAATCATACACCTATAGATGAGGAAATGGAGAATTTGATTGTTTTTTCTCTTGGTATTCATATGCTCTGACCTGTTTTTTCATAAAATTTTGTGTGAATTGATAATTTCTCATTATTGTTGTTGAATTGTCTGTTTGGGGGAGGGTGATAAAAAAAAATCAATGTCTATGATGTCAAGACTGGTGTTAAACTAACCATGGAAACCCAACCCTAACTGCTTTACTACTTTGTGCACCTGCTTGGCCCCAGTAGCTATTTGAGCTTTCAGTCTTGATGAAGATAATGTTAGGTACCCAAGAGAGTAAGTATAATGGTAACTTCCATATAAGTAGCTCAGGGAAATACAGCCTTTAGCCAGGGAGACTTTGGAATCAGGTGTTGCTTAATCGGGATATCTTAAAGAGAAGTCAGACATGATCATCATGTATAGCTGTAGACTCAGGTTCAACTACTATTTATCAAGGGCATATTATGCACTAAGCTGTAGGCTAGACATTTTAAAAAACATAATCCATTAAATTCAGAATAAAAGAAGCCCCTTCTTTGGTGTTGATTCAGGAAATGTGAAAAAAGAAAGCTATTTTAAGATTAAGGGAGGACAGTTCTCACTAGACATTATTCCATGTAGGGAAGAATATTTCAGGATTATTTTCTGGAGGCTGAAGGGCACATTTTAAAGCTTAAGTCTGAATAATACACCTTTCAGTTAAGCTTTTAGTTTCTCTAAAGAATGTGGTAAGAGTCTTGGACATGAAATTTTCTCCATATTAATTTTCCATATTAGTTCATAGTGAACTTCAAGGATTGGTTGTGCAATGTGCTATTTCCGTGAACCCTCTGTCCCTGAGGTAAGGATTCTCAGACACAGTGCAACAAGTGGTGTCCAACCTTGCTAAGGAAGGGCACTATGTGTCTGTATGGGGAGCTTTTCTACATGGAAAATATCCGACATTTCTTTTTAATGGCATATTATATACTACCCTCTACTCTAGCTATCTGTGAGTGCCTTCTAGCATATATTAAACCTCTGGTTTCTTGGACATTCAGGGGATTATTTTACCTTAGTACCTGGCACAATGAGTTGTCCATTACAGGCAATAAATAGTAGGAGGTAGTATGGAGTGTAGAAATATAAGTACTAGGCCTGGCTCTGCCCCTAAAGACAGGATAAACTCAAGTGTAGCACATGCTTGTTTTTGTTCTCTCTCCTGTTTTTGTTTTTCCTTCCTTTCAATAACAGAATTGCAACTTTCAAATTTTTATCAGTCATCCATTCCTTGCTCATGCAGTCAATGCCCTTTGGGAAAATCCAATCCTACTGTTGGCTCCAGGGTTGTGTTAGTCAGGGTTTTCCAGAGAAACTGAATGGACAGACAGACAGACAGACAGTCAATGGGTTCATGTGATTTCAGAGGCTGAGAAGCCCCACAATCTGCTCTCCACAAGCTGGAGAACCAGGAGAACTGATGGTTTAAGTTCCAATCGATGTACAGGAGTAAACTAATGTCCCAGCTCAAAAGCAATCAGAGAGAGCAAATTCTTCCTTTATAGCATTTGTCACATGTGCAGTTTTATTTTTATATGTGTGGATATTTGATCATTTGTCTCCTCAATAGCCTATTCGCTCTGAGTCTGGGAATTTTGCTCACCATTGCAGTGCTCAGAATGTTGCAAAGTGCCTGGAACAGAGTAGCTACTAGAGGAAGTGCAGAGGCAGGCCAGAGAGGACCTTCTGAAGCATGAGTGTAAAGTCAGTACTGATTTTAGGTGCTGGGAACACATGAAGAATATGAACAAGAATTTCCACCTTTCCTGACTATTGTGAGTGGTTGAGCTTTGATCTGTGAACCAGATGGTCACGGTTCCATTCCCACATAATAGGACCACTCAACACCTGTTAAGAAATATGGCAGTTTTATTTCTTGGAATTCCAAGGGCTGTACAAATATTATATTTTATAACCCTAATCCTATTTTGCTGTCACCTATGCCTTTAGGCTAGAAATGCCACTCCTGAAAATTTATTGAGAAATTAGTTCAAAAGAAAAAAAAAAAAAAAGCTCCAGATACAAAGATGCTATAATAGTATTTTTTTTAAAAATATATTTTGTTGATTTTGTACAGAGAGGAAGGGAGAGAGATAGAGAGTTAGAAACATCGATGAGAGAGAGTCATCGATCAGCTGCCTCTTGAACACCCCCTACTGGGGATATGCCCGCAACCAAGGTACATGCCCTTGACCAGAATCGAACCCAGGTCCCTTTAGTCCCCAAGCTGACGCTCTATCCATTGAGCCAAATCGGTCTCGGCAGATGCTATAATAGTATTATTAAAAATAACAAAAATTGGAAATAACAGCTTAAATATGGCACATTAATTTAATAGATTATTAAAAAGTTACTGAAAATTATGACTGTCATTTTCAATTTAGAGAACCCTAATAGCTTTTCCACAAAATATTTTTATATATATTTTCTAATAGTAACATATTCAGCTTTCAAAGGACTTGTGAAACCTAGATATTCAAAATATTTTGGTAGTCAGTAACTATTCTGAGCACTGTTAAAATCACATTTTTATACACAGTAAACTTTGGGGACCTTACCATAGATGGAAAGCATACAGGTTCTTTAACTAGATTATTTGATAATGTACACTATCAACTTTTCTCTACCTTACCCTATAAGTTAAAGTAATTCAACAAATAAGTATTGAGTGCTTCAATATGTGAGGGATTAAGTTACAGTAGCAAACAAGTAATCAATGCACCCAGCCAGTGAGGTTCCATGGTTGATTATCAATCTATGAACCAGGATATAACAATTCTATTCCAGGTCAAGGCATATGCTTGGGATTCGGGCTTGATCTCCAGTACGGAGTATGCAGGACGCAGCCAATCAATGACTCTCTCATCATTTGATGTTTCTATCTCTCTCCCCCTCACTCTTACTTTCTGAAATAAAAAAGAATCTCCACCTTTATGGTACTTCCATTCCAGTGGAGAGAAACAGATTATAAACAAATATATAAGTTAATAGTTATTTGCCAATAATGAGTGCTCTGGAGAAAAGAAGGGGTATAGAGAGTGCAATTTTAAAAAGTGTGGGTCAAGGATCGGGCTGCTGTAATGAAGTACAACAAACAAGGTGGCATAAATAACAGAAATGTATTGTCTCACAAAAGTCTCAAATCAGGGTGTTGGCAGGGTTTTTCCTTCTGAAGACTGGCTGTGAAGGAGACTTGGTTCCATGTCTGTCTCTTGGGTGCCTGGTAACCTCAGGCTTTCCTTGCCTGGTAGATGGCTGTCCTCTCCCTGTGTCTTCGCATCATCTTCCCTTTGCATGTGTCTGTCTGTGTCTAAATTTCCCCTTTCCAAAAGACCACCAATCCTACTGGACTAGGGCCTACTGTAACGACTGACTTTAACTTGATCATTTGCAAGCACTTTATTTCCAAATAAAATCTTATTTACAAGTATTGGGGGTTAGGACTTCAACATCTTTTGTGGGGACACAATTCAGCTTCTAACAGGTTTTATTGTGAAGGTGACATTTGAGCAAAAGCCTGCAGGTGAAGGGCTGAGGCGTGAGTCATGTTGAGATCTGAGCAAGAGCAATACAGCAGAAGAAACAGCAAATGCAAATGGCCTGCTTGCTCCCCCCCGGAACAACATTCTAGTGAGTTAATGTAGTGAGCCTGGATGGTCAAGGAGAGAGAATGCAGTGTAATAATACACTAGGCCCATGGTCAACAAACTATGGCTCGTGAGCCACATGCGCCTCTTTAGCCCCTTGAATATGGCTCTTCCACAAAATACCACGGCCTGGGTGAGTCTATTTTGAAGAAGTGGCGTTAGAAGAAGTCTAAGTTTAAAAAATTTGGCTCTCAAAAGAAATTTCAATCACTGTACTGTTGATATTTGGCTCTGTTGACTAATGCGTTTGCCAGCCACTGCATTAGGCTCAGACATGGCCCATCCGCCTCTCAGTGGGATCCTTCATAACCTCATGGTTTATCCATTTCAAACATTGGAGACTCTTACATTTCCCAAGAGCAAAGTATAAGGTCACTGAATGCAGGAAAGTGTCTCCTTCATCTTTTTACTCTCAAGTGGTCAGTGAATGTTTGTAGATGATGCTGAGGGTGCATTTGCACTACCTTCCTTCATCTACACCCAAAAAAATGGCTTGTACCTCAAAGCACAGGAAGAGCCCATGGGACAGTAGGAACTTTGGCTGGAGGCAGATAAGGTGAAAGAGACAAGGGAGTCAAGTTAATCACTCAGAGGTACCTATGGAATTTTGTCATCATTGATTGCTACCCTCCTGTCAAGATCAGCCCCAGTAAGATGATCATCACTGGCAGTTTTAATTAAAAATTTCTTAGCTTTTAAAATCCTATCCTGCCAATGAAAATTATACAAGTAAAAAAAGAATAGGCAAGTTTTCCTAAATTAAAATTTAGAGTCGGAAGACCTGTCTTTACTGGAAATCTGACAACTGATCCCAGCATTAGAGAGTTCTCATTTTTATTTTATCTCACATCTTCACAGGAATGAAACAAGCAGTTCTCCATACTTCCGTGAAATCATCTCTGACCTTCTGCCTTTACTTATCTCCAAGCTGGAATGCTCTCTGGAGCCCTCAGCCATCTCATCCACCCTGGGCTCCTCCCCCATGCCTTCCATCTTGCCCTAACAACATAACAACAATCCTTTCCAACTGGCTTTGCTCTGGCCATGTTTGAATGCTGCAGAGTAAAACCGAATGTGAATAAGAACCAGTGTCCCCTCATTACACTCAGCTCACCTTCCTTTCATATTCCATACCTCACTCTTAGCTGGAGGGGACCAGATTTCTGTTCCTGACTCTCCGGATAATGCCTGATTCAGTCCAGGCTTGTTGGGAGATTAAGTTCTTTGTTCCTGTCCTTGTGGCTCTGAGCACCTTTCCCCCTGCCCCATGCCTGTAACAGTCTCCTCCTTGTCTGTCAAAATCCTAACGTAAGATTCTGGCTCTGCAGCTAGTATATGGTGACATGTGCCCTTAGCTTCTCCCTCATGCTGGAACAGAAAACCCAGAGATATGTTTATGGGATGGCAGAGAACAAAAATCAGCCAGGTCCAGAGCCTTGCACTTCCTGGGATAGAGAACAAAAATCAGCCAGGTCCAGAGCCTTGCACTTCCTGGGATTTTCAAAGTAGAAATGGTTACTATGGCTTCCTTTTTAGGGGCTCCTTCTTTCCTTTAAAATGGTTGGGGTTTGCTGAATGTGGGTGGGCTGCCCTAGGCCTGGTTGTTTGCTTCAGCAGGAATGTTCAGATGAAAAAGGAAGAAGGATGAACAAAAGGCCTTATGTATGCCAAGCAACATCTCCTAGGGTTTAGAAATTAATCCATATTGAGCATCCTCTAGGTACCTTGCTCATTCATGTTTCATATACAGTTTTACACACACACACACACACACACCACTGTGGGTGGATTTTATTGTCCTCATTTAAAGATGCAAAACTGAGTTTTGCAGTGCTAAGTATCTTTCTGAGTCATATATTAGTAGCTGATAAGGAGTGGAGCCGAGACTGAATTCCATGCTCTTTCATTTCCTCTTATTTAAAAATAAATATTGTTGTTTTTCTCATTATCTCAGTAATATGTATTCTTTATAGAAAATTTGGGAAGACAAAATAAAATGTAAAATAAAAACAATAATTCTACCATCCAGAGATAATCACTAATAACATTTTAGTGTCCTTTTCTATAGTCTACATTTATGTTTTGCTATACTATTTTTATGTCCTGCTCCTTTTGATGTTTGGGGTTTTTTTTCTTTTGTTTGTTTGTTTGTTAAATAGATTTTTACTTTTTAGAGCAGTTTTAGGTTCATAGAAAAATTTTTAAGATACAGACAATTCTGATATTTCCTCTCCCTACACATAACACAACCTCCCCCACGGCTGACATCCTGACTCACAGAACCTCTCCTGTGACATTGTTACCACCTGAAGTACCCAGTTCACATTAGGGTTCACTCTTGGTATTGTACATTCTATAGGTTTTGTCAATTGTATAATGACATATACCCACTATTATATATCAAACAGAATAGTTTTACCACTCTCAAAATCCTCTGTGCATCCTAGCCGGTTTGGCTCAGTGCATAGAGCTTTCCATCTGTAGACTGAAGGATCCCGAGTTTGATTCTGGTCAAGGGCACATGCCTGAGTTGTGGGCTCAATCCTCAGTAGGGGGTGTGCAGGAAGCAGCCGATCAATGGTTCTCTCTCATTGTTGATGTTTCTCTCCCTCCCTCTCCCTTCTTCTCTGAAATCAATAAAAATATATTTTAAAAAATAAAAATCCTCTGTGCTCTCCCTATTCATCTTTCCCTCCACAACTTCCGAGCTTCTTATTGTCTCCATAGTTTTGCCTTTCTAGAATGTCATATAGTTGGAATCATACCATGTGTAGCCCTTTCAGATTAGTTTCTTTAGTAACATGTATTTAAGATTCCTCCACAGCTTTTCATTGCTTTGTACCACATTTCTTTTTAGTGCTGAATAATATTCCATTGTCTGGCTGGATCAGCTTATCCATTTACTGAAGGGCATCTGGGTTGCTTCTAGTTTTGGCAATGATGAGTCAGGCAGCTATAAACATCCATGTTCAGGTTTTTGTGTGGACAGAAATTTTCAACTCATTTGATTAAATACCAAGGAGACAATTGATGGATTATATAGTAAAAGAATATTTAGTTTTATAAGAAAATGCCAATCTGTCTTCCAAGTTAGCTGTACCATTTTGCCTTCTCACCAGCAATGAATGAGAGTTTCTGTTGCTCACCAGCATTTGGTGCTGTTGAAGTTTTTGATTTTTGCTAGTCTAATAAGTGTATAGTAACATCTGATTATTTATTAAGTTTGAAATTCCCTAATGACATATGATGGTTAACATCTTATTATATGTTCAATTTCCATCTTTATTTTATTTTTTAGGTCAATTTGTTTTTAGTTTATAACAGCTATAATAATAAGTTTATACACAGTTTTATGTTTATACATATTTAAGTAACAATAAGAAGCAATTTTAGAAATAATGGAGGTTGAGATAATTTTTTGTTTTTATTTATTTTTAAAATCTTTATTATTTAGATTATTATAGTTGTTCCTCTTTTATCCCCCCATAGCTCCCCTCCACCTGGTTCCCCCCATTCCCTTACCCCCGCCACCACTGTCCTCATCCATAGGTGTATGATTTTTGTCCAGTCTCTTCCTGGACCCACCACACCCCTTTCCCCTCAAGGATTGTCAGTTGACTCCCTTTCAATGCCCCTGATTCTATTATATTCACCAGATTATTCTGTTCATCAGATTTTTTATTCACTTGATTTTTAGATTCACTTGTTAATAGATATTTGTTGTTCATAATTTTTACCTTTACCTTTTTCTTCTTTTTCCTCTTCCCTTTCAGCATTTTATATAATACTAGTTTGGCGATGATGAACTCCTTTAGCTTTTTGTTGTCTGTGAAGCTCTTTATCTGACCTTCAATTCTGAATAATAGCTTTGCTGGGTAGAGTAATCTTGGTTATAGGTTCTTGCTGTTCATCACTTTGAATATTTCTTGCAACTCCCTTCTGGCCTGCATAGTTTCTGCTGAAAAATCAGCTGACAATCATATGGGTGTTCCCTTGTAGGTAACTAACTGTTTTTCTCTTGCTGCTTTCAAGATTCTCTCTTTGTCTTTTGCTCTTGGCATTTTAATTATGATGTGTCTTGGTATGGTACTCTTTTGGGTTCTCTGTGCTTCCTGGACTTATAAGTCTATTTTTTTCACCAGGTGGGGGAAGTTTTCTGTCATTATTTCTTCAAATAGTTTTTCAATATCTTGCTCTCTCTCTTCTTCTGGCACCCCCATAATTCAGATGTCCATCTTTATACAGTGGTGCCTCGCATAAAGAACGCCTCGCACAGCGAACGCTGCACACAACGAACTTCATTTCATGATTCATACAACGAACTTCGTTTCACACAACGAAGTCGCCCGAGCTTCCACGACCGCTTTGCCCGAGCTTCCACGACTGCTTCGCCCGAGCTTCCACGATCGCTGCCGATGTATTGCATCCTTCCGCGCAGGCACTGCAGGCAGTCGTTAGTCACTGTGCTTAACTTAAGCACGTATTGCGGCAATCGTTCTTCATTACGAATTAAATCACGCACGTATCACGGCAGTCGTCCTTTTAAGTTAAACTCAATATTTTTTTTATATCATGGCTTCTAAAAAAAGCAGGAAGGTGATTTCTGTTGAAATGAAACAGGAAATAATTAGAAGGAGTGAATGTGGGGTAAAACAGTGTGACCTCATCAAAGAGTTTGGCCTCAGCAAGACCACCATTTTCACCATTTTGACAAATAAGGATGCAATCAAATCAGCCAAAGTAGCCAAAGGAGTATCAAAACTATTTCATGAAAAACATAGGTCTTCAATCCACGAGGAAATGGAGAGGCTATTAGCGATTTGGATTAAGGACAGGCAGGTGAAAGGTGACGTAACAACCCAAGATATTATCTGTCACAAAGCCAAGAGAATTTATGACGATCTAAAGAAAAACGTCCCTGGAAGTAGCAGCAATCAAGATAATGAAGAAGAATTCAAAGCCAGCAGGGGGTGGTTTTTTAGATTTAAGAAAAGGTGTGGAATCCACAGCGTTACTATGCATGGTGAGGCTGGCAGTGCTGACAAGAAAGAAGCAGAAAAGTTCTCTATTAACTTTCAAAAATGTATTAAGGATGAAGGATACTGCCCACAACAAGTGTTCAATGCCGATGAAACGGGTCTTTTCTGGAAAAGAATGCCGAGCAGAACCTTCATTACAAAAGAGGAGAAGAAATTGCCAGGACACAAAGCCATGAAGGACAGACTTACCCTTATGTTTTCGTCTAATGCCAGCGGAGACCTCAAGATCAAACCTCTATTGGTTTATCACTCTGAAAATCCAAGAATTTTCAAGAAAAATCACGTTATTAAGTCCAAACTGCCCGTCCATTGGAAGTCCAATCAAAAAGCCTGGGTGACCCAAGTTATCTTCAACGAATGGATTCTGGAAACCTTTGCTCCTGCCGTGAAGAAATTCTTGCTGGAAAAAGAACTGCCGCTCAAAGCCCTTCTGATACTTGACAATGCCCCTTCTCACCCAAAAGACCTAGAGGAAATATTGCAGGAAAATTATCCTTTTATCAAGGTGCAGTATTTGCCACCAAACACCACATCCATTCTTCAGCCAATGGATCAGCAAGTTATTGCGAACTTTAAAAAACTCTACACTAGAGCCCTCTTTAATAAGGTGTTTGAAGAATGCGAGTTTGGTGGAGACAATATGACTGTCCGAAAGTTTTGGAAGGAGAAATTTGATGTCCTTATAGCAATACGACTTATACAGAAGGCCTGGGAAGAAGTGTCACAAAGGACCCTCATTTCTGCTTGGAAGATGCTTGTGCCTTCGTGGACCCAGGAAGAAGCAGTAGTTGATGACGCAGAAGTGGTGAAGGACATCATCACAGTGGCCCAAAGGTTGGAATTAGAGGAAGAGGAAGAGGATGTAGAGGAGCTTATTGAGGAACACGAAGAAGAGCTGACAACTGAAGAGCTCCAAGCACTTGTGGTCCAGCAACAGGACAATGCTCAAAGGGAAGCGTCATCTGATAACGAGGAGCAACAATCAAACAATCAACCAATCCCAACTGCTGACATCAAGAACATCCTGGTCAAATGGAAAGCAGTTCAGGAGTTTACCAATGCCCACTATCTGGATTCAGCTGAAGCAAACAGGATCAACGATCTTTACTCCGATACTCTTGTCCGTTATTTCCGGCAGATGTTGGAGAAAAGAGAAAAACAAACGACTTTGGACAGGTTTTTCATGAAACCATCGGCCAAAAAGCAGAAAATGGATGAAGATGTGCAAGATTCGGTAGACTCTACTTAGTCTGTCTTAAAATTAAAAAAATGTGTGTTTTTTTTTAAAAAAAATTATGTTTTTAGATGTATCTAAATAAAACTAATAACAAAAAATTTATCTTTTTTTATGTCATGTTAGCATATTTTATGCTACAGAACGAATTATTTTTTTTAACATGTATTGTTATGGGAAAACGCGTTTCACATAACGAACTTTTCGCATAACAAACTTGCTCCTGGAACGAATTAAGTTCGTTGTGTGAGGCACCACTGTATATACTTCGGTGTCTGTTCAGATATTTTGCCCATATTTTAATTAGGTTGTTTTGTTCCTTCCTGTGGAGTTTTAAGAGTTCTTTGTATATTCTGCATAATAACCCTTTTATCAGATGTCTTCTGCAACTATTTTATACAATTCTGTGGCTTGTCTTCTCATTCTCTTGATGGAGTCTTTTGCAGAGCAAAGTTTTTAATTTTAATGAAGTCCATCCAGCTTGTCAGTTATTTCTTTCATGGATCAATCCTTTGGTATTATATTTCAAAAGTCACTGCCATAGCCAAAATCATCTAGATTTTCTCTTCTGTCATCTCCTAGGATTTTTATAATTTTACATTTACATTTAGGTTTATATTTCATTTTGAATTAATTTTTTATATGAAGTCTGTGTCTAGATACATTTTTTTTCATGTTAATGTCCAGTTGTGGTAGCACCATTTATTGAAAAGACTATCTTTTCTTTTGTCAAAGATCAGTTGGCTATCCTTCTATGGGTTACTTCTGGGTTCTTTATTCCATTCTGTTAATCTAATTGTCTATCCTTTCATCAATACCACACTGTCTTTTAAAAAATATACATATTTTTATTGATTTCAGAGAGGAAGGGAGTGGGAAAGATAGAGGTAGAAATATCAATGATGAGAGAGAATTATTGACCAGCTGCCTCCTGCACCCTGGGTACCAAGCCAGCAACCAGGGCATGTGCCCTGACTGGGAATTGAATCGCAATCTCTTGGTTCATAGATTGACACTCAACCACTGAACCATGCTGGCCTGGCTCACCAATACCACATGACCTTGATTACTGTTGTGAAATCAGGTAATGTCAGTGCTTTGATATTGTTGTTCTTCAATATTATTTTAGCTATTCTTGATCTTTTGCCTCCTCATATAAACTTTAGAATCAGTTTATATCCACAAAATAACTTGCCAGGATTTTGACTGAGTCTATAAATCAAGTTGGGAAGAACTTCATAATAATAAGTCTTCCTGTCCATAAACATGGAATATTTCTCCATTTATTCAGTTCTTTGTTTTCTTTAACCAACTTTTTGTAGCTTTCCTAAAAAAAATTGAGATTTTATTCATATTTATTAGATTTAAACCTAAGTATTTTATTAATAGAGAGTGATAAATTAAATAAGTTTTTTTGCTTTTGATTTCAGATTTGACTTGTTCATTACTGATATGTAGGAAAACAATTGACTTTTGTATATTTAACTTATGGCCTTCAAATTTGCTATAATCATCTATTATTTCCAGGATGTTTTGGGTCAATATTTTAGGGTTTTCTACATAGACAGTTATGTCATCTTCAAACAGACAATTTTATTTATTTTTTCCCAATATATACCTTTTATATTCTTTTTTGTCTTACTGCAATAGCTGTGACTTGCAATATGATGTTGAAAAGGCATGGTGAGAGCAAATATCCATGCCTTGTTTCTGGTTTTAGTGAAAAAGCATGTAGTTTCCCACCATTAATTAGGTTAACTATAGATTTTTCCATAGACATATTTATCAAGTTGAGAAAATTCCTCATTGTGAAAATTTTTATCATGAATGGGTATTGGATCTTATCAAATACTTTTTCTGTATCTAGCAATGTGATTTCCCACCTGTCCTCCTTTTAACCTATTGATGTGATGGATTACATTAATTAAATGAGCCTTGCATACTTAGGACAAGTCTCCCTTGGTTATAGTGTATAATTCTTTTTATACATTGTTTGATTTGATTTGCTAATATTTGGTTGAGGTACTTTACATCTATGTTCATAAGATATATTAGTATGTAGTTTTCTTTTCTTGTAATGTCTTTGTCTGGTTTTGGTATTAGGGTAATGCCGAAATCATAGAATGAGTTTAAAATTATTTCCTTCTATCCTAACACTCGGTTCTCTATTCAGAGGTAGGACCAGGAATCCAAGGTGGAAGGAAGTTTGAGTGCTTGTTGTGAGAGGAGCCAGGGATATAGGCAAAGGGTAACCCAAAGTTCAGAGTCTATATAAACTGGACACCAGGATCAACCCCACTCACTCAGGCTGAACATCCAGCAGGTCTGCTAGATAGGGTCTCCAGCCCCTGTTCTGAAACTAAGGCAACTTTCTCATCTGCCACCTTTGCGTTGTATATAGCTTCCTGCTTCCTCAGTAGCTGAACCATAGTTTGGAAGTGAGTCAGGCTAAATGTTTGACATATAAACCCTTTAAATAACTGCCTCTGGGAATTGCTTTAATTATTACTCCACTCTATTTGCCTGGGTGTTGGCCAGGAATTCTCCTGTCTTCTGGAACCCTGTCCTTGATTGGTCATGTTTATGCTCAAAATAGAAAAAAGGGGCTTTAAAGAAAAGATTAAACAATGTTAAAATAGGAGGTTGGGTGAGTGGTGGAGTTGATGGCAATGCCCTTATTGAATCAGCTAGTTTCAGATTATTCTTCAGTGCCAGGGTCTCCAAGGTCTTGTCAAAGTGCCCTCATGTCCTGGGCTTTAGGACTTGCAGGCTCCCTTACATGATAGTTCCCATGAGCAAGCTTTCAGTGCCAACCAACTCACTAGCTACAAAGATAAGGATTGGCCTTCTCTTGCCCTCTGAGAGGGGTTTTGGCATCTTTTGTGGACTAACATTTATCCTGAACTATCTTTTGTTTTCATTGGAACACAGTTGTCACTTTTGCATAGCAGAAAAATAGAGAATGCTCTATAATTGGTAATAGGATTCTCCAAAAGCACTGCCTTGAAGTAAGGAGACAAAGTGTGGTAGAATCCAGGAAAGGACTTTTTTAGTACAAACCTCTGAAGCCTCAGACTTTGAATCAATGTATAACTAAGGCAGTAGAAGAACCAGTTAGAACAGAACAAGAGAAAAAAGGAGTTACAGACACATGGTCAGGATGCAGAGTCAGACACTCCTTGGTTCCATCTTGCTTTGTTATTGTCCAACTTTGTGCTTATTTATCCTGAGCTTCAGTTTCCACAACAAGAATTCCCAGCCTGTTCTGTCAGAGAAAGGTCACTTATTCAGCAACTGTTTATTGAAGATCTGCCACATACAGTGAGCTCCTATAACTCTGAGACCCTTTTTCTTCATTTTTCATCCTAGAAGCCTAGGACAGTATCTGGCACATTTAATGCTTATTGAAAAAGTAAATAATTGTGTGGGTGGGAAAAAATAAATGAGGACAAAGAAATTAATCAATATAGAAATTTAATCTCTATATTGATTCATTTAATAAAATTCTGCTTGGAAGAATTGAAGGTCAAGGTAACCCATTAGTTTGGATGTCTCTAGCAGTCACCAACAAATCCATGGAAGTAAACAGAAATCAGAGCTGATTTAGAAATACTCAACACAGAGAGACAAGGTTGCTAGGTAAGTGATGGAAGGCCAGAAGTCAACCAGCTCCATTGTGTAAGGAGCAATGTTGCCCGACAAGACATTTGTCCAATTTCTTTAATGCCCTTAATGATTAATTTCTTAGTTAATATTTGACATGCCATGGCGAGCCTGAAAACGGAAATGTCAATTATTTCATTATTTTGGATTTTCCTATGTGTCAGGCACATAGTCATCATGGGATTCATGGGAACATCAACAAGGAAAGATACATTTTTAACCTTCTGAAGTATTACATTTAAACAAATTCAAAGAAAAGAAATTTAAACAAAATCTCCTGTGTTAGCTGAAAAGGGATGAGAATAATCAAGAAGGCATACTGACTGCCCTAAATAGGTGCTCATTTAGGATTTGAGACTCTCAGAATGGGGTTGCCATAAACAGTTACTCTGCACAAAACTGGGGTGGGTGGGTGGGAACTAGATTAACAGGAGGATTCTAAGATTTTTGTCTTGTCATTTTCTCTTTAAAAACAGCTGGGATTCTGGAACACTGCCAACTCTTCCTGCCCTATTTGCCTGTAAAATTCAACAAGAGATCATAAATAATATCTTGCAGTCCAAAAATACATTTGGGGAATCCTGTCAAATAGAATGTCTGATGTCAATGACTTCTGCACAGCCTCTGACATTTAGTCCAAAGAGTGAGAAGTGAGATCGCAAATCCCAGTGTTGGTTCTGCCAAGTGGAGCTGAGTGGAGGGAGTGAGGCAGAACGAGGCTCAGCATGGCCTGGGTAGCTCTGATGTTCACTTCTCTATTGTTATGTATTAAATGGTTCCAGAACTGAGCAGGTTAAGACAACATTCTATCTCATGACTTTATGGGTCAGGAACTCAGGAGAGTTCAGCAGGACAGTTTTTCTGCTGCATGTAGCATCAACTGAGGTTGGTCAGTGATGGTCAGCTGGCAGAGGTCTCCTCTGGAAGGCCCAATATGATTCCACTCACATGTGTAGAGCCTTGGAGGGCTTGTCTGGAATTGCTGACCACAGCATGTTCATGTAGCTTCTATGCTTGGTAGTCTCAGGGTAGTCTATTTCTTACACGGTGGCTCAAAGAAAATGGAAAGTGTACTAAGAGACTCGGTAGCAGCTGCAAAGCTTCTTATGTCTCCACCTCAGAAGTTCTGGAATGTCACTGGTTAAGCAATTCCCTAAGGCCAGCAATGGGAGAAATAGCAAGAATTTGTAGCCAGCATTGACCTAGAATAGTGGTCAGCAAACTGCAGCTCGCGAGCCACATGCGGCTCTTTGGCCCCTTGGGTATGGCTCTTCCACAAAATACCATGTGCAGTTAAAACTTCGTGGCCCATATGCAGAAGTTGGTTTTCGGCCCTCAAAAGAAATTTCAATCGTTATACTGTTGATATTTGGCTCTGTTGACTAATGAGTTTGCCAGCCACTTACCTAGAATATCAGAAATAATGGAAGAAATTTCTATTCGGTGAAAGTGGGCCACCTGTAGAAGCATCCTTTCACTTGTCTGCTCCTTTGCCAGTGGCAGGAAGGAGACTGGGAAATACAAGACAAGTCTTGAACACATTGTCCCAATCCCTCTCAAAGATTGTGAGGTGGCACAAACATCCTTGGAGACCCAGGGCCTTCCCCTGTGAGTACCTTTCTCTGAAACAAAGAGCTTTCTCCTTAACCTTCCAGTCCATCTTGTCTTTAAACTCTTATACCTCTAGGGTCTTGAAAAACTGGAGATGCTCTTCCTACAGCAACAATTAGACTTGATGAGTAAACCAAAGCACAGGCCTCAAACTTGCCACATCTCACAAACAATCAAGCAAAAGCCTTTGTTCACATGTTAAAGACTAATTCTTTCATAAAAATTTCTATTTTATTTTTCCACTTATTAAACATTGTAAAGCAAGATCATGGGTAAAAATAGTATATGCCTCCCACAATAGACATGTATTGCCCTGGTAGTTCCAGGGAGAAGGAAGAAACACATGGTCCCCTGGCTTATACTAAGTGGGTCATAGGTAATAGCTATAGCCCGGCACTTCACAAATATCTTCTCAAAACCCTCTAGTAGGGGCTGTCATTTTGCCTTATGAAGTTGAGGAAAGAATCAGGCTCAGAGAGGTTAGGTGACTTCTCCAGGGATACACAGAGAGAGGTGGCAAAACTGAGATTACAACTCAGATCAAGCTGTGAAATCTCCTCTCAGAAAAAAAAAAAATAAGTAAATAAATAAATCCTCTCATAGGAAAGAAGCAAGATGCACTTCTGGGTAAAGCAGAAAGGTTTACTGAGGGTGCTGGTTCTTCTTAACACCCTCCCCTCACACTTAGATCATTGGAGCGAAGAGTAGAGGACTGGAAGGGAATCTGATGCAACATGCAGGCCCATTCTTTCCAGTTAAGCCATTTCTCCAGACCCCATTGTCTTATTTGGCACTTTCAATAAGTATTCATCCCCTCTGGACATTAGTCTGGCAATATATAAAAAAGAGCAAAAAAATCTGCTCATGTACTTTGACCCAATCTTCCCACTTTTAGAATAGACCCCAAGGAAACATGCAAGAGAGAAAGAAAGGGGGAAAAAAGCAAATGGCACAAAGATGTTTATCGTAACATCATTCATAACAGTGGAAAAATGGGACATGACCCAATACCCAAATTGGGAAAAGGTTATGTAAACTGTGGTACATTAAGCCAATGGAATGTTATGTTGCTATTAAAAGGAATTAAGTTCACAGATTCCTTTTATACCTCAAAATGCACATGCGTGATAATGTTAAAAGAGAAGAATCCAAAAGAAAATGAACACACTGGCTACAAACTAATCAGTGTGCATGCTCAATGATAGGAATCAGAAGAGAACGGTGCTACAAATAGCTGGTGCTCTATATTTATAGTGTTCCCCCCACCCTAAAGTCCACAGTATCTTTGGTATGGGGAAAGAAAGTGGAAAAAAAAAAGATTCATCATTCCTTTTTATTTACGGTGAGGAGAGGGGATTTCCTAATCCGAAGGCTCAGTGTGCAAATGAAATATAACATGTCTGTAAGGAGAACCAAGTCTATGCTCACCCACCTAATGGAGACTCCATATTCCAAGCAAGGAGCGGGTGCCTGGCCCACACTCATGGGCCAAGTCTCAATAATTACAGTTCTAGGCACTGTATTCCAGAGGATATTGACAAACTGAACTTTATTTCAAGTTGCTTAACAGGATGTGATGTGACTAAAGACCAAGGCATATAAAAAAAAGAGCTTGAAAATCCCAAGGATGTCTCACCAGCAGCAGGAAAACCTATCAGATAACCAAGAAGTCTCCTTTAGCCCCTGGGAAGCAGTCTTGTGGGCTTGTTTGGGTTTGGGAACCACCAAGAGCCGTGGACAGAAATTATGGAAGAGCAGAGTTCAAGTTAGGAGGAGTAGAGTCATTCAAAAGAGGCATGAGTTCCACACAACTAGATGTATGTGAGCCAAGTGTGTCAGGTTCCATTACGTAACTAATAGTCTGTGTTTCCATGACCATCCAATTTTACTTTTGCCAACTTAAGTGGGTTTATTCTTCAACCAGGAGACCAGCAAAGTTGCTCTGATCCATAAAGCTCCGAGGGGAAAGCTTCTATCAATAGTAAATATGGCATATATATTAAGATAATCCTACTGACACACTATCAGTGGATCTTCCATTTTGAGTTGTTTTCCTCATGAGTGTTTGTAAAATGATATTGTGATGTACTACAGACACCCCAGACATAAAACCAGTTGAATTCATGGTTTTCAGTGAAAAGTTAATGGTCCTGAATTGAACAGCACCTGTGATCATTGACCTTATCAATCAAGCAAATAATTATCAATCACTGATTTATGTCTTTTGAACGCTATATGAGGCCCACTAAGGTATGCAAAAAAGTATTAGCCATAATTTCTGCCTTCCAAAAACTTACGCTAACATAATATTCTAGAGCAGTGGCTTCCATACTTTTTTGAGAATTGCTGTTGGTAAAAAATTTGAATGTGTACCCCCAATGTATGTATGTTAGTGTATAAATTTATACATGAACTAGTGTCAAAACATAGTTAATATTTATAAAGCTTTTTTTTTCTTTTCTGTAGCTTAAAAGCAGAAATTCTCATATTTTCTTCCCAAACTCTTGGATCATTTTGCCTGCCAACCTTCTCCAAACCCTCAGTGTGAGTACATACTCTGGAGACCAGAGATCTTGCCAACTGAGAGGTAAGTCTGTTAATATCAGACAAGCTGCAACAGAAGCAAACACATTGGGATTTAAGAGAAAGGAAATATCCAATAAATACCAACAGAGTTGAGGTTTGAGCAACTTTTCACAAACCAGTTTAAAAGTGTGGCCAGCAAAATTTTTATAATCTCTCTCAGCAAATAGACCAAACAACAGAACAACCAAGCAACTGAATAACTGGTCGCTATGACATGCACTGACAACGGGGGGGGGGGGGGGGGGGGGGGGGGGGGGGGCGCACGTGGACCATTCGGCAGCAGAGCACGGAACGTGGCAGGCATTGGTCGCAGTGGGATGTTAGAGCAGGTGAGTGGGGCCACCAGACCAAGGCAGGGCACTGGTTACTGTCATTGGGGCGAGCCTCTGATGGTTACTGAAATTCTTTGGTCCTGCTAGGTGCTTGCATCTGCTGCCAGCACCAGAGCCGCTACTTGTACCTGCTGCTGGTGCCCAGCCCTAGACCAAATCGCTCTGTGCTGTCAGAGAGTGTGAGTGATGGATACTAGCCCCAATCGCCTCTCAGGGCTTCTCCACCTCCCCCTGCTCCTGAGGGGCAATCAGGGCCAGCAGCCGCCTCTCGCACCCGCTGCCAGTGACAGCCCTGCTCACACCCGCTGCCCTCACTGGAGCTGCCACTTGCACGCACTGCTGGCGCCGACCCCACTCACACTGCAGCCAGCACTGGAGTCCAGCGCCAGTCCCGATAGCTTGGCACCATCAGTGGATGTGAGCAGCTTCTGCCAGTCCCAATCACCCCTGAGGGCTTCTCCACCTCCCCCTGCTTCTGAGGGACGATTAGGGCAGTAGCCACTGCTTGCACCCGCTGCTGGCACCGGCCCCAATCACTCCACACCATCAGCGGGTGTGAGCAGGGCCGACACCATCAGCACATGGGAGTGATGGCTGTGGGAGCGGGGCTGTGGTAGACAGGGGACCAGAGGCTGTGGCAGAAGGGGCTGGGTGGGAGTGTGGGGATAGTCTGAGTCCTGCCCCTGTGCCTACTGCAGCCTCACGGCTCACAGTTCCTTTCAAGGGGAAATAAAGTAAAAAAAAAATAATAAAAAAAAATCAAAGATTCATCAAGAAGAATACGGTTTGGCTCAGTGGATAGAGCGTCGGCCTGTGGACTGAAGGGTCCCGGGTTCGATTCTGGTCAAGGCCATGTACCTTGGTTGCGGCACATCCCCGATAGGGGTGTGCAGGAGGCAGCTGGTCAATGTTTCTCTCTCATCGCCGTTTGTAGCTCTCTATCCCTCTTTCTTCCTCTCTGTAAAAAATCAATTCATCAAATTATACAAATTTGTGCACTGGGCCCCTAGTAAAATAGATGCCACTTTATGACAAACACATTGAAAACAAAAAAATAAGGGCTCTCACCATTGAGTTTAAGTAGTGCTAGCACTTAATAGTTGATTCACTTATTAATTCAATATTTACCAAGAACTTAGTAAGTACCATTTAGGCACTGTGTGCTATGCATTGGGAATGCAGTAGAAAGAAAAAAGCCAGAGGACCTTGTGAGATTAAACACAAGTGTATAAGACAGAAAATACAAATGCAGGCAAACAAACATCTAACTACAAATTGTGATCTGTGCCATGAAGTAAATAAACAAGGTGCTGTGATAGAGGGAGGTGGCTACTTCAGATAAAGTGCTCAGGACAGGCTTCTCAGGGAAATGATACCTAGCCCAAGAGCTGAAGACTGAGGAGAGACAGTGCCATAGGAAAAGGAGGAAGACACAAATAGCACACTGCTCTGCTCAACATAAAGCATGATACCCAACTCCCTATACCATCAGATGCTCTTTGACACCATTATGTATATTTAAATATTTTTAAATTGATTTTTTTTAGAGAAAGAGCAAGGAGAGGGGGAGAGAAAAACATCCATTGGCTGCCTTCTGCCCCCTGGCCCCACAGGGATCAATCCTCCAATCTGGGCATGTGCCATGAGCAGGAATAGTCTACAACTTCTCGGTACACAGGATGACACCCAAAGAAGCCACACCAGACAGGGCACCCATTGTGTATATTTAGAATGTTCTCTACTGAGCCTAGAGAAGAGCTTTGCTCATTTTAGGGGCTCACTACACTGAGTGAACAGACATCTGACTCTAAGAAGAGCTTTCCTATGATTGGGCAATTGATATCCCATTCAGTGCAGCACATCTGTTCTCCTGTCCCAGTCAAGGCTTCATGGCAACTGTGACAGATGACATAAGGGAAGAAAACTTCACATCTATAGACAAGTCACTCACTTGTTCTGCCAAGGATGAGCTCTGTTAGCTCAGCAGGGTTACTGCAATCCATTCCTGGACATAACAAAAACCACTGTGGGGATTTGTTCTGGAGTTGTTAAAATTCCCAGCAAGGGCACCTGCTTTGTTTCAAAATGTAAGATGCTAGAATGAGCACATTGTAGGGCCATGCTCACGGCAGACACTAATGTATGGTAGGTAGGTTAGATTTATGATGCAGTATCATCTGGGAATCCCATCTGTCCATTAGGTTGAGCTAAGTACCAGCAGGAATGTGGGAAAGAGTGGTGCTGAAGTGAGGAAGCAGATAAGTGGTGATGGTGCCGTAAGTGAATCCAGCTGGGCCGGCAGGTCCCTCGGTGGCAACCCCACACTGGGCATCCTGGTCTAGCAGTCTGCAGACTCACTTAACCCTCAGAATTCTGAAATTCAAAACAGCAGCCCTTTGCTGTTTCATTTCACTTGCTTTTTATATGCACTCATATGACAAGAAAGCTTGAAGAAAAATCACCCAGACGCACTTTAGATTAAATATTAGAACTGTATGTCTGCCCTTGAACTCAAACTTGTCTTAACTTCTAGGGTCTTGTGGAAGACCCAGGCAAAACCATAGCTCTCAGAGGTACAATTAACACTTGTTTCGGTTCTGAATCACTCCAAAGACAAACAGTTAGGAGGAAAGTACCTTGATTCTGTTTATAGATAACATTGAAGCCAGTAAAAATTGGGCATTAAAATAGCCTTACAAGAGAAAGATGTCTTTGTGTTGGAACCAGGAATAGCAGAGATACATTTAATATAAAAACGTTGTCACCTTAACTTCAAAGCAACGTGAAGAACAGTACATGGTACCATAAGAATGTAATCGGAGCCATTTTCAGCCATCATCTACAAACCTAAAACAGGTAGCAGCCAAATGTGCCTAAATGCAACAAAGGAAGAGAAATGTCGTGCAGACAATGTAGATGAATTTTGATACCCAGCAAAAATAGACAAATGACAGAGACAAGGAACTGAGGCAAGGAACCAGTGACAGATACAATCAACTAACTTGTTACCTTTAAATATTTTTTTAAATATATTTTTGAAAATATTTTTTCTCTGTCAGGGCATATGCCTGGGTTTCAGCTCAATCCCCAGTGGGAGGACAGGGTGCATGCAGGAGGCAGTGGATCAGTGATTCTCTTTCATCATAGATGTTCCTCTCTCTCTCTCTCTCTCTCTCTCTCTCTCTCTCTCTCTCTCTCTCTCTCTCTCTCTTCCTCTTTGAAATCAACAAAAAATATTTTTTAAAAAATAGGGGAAGGCTGTGAACTGTTGTATCATGATTTGCAACACATTTAACAAAACCTCTCATGGTCTCCTCTTGGCCAAAAGGTAATACATGGGCTCCACGGGCGGGAAGCAGGCTCCACGGTTAATAAAACCAGCTGAGTGGGTTGGCCCTGCATGAGCCTGTAGAGCGAGGCCTCTGGGTGGGGAGGAGGGTACACAGCCTGTGAAGGGTGCTTAGTCCTGAAGAGTTTTGTCAGTCTCCAAAGGGAAACTCAGAAGACCAGTTTGTCAGGTTTACAACTGACCCCATGTCAGAAGGGACTGCTGGCATGTTGGAGGGTGCCACACAGGCGTCCACTCACCACCTGCAGGAGCTGCTGTGAGCTTCTGTTTCCTTCTCTGAGCCTCCGTAAAATGAGAATACCCGAGAGAGGCTTTGTGAAGATTAAACTGCACAACGTAAGTGAAAGACCCAGGAGAGAGCTTTAATACATGTAGGTTTCCTTCTAGTTTTATCTTGATAGCTGAGATTGACAGCTTAAAAATCCAAAACATAAAATACAATAGCACCAATACATACCTTATCTTAAAGTAAACTAAGGCAGGCCATGGGAGAATTAACCTAAGGTGCACTTTGATTAAAAACAATTTTTTTAAAAAACTATGGGAATTTTATAATAGGCTACAAGTTCACTGTGAAGAGTTTAGTTTTAAAAAGATAGACACAATCTGAAGATATAGGACTAGTGGTCTGGGGTGGAGTAGAGCTAATGGTTACATTTGCAACCACGCAGAATTTGCTCCATAAAATGTTTGTGATTGAAATTAGTTTTCTAGTGACGTTGTGGCACCTCCATCAGAGGTGGTACTCTTGTGTCCAAGGTCAGTACGGTCTCTCCTGGACACCTGGGCGCCCTCACTCCTGGGTTTCTCTTCTATAGAGGCTCTGGTCTTCCCGGAGCCTGGGCTGTGCCTTGAGTGCAGCCTAGCAGCCTGGATTTGCAGAAGGAAGCTCCTCCCACTGGAAACCTGATCTGGTCGCCAGGTAACTGTAAGTTACCAACCAAGGTCAGGCAGCAGGAAACAGGCAGAGAGCAAGTCCCTCAGGGAATGCATATGTCCCTAAACCTCCACTCACCTTCAACCATGCTGGGGTGAAATCAAGTACTCAGCTAATGCCATCAGAGCTCATCCACTATCCTATATTTGACAACATTGTGGTGGTCACCAGTTCGAGCTTCTGTAGATTTATTAAGTGATAAAACTGATTATCTCTTAAGAATGAAGCATTCAATCATTTAAACGTTTTATTTAGGTGGTCCTTTCCTTTCTTCTCCACCAGCTAAAAGTATTGTGAAGCTGCATAGCTTAGTTTCATAAATTCATATCAGAAAGGACCCCAGAGTCATTCCTAGGACCTAATTATTTAAAAAAGTCATATTGACGCAGATCACATACTTTTCAAAGTTTGTTGTTTACAAAAGCAAGTTATCGCTGCCTGAGTCATGTTTACAATGAACACAGGCAAAAGGACAGTATCAAATTTAAATAAAAGCAGCAGACCGAGTTGGTTCTGTACAGAAAGAAAATTTTTAAACATTCACAAATATAGATACTCAAGTCTGTTAAGTCTTATCTACAACCAAATTTAGTACATGTCAAAGTTAGTTATTAAAAAACAAAACCATTTTTAGTTATGAGTATAAAAATGAATCTGCTTTTTTTCCTGACAAAAAAAAAGGGGGAGAAACATTTTCACCAATTTTAAAGTGATCAAGAACAACCAAATGGACTTTTAGGGAGTTTTCCAAAATTTAAAGAAAGGAGGAAGTGAGCTTATGGTAAATAGGAGAAAATCTGGTACCTGAATAAATTCTGTCCAAATATGTAAAAAGGTTAGATTAGCAAAAATCAAAAGTCCCAGCATTTCTCGTGGACTCAGACTTGCTACTAAAATATATGGATAAGTGTATCATTTGTTATACAATTTGTATGGTAATAAACGCAATATTCATGTTAGGACACATTAAGAGTACAAGCTTTTCAAGCAAGAGTATTATAAATGTCTATTGTTAGAAGTTGTTATCAGTAATTTTGAACCTCAGCTCTCCTCTTGTCAGGCAGGCTTTACACTGAGCAGAGTTTCCAGGTTAAGTAAATACTTGAAACATTCTTTTAGCTGCCTTTAGCACGAGACTCCTTGAATGAATTAACCTGCTTAGTGCAGCTGACACTCAAGTGTCCACTGGCTGGCAGTGCTGACCCCGGGGTTCGGGGAGGTGGAAAGATACCCAGATACCCTCCCAAAATAGCTGACATGTCTGTGGAGCAGCCACTGTCTTCACGACACTTCACTACTCTGACCCCTTTTCAGCTCCAGCCATCTCCCTCAACGGGTAATTGCTTGTGAAATAATCTCTCTCTAGTCCCCTGGGTTGCCTTTTTCCTCAAAATTCTGGTTGCCTGAGGTTCTTCCTTCCTTTATTCTGAGATCTATTGCCTTTATTCCTTCTCTGCTTCTAGTTAGCTCTCTGATTTAAAATGTAAATATTGAATGTAACATGACTTCTCAGTGCCATTTAGAAGGGCTTTAGGAGCTAAATATCCCACTACAACAACAGCAAAGGGTGGGGTGGAGTAAGGTGGGGTGGGGGAGCAGTTCAGGGAGTAAATCTAGTGTGGATATACCTACTGTTATGGGGGTAAACCTATAAGAGGTGCAATTTGACTTCTACAAGAATCTACTAAAACAATATTTTTTATTTAAAAAATCAAATGGTATTTTATTATGTGGATGTTGTATATACATCAAATTAATAAATGGGATGGCATTAACCCATTTATGTCCCAATTATGTTAGTAATCCTTGCATTTCACTGGGGCCAGTTTCAAATTTGCATCACTGCCTAAGTTTCATAGTAGATATTTCCATTTCTAAAACTCTTGGGCTATGTAAATAAATGAGATCATTCTATTTTTTCAAGTGAAAAAAAAAAAAAAAGTAACAACAACCACGGTATATGTAGATCAAATCAAGGACACAGATAGAAAATTTGATGGAAGGGATGAAAGAGAAACAGGAGTTGACAGTGATGCTACACACTCCAAACCTAGGCAACTGGGAGAATTCATGAGCTCACATGTGAGGACAGATGTTATAATCTATAAAACATAAACTAATGTCCATGGTGGGTACCAGTGCAGAGAAACCAGCTGAGTAGGAAAAACCGGGAAATGTGGGAGAGGTAGGAGAGTCATGAGTTCAGTTTGAGAAATTCCCATCTTACAGAGTGAGATATTTAAGCAGAGATGTACCAAAAATAATTACAGATTTCTAATTGAACACTGAGCAACTTGGAAACAGAAATTTAGGAGTCATCCATATAGAGGCACAGTCTGAGACTTCGCGTGGATAAGGCAGTGTGTGTAAAGGAGTGCCCTCAATGACGATAACCCTATAATTTTCTAAATGTATATATTTTCATTGCCTTTTCCTCTGGTATGTAGCTAGTTATGTCTTTTCTATGTCTGTCTTTTTTTGTTTTAACTTATGCACCCCCCAAGGGTGTGAATGTGTCTGACTAACTCACTTTGAGTAGCATCCAGTTCAATATCACTAGCAAGTGGGCTCTTAATGTGCACACTCCTTATCTAGATATGAGTTGGTTTGGTCTGAGCTTGGGGGAGGGGAGGGTCCAGCTCCAGGACATGGAGCATGGGGCTTAGAGTGAGTGAAGAGACAGGGCGTAGAAGCCAAGTCAAAAGCCAGCACCATTGTGAAGGTCCCAGGAGGAGGTTGAATGCAGGTAGAAGACCACCAGAGGGCAAACAGAGCAAGATAGAAGGGGAGCGCAGAGGTTTTATGAGGAAGAGGGAAACGTCTAACATGACCGTTTCCCCTACCTCCCTTTCCATTGCACATTCCTGTTCTTGCAGAAGCTCTGACACAGTTTCTTCATAGTTATTCAGAATTGCAGGCTTTGGAGTATGCAGCCAGACACATACCTTCCCACGTGAAACTTCATCCTTTCTTACAGTCCTTGGTAGTTTTTACTATCTTTGAAGAACTTCGGAGTATATAACCCCACCTCACAAGCAGGGATGTGTCAGAAGTCCCCCTTCTTGGTCTGTCCTGGAACCCTTGCAGGACTACCCATCCCTCTCGCAATGTGACTGTATGAAAGCCGTGTCTACTGGATGTCCGCAATTCAAGGGCCTCCCCCTGGCTGTACCTGGTTCCTCATACCCTTCTCTCTTCATTCCACCAGGCCAGACCGCACTCCCATCTACAGTTTCTTGCTTTACTCATAGCCCAGTATCTTCTGCCTTGGTATCCTGACTGTGTTTGCATCTTTCTTCTTTGACACAGCACTTTCTCAGAAAATCATGCCTCAGGGGAAATGCTTGACCTGGCCCAGAAACCTCTGCACTTCCTGCAAGTAGGCCCTGCCCAGCGTGTCCCAGAAACAGAGCTGGACGGTCTGGTGTTTGTCCACACCCTTGGTTCTGGCCCGTGAATTCCACATTTCCAACAGGACTGCCGCCACATCTTCTACTATGGAGATGAGTGAAACCCTCACAGTTATGACTGGAATATCTCTGATCACTAGCAAAAAATATAATAAACTATAACTCAAATGAGTCAATAAAAACACATTTTTGTGTGAATATGCAGCTTTTGGATTACATTTCCTTTTTTTGCATAAAATTAGAACCAGTTGCTTTGTTTACAGAATAGGCTTTGCTTTGCCAAGCAAATTGGCAGAGGATGTTCTTGCAATAAAAGGACAACATCCTAATATCTTTCCCTAGCTCTAACCTATAAAATGCAGCCTCTGTTGCATTTCCAAACATCAGGGAATTATAACTTCCTCCCATCACCACCAATGCTGCTACAGACAGAAAGAGAAGAGCCAACATCTTTATTAATTCTTTGAATAAATTGTTAACTGTGCACATGTTAAGTGCTGGAAATTGAGCGAGGCATTATGAGAGTTACAGTTGCATGGAAACTGTGATCCCTGGCCCATGGGTACTCACAGTCTATCTGGGGAGATAAGAATGTACAGTTAGCCACGCTACTATACAGTGTGCCCTTAATGTCATTTGTGTGAGTGGTGGTGATCTCAAGAGCCATAGGGTTTCAAAGGAAGGAGAGAACATTTCTGGCTTTACAGAAAAAGGTCAAGTTGAGCTAGGCTTTGGCTCATTCAGTATATATTTATTGGGTATCTTTGAGGACTGGGTACTGTGCTAATCATTAGGGAACACACGAGTGGGCAAAACATAGATGGCCCATGGTTCTCTGAGAACCTAAAAGGGAAACAGACATTCATCAAATGATCACACATTCATATAATGATAACTCATGGTGAGTTGAATGGAAGAAATAGAGGGAGCTAGGAAAGCGCAAAAGAGGGTCTGTGGAAGGGATGTGGCAGCTGAGGTCTATACATGAGTAGCATTAACTATGGGGGGGAAAGTAAAAAGAAAGGAGAAGGGAGTGAGCATGACAGTCAAAGGAACGGCATATGCAAAGCTCTTGAGGTAGGAGTAAGCATGGCAACTTAAAAAAAAAATTTAAATGCCCCACATAGATGGAGCAAAATTGATAGGGAAGAAGGAAGAACAAAACAAGATCCCAGAGCCAGAACAAAACAAGATCACACAGGGTCTGGCTAGGTAAGGACTTTGGTCTTATTCCCCCAAACAATGAGAATCTACAGAGAAAATTTAGAAAGACAAGACAGCCATATTTGTCTATTAAAAACACTCTTCTGGTCACATTGTGGGTAACGATGCTTATAGGTCTCCTGAGCAGGTGCAGGAGAGCAAACATAGGCAATTACACCAATCCAGGCAATACATGATGGTGACATTGGAGAAGAGAAGCAGGTGGATTCGGGAGACACTGGGGAGCGAAAGCTGGTATCCATTCTTAACCATAGAGGGTGACACCGCGGAAGCCTTTCTCCTCAGTCCGTTTCCTTCCTATGAAAAGAGTTTGTCTAAGCTCTTCTTCCTCTGGGAGTGAACTGCCACAGAGAGCAAGAGGTCTCTTCAGCTCCTTCTGGCAGGGACAGGGCAGAAACACTGCTCAGGACTGGGTGGGCCAGTGGGTCTGCTTTCCACTGTGGTTTAGATGTCAGGCCCATGTGGCCCACACACTGAATTAGGTCCTTAACCCTTCTTTATCCGAAATGCCACCGTGAAGTTTTCAGTATCTTGGTCTCCATATTTACTCTATTTTATTCCTCAAATTTTTATAATCTGCGCAAAGAAGAGAGATGCTATTTACGAGGGAATCCTTTGAACTCCTAACACACTGGATGTGGGAATTCCTTCATGGATGAGTAAGATTTTGATGGAAATGGAAGGAAATGCACTACAGGTGTGAGGAAAGCAAAAAGAAAGGAGTAGCCCTAGCTGGTTTGGCTCAGTGGATAGAGTGTTGGCTTGTGGACTGAGGAGTCCCAGGTTCAATTCTGGTCAAGGGCACATGCCCCAGTTTTGGGCTTGATTTCAAGTAGGAGGCAGCCAATCAATGATTCTCTCATCATTGATGCTTCTATATCTTTTTCTATCTCCCTTCCTCTCTGAAATCAATGAAAATGTATAAATAAAAAAGAAAGCAAAGAAGAAAGGAAGGGAGGGGGGGGATTAAAGGAGGGAGGGAGGGAAAGAAAGAGAGAGAGAGAAAGAGATAGAGAGAGAGAGAGAGAGAGAGAGAGAGAGAGAGAGAGAGAAGAAAAGAGAAAAGAAAAAAGAAAAGAAGCAAAATGGAAGAAAACTATTCAAAGCCTGAGTGTGGAAAACTGAAAGAACCAGTCTGGCTAGAGATAAAAGGTCTATATTATGATGAAGTTGCCAACATCAGGCTCAAAAGATGGGTTCCAATAAGATTATGGAAAGTTCAAAGGGACATACTAAAGATTTTAGATTTTAACCTACAAGCAAAGGAAAGTGACTGGAAGGTTTTCAAGTAGGTGGCATGAGCTAAACAACTTGTGGTGTGTAGGATAAATTGGAACATAGAAATCAGTTAGGAGGTTGTTACAAGGCCCTGAACTAGTGTGGGAATGATTTGAGAGAAAAAAAATGGAGATGTGAAGGAAAAATTAACAAGTCTTCCTTGGAAGAGCAGATGTGATGGGTGATAGATAAGAAGAATTCAAGACAGCATTAGGATTTGCAGTCTAAACTGTCTAACAACTTTTGTATTATTGTATAGTTATCCAACAAAATAGCATATTTCTTTAAAATATTACTTATATAGCCCTGGCTCAATATGTCTCAGTTGGTTAGAGCATCGTCTCATATACTGAAAGGTTTCTGGTCAGGGCACATATCCAGGTTGCAGGTTTGATCCCAGTCAGGGTGTGTGTGGAAGGCAACCAAATGATGTCTCTCTCTCTCTCTCTCTCTCCTCTCAAATTAATAAGCATAGCCTCAGGCTCGGACTAAAAAAAAATACTATATAATATGTGAAAATACTTTTTACAATGTCTATTATGAGTATAGTTCAGTAAAAATAGTATGCAGTAGTGGGGGAAAATCACTAAATAAATGAACAAAAACTTCAAATGAGATTATCACCAGGCAATAGAATTCTATGAGGTAATTCTTAACTCTTTTACTTATTTCAAAAAATATATTCTAAAATTAATATATTAATTTTATAATTATAAAAAAATTTTAAACTTTTTTTTAAAAGAAAAAGCATAGTTTAAAAAACTAAATCCATATTCCTTTTTTTATTAGTGAGTAAAATAAAATTCTTTTTCCATTTTCAACAATAGTATGTTCTTTTTATTATGTCTTGGAAGTACTAGTGTGATTTAAAAGACTAATAAGTGAACATGTATTCTTTTTTTATCTTTATTGTTCAGATTATTACAGATGTCCCTTCCTCCCCCCAATAGTCATAAAATATAATTCCCTGAAGAATGAGAAAATTGTAAGCCTTGAAGTAAGTTTTTAACTAATATAAAAAAATTAGTCATGGCCTGGCCAGTGTGGCTCAATAGTTGAGCATCAACATATGAACTACAAGGTCATGGTTTGATATCCTGGAGGGACACATGCCTCGTTTAGGCTAGGTTCCCAGTAAGGGAGGTTGTGAGAGAGATGGTCCAGCAATAATTCTCTCTCATCATAATTCTGTCTTTTTCTCCCTCTCCCTTCCTCTCTAAAATCAATAAAAAAAATTTTAATTAGTCATGTATATCTACCAAAGCTTCATTGTTTAGTTATGTAAAGACACACTCAGTTCTCTGATGCAGTGAAATTGACAAAATTTTTAATAATAAACAGCAAGAGGTTTCACTAACTTAGGCAATAAGCCAACCAGAAAGGTTTTGAAATGGTTAAAATGTTACAGTGAGCTGAAGACAGAGTCAGTGCAGGAAGTTCAAGGCTGATTTGAATCTGAGTCACTCCCTCTGTAGATTGGTGATGTGACCAAGGGGACCCTGGGAGAGAGCTGGTTGAGAAGTGGGGGAAAGTTGATGACTCAGTCAAGCTGATACTCCGGTGTAATTAGATAAATCCTTATCGTAAATGGAGATCATGAATCTGCAATCTGGTCTACATGAGATTTTAGTTCTACCTCTGGCTCTGTCCTGCGTCAAAATTCGCCAATTATTTGTATGAATCCCATGACAATTTTACAGGGATCCAAATCATGCCTCTTACTTTTTAATATCCCTATTTAGCCATTAGATTTTGATGGATTGATTTTAATCTTTAATATTGATCATATTCTATATTTTAGACCAGGGAGCATGAAACAATTATGCAGTTAATGAGTTTTATCTTTATATATAATACAATGATCAGTGTTTTTATTTAAATTGGGCAAGCATTAACCATCATACCCAGAAAAATTTTAAAAACCTTCTCCATGCTCTATGGCACAGGACAAAGTTTCATGGTAGCTCTGAAGAAGGAAAAGAAAGAATGAGGATAGACTTGGGGGAAGTCAGAGAGACTAAGATGGGGCTAACTCATGGCTACTGCTTCACAGGAAGGTAGTCTTGGCTGTGGAGTGGGGTGGGCTGGGGTGGGTACCTTTCCACAAAAGCGCTGTAATCTGAGGAGGTGCTGAGCAGATCAGATCTCCCAGCCCCCACATATCTTTCCTGTAGATTTATCAGTGCCTGAGGTTCTCCCATTACAGTTTCCCCTGGAGTCTTGAAAGCTAATCACGTTTATGGTTCTGCTTTGAAGACTGCAGAGCACCTCTGGGAACACTAATTTGCTAATACCTCAGAGCAGGTGCTCTGACCAGAGGATGAGATTAACTGGGGGACCTTCAGTGGAAGAGGCAGCATTTAATGTTAGAGCTTAGTTTTCAGAGGTTTTTTGTTTGTTTTTGTTTTTAAATATATTTTTATTGATTTCAAAGAGGAAAGGGGAGGGAGGGAGGGTGGGAAGGAAGGAGAGGGAGAGAGAGAGAGAGAGAGAGAGAGAGAGAGAGAGAGAGAGAGAGAGAGAGAGAGAGAGAGAGAGAGAGACATCAATTAAGAGAGAGAATCATTAATTGGCTGCTCCTGCACTAGAGGATCAAGCCCACAACCTGGCATGTGCACTGACTTGGAATTGAACCATGACCTCTTGGTTCATAGGTCAATATTCAACCACTGACCATTGCAGCCAGGCCAGAGTTTAAATCCTGCCTTTACCTGAGACTAGCTGAGAGTGACCGGAGGAGGGTGGGGGTGTTGGGGAGGGAGACAGGCTATTTTTTCTGAGCCTCATTTTCTTCATCTATAAAATAAGGATGATAGTATTTACCTTGAAGGGCAGCTGCAAGGAGAAAATATATGTAAGACACTTAATACGACAGACAGTACTTATTTCAGGACAACCAGGTCTGTCAGCAGGGAGCTGTCAGCTCCTGACTGAGCATTAGCACCTCCTACAGCCCATGTGCATCTCCAGTGGAAATTCTAATCTACCATGTTTCCGCGAAAATAAGACATCCTCCGAAAATAAGACCTACTTACAGGTTTCCTTCTGAGTGAAATATAAGGCATCCCCCCGAAAATAAGCCCCCCCCCCCCTCCCAGCAAAACATGAGAGATTTGGTCCACTGACTCTGAAAGAAATGGAGTCACAAGAAATTCACCAGGAAATTCAGGAATTGGATTGTTATGATGATGTTACAGAAGATGGTGACATGATTGTCATTGAATAAATGAGTAAATTCTTGATACTGTAGGATTCACAGTTTGTCTGGTTTGTGTTGACAACTACCGTACTGCCATACCATATACAGGTAATAAATTTCCTTTATTTTCATTTAACAATAAATGTGTACCGGATTCTTTTTCATGGAAAAATAAGACATCCTCTGAAAATAAGACCTAGGGCATCTTTGGGAGCAAAAATTAATATAAGACACTGTCTTATTTTCGGGGAAACAGAGTAGACATCCCAAAGCCTGTGGGGATTTGTTTGTTTCATAAAATAAGAGATACCTAGACACCAGTCCCACAGGGGCTCTGATTCAGGAAGTGTAAGAGGCTTAGAGGTCAAAAGGACAGATTCTGGAGTCAGTTTACTTAGGTTCACATTCCAGCTCCGGGGCTTACTAGTGTGTCTGTGGGCATGTTACTTACCCTCTCTGTACCTCCGCCTCTTCACCTATAAAATCAGAATAACAGCACCATACCTCACAAAGTGATTCATGGAGTGGGTATTACTCATAAGCATGAGGCAGAGCCTAGGATCCGATCTTTTAAAAGAGGCTCATCCCGCGTGGCTCAGTGGTTGTGCGACGACCTATGAACCAGCAGGTCACGTTCGATTCCCAGTCAGGGCATGTGCTCAGGTTTAGGGCTCAGTCTCCAGTGTGGGGCCTGTAGGAGACAGCCAGTCAATGATTCTCTCTCATCATTGATGTTTCTCTCTCTCTCTCTCTCTCTCTCTCTCTCTCTCTCTCTCTCTCTCTCTCTCTCCCTCTCTCCCTCTCTCCTCTTTCCCTCTCTCCCTCTCTCCCTCTCTCCCTTCCTCTGTGAAGTAAAAAAAAATATATATATATATTTTTAAAAGGCAGCTGGACTGGGGAATCACTTAGCTATAAAGCTATTTCTAATTAGCTTCCAACCATTGTCCTTTAATGCAATTTTAAAAGTAGAAACAGAAGATTCAGGGACATGAAGAATAATTTTTGGCAAATGACTGAACAAGGAAGATGAAAATTAGGAGACATTGTTTTTTGATCATGCCTTATATGGTTACAATAATGAAACATTGGACAACTTTCAAGGTAAACCATTTACATAAAGAAGCACAAAGTCAAAAGATTGGCAGGAGAAGTTAAAACTACAGGATTGCACATGACAAATCAAAAGTAAATTGATTATTACCAGAAATGTTTAAAACTGCTTGAGGCCAAAGCCGGTTTGGCTCGGTGGTAGAGCGTCGGCCTGTGGACTGAAAGGTCCCAGGTTCAATTCCGGTCAAGGGCATGTACATTGGTTGCGGGCACATCCCTGGTGGGGGGTGTGCAGGAGGCAGCTGGTTGATGTTTCTCTCTCATCGATGTTTCTAGCTTTCTATCTCTCTCTCCCTCTCTGAAAAAATAAATAAAATATATTTAAAAAACAAAACAAACAAACAAAAAAACTGCTTGAGTTGTACACTGACAGTCAGGGGAATAAGATATACCCATCTAAAAATGAAGAGAATTGCATCAAATTAGGTCCATATGCATTTAGAACTCAATACCTGTGTACTACAAATAGACCAACAGCTCTAAGAGTCAGAAACTGAATGTAGGTGACACACGAAGAGGGAATTCCAGTTCTTTTAACAACTTAGTATGTTACTTACACTGCAAAGTTCAGAGGTGCCCCCGGGAATTTCTTACAGCTTCTGTCTTCCTCGTTGTTCTTAATTGCCCTAAAATTCCTCTCTCTTTCTATTATATACTGTCATTTACTCTTCAAGGAATTGTAAAATCATCCCTATTTACACATTTTATATGGAAATTTTTATTGATAATTATAGATTTCCATAATTGTAAGAAATAATAACAGAGACTCCAGGTTCCCCTGTGGTAACATTTTGTAAAATCCTATATAATAAAAGTATAATATGCTAAGTACCTGACCATTCATTCATCTGTTGGTTCAACCATTCCACCAGTTATAGCGCACACTGACCACCAGGAGGCAGATGCTCTGACTGGTAGGTTAGCATGCTGCTGGGGTCCAACCTATTGGGACTGGGCTAGAGAGGCCACACACGCCCTGGAGCCCTCCCACAATCCCTCCCCAGCCAGCTAGACCCCAGAGTCCCCAATCAGGAGTGGGAGAGATAGCCCCGATTGGCCCCAATCACCGGCCAGGCTGAGGTGCCCCACCGGTGAACAAATTCATACACTGGGCCTCTAGGTATAGTATAATATCATAACCAGGTTATTGGCATGGCTACAATCCACCAATCTCATTCAGATTTCCCTGGTTTTACTAATATTCATTTGTGTACATGTATGTGTGAGTTCTTACAGTTTGATCACTTGTGTAGACTTAAGTGTCCACAATCAGAGTTAAGAGACTGAATATTCCAACACTTTAAGGTTTCCCCTCCTGTTGCCCATTAAGCCACAACGACCTCCTTCTTGCCCACTTTACCCCCAGCTCCAAGGTCCTGGCCCTGACATCCATCTTTTGACTATTTCTAAAATTTTGTCATTAAAAAAAAAAAGTTACATCAATGGAATCATACAGTATGCAACCTTTTTGTGAGTGGCTTTTTTCACTCAGTATAATTCCCTGGAGTTTCATCCAAGTTATCCTATTATCCATAGTTCATTATTTCTATTGCTGAGGATGAATATTCCACAATTTCTCTGACCATTAATTCGTTGAGGACATCTAGACTGATTCCAGTTTTTGCCTATTACAAATAAGGTCTCTCTGAGCATTCAGGAATAAGTTTTTCTGTGAATGTAAGTTTTGGGGATAAATGCCCGTGTGTGTAATTGATGGGTCATTTTATAGTTGCACGTTTAGTTTTCTAAGAAACTGCTAAACTCTTTTCCAGACTGGCTGTGCACTTTTATATTCCCATTAGCAATATCTGAGTGATCCAGTTTCTCTGTATCCTCACAAGCATTTTGCGTGGAGACTTTTTAATTTTACCTATCCTGATAAATGTAGTGATATTTTATTGTGGTTTCAATTTGCGTTTCCCTGAGGTTTAATGATAATAAATTTATTTTCGTGTATTTATTTGCCATCAGAATATCCTCATATTGAAATAGCTATTCATGTCTTTTGCCTATTTCTTAACTATTTTGGTTCATTACTGCTGAACTTTGCAAGATCTTTTATTATTATTATTATTATTATTATTATTATTATTATATTTTAGTTCTTTATGTAGTCCTTTATTCTCTATATGGTTTGCTAATATTCCTATTCATTCCCAATTTGCAGCTTATCTTTTCATTCTCCTAATAGGGTCCTTTGTGGAGGAAGTGTTTTCAATTTTGATGAAGCTCAATTTATCAACATTTCCTTTTATGGCTTGTATTTTGTGTCGAGTCTAAGAACGCATTGCCTAGCCCTAGATCATGGATATTTTCTCCCATGTTTTATTTTTAAAAATGCTTTAGTTTTCCATTTTACATTAAATCAGTGACCCATCTTGAGTTAACTTTTGTATAGGTAGGTGTAAGGTTTAGGTCAAGGTTTATTTTTCGCTTATGGGTGGCCAATTGCTTCAGTATCATTTGTTGAAAAGCTAACTTTCCTTCAATGAATTGTCCTTGCATCTTTGCCAAAAGCCAACTAAGTATATTTCTGGAATCTTTACTCTGTTCCATTGCTGTATGTGTCTATCTCTCTGCCAATGCCACACCATCGTGATTACTGTAGCCATATAGTAAGTAAGCCTTAACGTGGAGTAGAATGATTCCTACCACTTTGTCCCCCCAGCTTCCTCAGACTCTGAACAGAGGCAGAGAGTCTTGGCCTGTGGGAAAAGGGACTTCCCAGACCAGACCACTTGCTGAAGCTGGGTTCTTTTGTCTCCAGCCTCATTGCTTTCCCAACATTTCATCATACATCCCTCAGTAAGGGTTATCTGAAAATTATAGATTTATTGAAGGTTAGGTTGGAGGAGATCTTAAGCAGCAATTATTTCAGGATTTCCCAAACCATGCTCCTTTGAAGAGCTGGTATAGATATACATGATTCCGTAAAAACAACTTTTTTAAATTCTGTATTCCTCTCTTACAGATTTACAGCTCACACTGTATATTCAAGGCTCTGAGAAGTCTTGCTATAGGGAGACCCTCTAACTGTTGTTTAATCTAGGGTCCCCAAACTAATCTGATGACACAATTTTTTGTTGTTGTTGTCACAAAATATCTATAACATATCTTAGAACTAGCACCCTGAAGAATAAAAAATACTGATCAGCCCATTTTCTAGATGAGGGGACTTGGGTTGAGAGAAGTTAAGATGGGACTTGGGTTGAGAGAAGTAAGCAAGGTCACAGGACTAGTTAGTGGTACAGCTGGGTCTAAAAACCACATTTCCCACTACGGCTGGCATGGTTCAGTGGTTGAGTATTGACCTATGAATCAGGAGGTCACGGTTCGATTCCCGGTCAGGTGCATGCCCTGGTTGAGAGCTTGATCCCCACTGTGAGACATGCAGGAGGCAGCCAATCATTGATTCTCTCTCACTGATGGTTCTATCTCTTTCTTCCTTTTCCTTCCTTTCTGAAATCACTAAAAGTATATTTAAAAAGTAAAAATAAATAAAAACCATGTTTCCCAAATTACTGATGACCCAGTGTTCTGTGAATCTTTCCACACCACTGACTATGAGTCAGGTCCTCAGGCTGCTGAAAAACAACAGGAAATTGTTTTTGAAAATATTTCTACACATGTAAGTTTTTATAACACATATGTGGGATAAAAGAAGGATATTAAAATAGACACTCATCATTCAGCTTAAGGAGTAGATTATTATCAAACCTTTGAAACCCTTATATGCTTCTACTCAATTATATCACCCCATATTTATCACTACTTGTTTTTCTTTATTATATATGTATATATACAATTATATTTTACCAATTTTAAGCCTTTAGTTAATGGTAATACTATAGTATTCTCCTGCAATTTACAAAGTTTTGCTTGTTCATGTTGTGAGATTCATCCATGATTAGTGTAGCTATAACTCAGTCATTGTTGTACAGAATTCTATTATGTGAATATATTATAACTTCTTTATTCATTCTCCCATCAATTGGGTTGCTTTCCTTCTCATGTTGATTTGTCATAAGCAATGTTGTATGAATGGTCTTACTTGTACACACATGTGTGAGCATGTGGGCTAGTGTTTCTCTAGGGTATAACCTTGGAGAGAAAGTGTTGTGTTATAAGACATACTCATCTCAGTTTTATTTATTATATTACCAGATAATATGAAATGGTTGTTCAATTTATAATTTACATTCTCACCAGCACTGTATGAGGGTTCCCATTGTTTCACATTCTTGGTAACATTATCTTGCCAGGCACTTAATAAAACAAACAAACAAAAAAAAAACAAACAAAAAAAAAACCTTATATTATTGAAAATTTCAAACATATAAAAGAAATAAGCCATCCTTTAACTTCAACACTTACCAACTCATGGCCAGTCTTCCATGAGCCATCTTGGAGTATTTTAAAGCTAATCCCGGATACAATATCACTTCACCTGTAAAAATTTCAGAATAAGCCCCAGCATATGTGTGACTCAGTTGGTAGAGTGTCCTCCTATGCACCAAGAGGTCACTAGTTCAACTCCGGTTCAGGGAACATGCCCGAGTTTCAGGCTCAGTCCCCAGTAGGGTGTGTGCAGGAGGAAGCCAATCAGTGTTTTTATCTCTCTCTCACATTCCTCTCTCTCTATCTCTTAAAAAATTTAAAAAAAAAATTAATAAGAACATAAAATAAATAAATAATAAAACTGGGAGCTGTCAGCAGCCATGTCCTGACATCTGAACAAAGCTGGCCTATAAGAGTGTTATCGTTGTAATTAGCTAGTTAATATTAATAATAGGAAAATAGCAAAGGGGAGGCCACACATTATAGCATGGTCATTTGGGCAGCTTCACCAGGAAGCTATAGCTTCACACTGTCCCCAGGGAACCACCGGTCCACTTTCTGTATATCACGGAGAAAGGGATGGAGCAAAGAGGGAGAAGTTCTGGGCACATGAAGTTGGGGTGATATAGGGAAGGTGCTTGCCTGACAGTCTAGCCTGGAGAACAATGGATTGGCTAGGGGGTGAACCCCATCAGAAGCATGTGACATCTTGGAAAGCTAAAATCCCCAAAGAGTTCTTTCTCTCTTGTTTGCTCTCCTGTCTTCTCTTGTTCACTCTTACTCTCTTTTATTCCGTGACCTGCACTCACCCATGCATTCGCCTGTTCTCTCCATAGCCATGTGGCCTTAAGCAGCCTCATGGCGTTTGGCCATGCAGAAGCCACATGCAATGAACTGCAGCTGGGGACTTAAGCTCAGCTAGCCAGATGCTGGACTGGACTGAACTTTAATATGGAGCAGAAATTCTGGGAAGTGGCTTTACTTCTGGCTCTGCTGAAGAAAAGATTGAACGTCTTCCTTAATTCTGGCTCTGCTGAAGAAAAGATTGGGTAGACAGAGATGAAACCTTAGAGGGGAACCCCCTTAATTTATATCATAATTAAAGCTTTCCATGAAACCTTATCCTTCTGTAGGGGCCTCAGGAAATTCTTTTATTCATGGTAACCCAAGAACTCTACTTCTACAAGAGGAATGAGTTAACAGAGAAGCAGAGACATAACTTATTTTTTGTGCTTTCTATATAGTGGTGTTTTTTTTTAATTTTTTTAAATAAATCTTTATTGTTCAGATTATTACAGTTGTTCCTCTTCCCCCCCAGAGCTCCTCCCCACCCAGTTCCCACCCCACCCATACCCATGCCCTTACCCCCCCCCACTGTCCTCATCCATAGGTGTATGATTTTTGTCCAATCTCTTCCCACCCCCCCTTACACCACTTTACCCCAAGATTATCAGTCCACTCTCTTTCTATGGCCCTGTTTCTATTATATTCACTAGTTTATTCTGTTCATCAGATTTTTTATTCATTTGATTTTTAGATTCACTTGTTGTAGATATATATTTGTTCATAATTTTTATCTTTACCTTTTTCTCCTTTTCCTCTTCTTAAAGAATACCTTTCAGCATTTCATATAATACTGGTTTGCTGGTGATAAACTCCTTTAGCTTTTTCTTGTCTGTGAAGCTCTTTATCTGACCTTCAATTCTGAATGATAGCTGTGCTGGGTAGAATAATCTTGGTTATAGGTTCTTGCTGTCCATGACTTTGAATATTTCTTGCCGCTCACTTCTGGCCTGCATAGTTTCTGTTGATAAATCAGCTGACAATTGTATGGGTGCTCCCTGGTAGGTAACTTACTGTTTTTCTCTTGCTGCTTTTACTATTCTCTTTGTCTTTTGCTTTTGGCATTTTAATTATGATGTGTCTTGGTGTGGTCCTCTTTGGATTCCTTTTGTTTGGGGTTCTTTGTGCTTCCTGAACTTGTAAGTCTATTTCCTTCACCAGGTAAGGGAAGTTTTCTGTCATTATTTCTTCAAATAGGTTTTCAATATCTTGCTCTTTGTCTTCTTCTGGCACCCCAGTAATTTGAATGTTGGTATGCTTGAAGTTGTCCCAGAGGCTCCTTACAATCTCTTCATATTTTTGGATTCTTTTTTCTTTTTTCTTTTCCAGTTGGGTGTTTTTTGCTTCTTTTTATTTCAAATCTTTGACTTGATTCTTGTGATGCTCTAGTCTGAAGTTGGATCTCTGTATATTATTTTTTATTTCAATCAGTGTATGCTTAATTTCTAGTTGATCCTTTTTCATATTCTTGAGGTTCTCACTAAATTTATTGGGGGTTTCTAGAAATTTCTTGAAAAACCTGATAACTGTGGTTTTGAACTCTATATCCAGTTGTTTGCTTTCCTCCATTTCTTTCATTTGTGACCTGTTTCTTTGTCTCTACATTTTTGCTGCTTCCCTGTGTTGAAAGAGTTGATTTGTGTGCTAGGTGTCCTATAGGACCCAGTGGCTCAGCCTCCCCAGTTGCCTGCTGTGGACACTCTTGGTGCACTCCTTTGTGGGCTGTGTGCACAGTCTTGTACTTATGCCTTGATCGTTGTTGGAATCACTGGAAGGAATTGACCTTCAGGCCAATTGGCTGTGAGGTTAGCTGTGTCTACGATGGGAGGACTTCCATGCTGGAGACACCCTTATGAGGCAAGACTTGCTTCACCTCCAGCCCCTGGTAGCCACTGATCAGTTCTTTAGTCCCTTTCCAGAGGTCATATCCATGGAATCACACATTATGTAGCTTTTTTTAGTTTGGCTCTTTTCACTTAGCAAATTGCTTTTGAGATTCATTTATGTCGTTGAACATGTCAGTAGTTTGTTCCCTTTTATTGTTTAATAGTGTTTTGTTGTATGAATATATCACAGTGTGTTTACCCATTCACCAGATGGAGAGTATTTGGGTTGTTTCCAGTCTTTGGAGGTTATACATAAAGACATTACAAACATCACCTATAGGTTTTCCCATGAACGTTGTTTTTATTTCACTTGGTAAATACCTAGAAGTGGGGTTGGTGAATTGTATTGTACATTTATAAGAAACTATTAAATTGTTTTCCAGACAAAAATGCATGAAATTTCCAGTTGTTCCACATCCTCACCAACACTTGGCATTATGAGTTTTAAAAATTTTAGCCATTGTGATAGGTGTGTAGAATGATTTTAATTTACATTTTGCCAATGACTAATTATGTCGAGCATTTTTTCATGTATTTAATCGCTATTTATATATCTTCTTTCCTGAAGTATATATTCAAATCTTTAACACATTAAAAATATATATATATACTTTTATTGGTCAGAGAGGAAGGGAGAGGGAGAGAGAAACATCAGTGATTCTCATAATTGATCAGCTGCCTCTTGCATGCCCCTTACTGGGGATTGAGCCCACACCCTGGCATGTGCCCTTGATCAGAATCGAACCCAGGACACTTCAGTCCACAGGCTGATGCTCTATCCACTGAGGCAAACCAGCTAGGGCCAGCACATTTTTAAATCGGGTTGATCTCTTCTTGAGTTTTGAGCATTCTTAAGACATTCTTTTCCTTAATTTTGAAATGAATTTTTTTTTTCCTGGTTGAAATTGTAGTATATACTTAGTTTAAAAATATCAGGAAGCACAAATTTTTTTGTATACAGTAAAAACTAGAGAAATTTGCCATGATTATTTTAATCACAACAAGATTAAAAAACACACCCACAAAAACGTTCAAAACACTAAAAGCAGAAATTCATCAAAGGCATGTCATTTTATTGATGATGCTAAACAACATTCGCAGGCCACCCACACTGCTTCCCACTCTCTGCTATGGATGGATTTTTTCTATAGCTATGACCTCCAATAGCCTTTCTGTGTCCTTGACCACTTTTTTTCCTTTATTTTGGAAATATTTTTATTGATGTCAGAGAGGTAGGTGGAGAGAGAGAAACATCAATGATGAGAGAGAATCATTGATTGGCTGCCTCCTGCAGGATTCACAATGGGGATTGAGCCACAACCCAGGCATGTGCCCTGACGGGAAATCAAACTGTGACCTCCCGGTTTCCAGGTCAATGCCAAACCAGTGAGCCACACTGGCCAGGCCTTTAACTACTTTTCTACTGGGTTATTGAAAGGCAACTTAAATACTGGTGATGTTAAATATATTTAATTAACAGTTTTAATAATTAGGAGTAACATCCTTTCCCCCCTCTTTTTCCTTTTTCATAATTTAATTTAAAAATCATTATGCAGGTCTGAGCATGGAAGGTAGTTGGAGTTTACACAAGGAAGCAGTCAGGCAGGGTGACAGCCTGGCAGGCATTAGAAGGTACATACAAGGGAATTGAGCAATAAGTAAATATATTGAGGATAATGAGAGCCAGGCTTCTCACTTTTGGAGAAGGGATTTACAAATGTGGAAAAGGAGAAGAACTATTATAGAATGAGCTTTGTGTGCTGGATTGGAATTATAGGGATTGATGTGAATATAGAAACATAGAAACAAGTGTGTGTGTGTGTGTGTGTGTGTGTGTGTACACACAGATATAGATATGCAAAAATGTGTGTGTGTACACATTTATAGATTTCCACTAGCTCTGTCCACTAAGAGGACCTGTAGCAATGAGCTACCTAATGTCCATACCTTGGTATTTAATACAATTTTCCATGAAAAGGGCTCCTTGTAGAAATGGCTGATTCCAGGTCTGGGACATGGAAAGTACAAGATGGGTCTGCAACATCTTCTTGTATCAGAAAGTAATAAAGTGCTCATAGACTGATGGAACACATAGAAAGGACACAGCAGTCAGTTTGAATGGGACTCCAAATCTGTGCCAAGTCTTGGCCATTTTGAGCATTAAAATAAACAATAATAGTAACCTTATAACCCACTGAATAGAATAGGGATCCATAAGTCCACGCTGACATACATAGGTAAGTGAATAAATACAGGGGAGAAGAAAAGTTCTTCCTTAGAGTAGAACGCCAACCAATACATTTTAAAGGAGTGATGGAGTTAGAAGACTGCCACTGTCAAAATTAATTCAGGCAAGAAACATCAATTGATGCTAAAACTGGAAGATGAAAGTTGGATGAGAACAGGATATTTACACAAATTTAGAGTTGCTCCCCACAAAATAAGTGATTAGCTATAAGCAGAAAAAGATGAATTTTGCCATCAGACATTATTTTGGAACAAAGTGACACGTGCTACTAGGCGGGGACACAGTAAGAAAAGCACAGCATCACTTCTGTGATATCCCTGACAAAATCCATAACCTTAATCTAATGAAAGTGTAATAGGTGCTTAAAGTGTTTGTTAGTGATTATGTTACAGAAGCTGAAGCATACACCTTCTTTCATAACCTCCACACATATGTTCTTGATTGGTTGCCGACCAGTTCAAACTGACATTCAGGAGGCAGAAAAAAATTGTTGAGTTAGACCAGGTTGTAGTCCATAATCTGATAACAAATCTGATCATGTCTGGTCAGCAGAAATCAAGATCAGCTCTAGTGAAATAAATTCTAGAGAGTGTCATACCAAATAATGCTTTTTAAAAACCAAACATTTTCTAGAATGCTAAACTGATGTGGTATCAATGGATTTACATCATGGTTGAAATATGAATCATTTATCCAAGCCTGCCTGTAATGACTTTCACATTTTAAATTTGGCGTAAATAGATATAAAAGCAGTGTCAGATGAGGTTATGTAACTACTTAGTTTTTAAAAGTTAATGAATATTGTAGCAAAATTCATATGCTTGCTCTAATTTTTTTTTTAGTAGTGAAGACATGGATATTATTCACTTAAAAGCTATTTATTCTACAAATACAGGGGTAGACAAAAGCAGGTTTACAGTTGTGAGTACATAAAATAGTTTATTCTTACATTTTTATTTATTACTAGAGGCCTAGTGCATGAAATTAGTGCATGGGAGGGAGTTTCCTCAGCCCAGCCTGCACCCTCTCCAATCCGGGCCCCCTTGGGAGATGTCTGACTGCCAGTTTAGGATCAGGCTTAAACCGGCAGTTGGACATCCCTCTCACCATCTGGGAATGCCGCCTCCTAACTGCTCACCTTCCTGCCTGCCTGCCTGATCGCTCCTAACTGCTCCCCCTTGCCAGCCTGATCACCCCCAACCGCCACCCCCCACCAGCCTTGTTGCCCTTAACTGACTCCCCCTCTGCCAGCCTGGTTGCCCCCAACTGTCCCCCTCCACTGGCCTATTTACCCCCAACTGCCCTCCCTTTCAGGCCTGATCACCCACAACTGCCCTCCCGTGCAGCCATTTTGTGTCCATATGGGGGTGGGTATTTGTGTGTTAGAGTGATGGTCAATTTGCCTATTATCCCTTTATTATATAAGAAATAACAAATGTTGGTGAGGATGTGGAGAAAAGGGAACCCTCATAAATGATTGGTGTGAATGTAAGTTGGTGCAGCTGCTATAACAAACAGCATGGCTCAGTGGCTGAGCATTGACCTGGGAACCAGGAGGTCACTGTTTGATTTCCAGTCAGGCAAATGCCTGGGTTGAGGCTCAGTCCCCAGCAGGGGGCATGCAGGAGGAAGCTAATCAATGATTCCCTTTCATCATTGATATTTTTATTTCTCCCTCCCCCTTCCTCTCTGAAATCAATAAAAATATATTTTTTAAAAAGCTGCTTAAACATAGAAACTTCTATATGATTCAGCAATTTATGTGAATTTGGAATAAAACACTAACTTGAAAAGATATTACACCTCCCTTTTCATTGCAGTATTATTTACAGTAACCAAGATATGGAAATAACCTGTGTATATCAGTGAGTGAACGGATAAAAGAAAATATATATGTTATTATGTTATTAATAATATGTTATTCAGCCACAAAAAAAGAATGAAATCTTGACACTTGTGTAAACATGCATGGACCTTGAGGGCATTATAGTGAGTGAAATAAGTCAGAGAAAGACGAATATCATATGATCTCTTATATATAGAATTTTTTTAAAAAATATATTTTATTGATTTTGTACAGAGAGGAAGGGAGAGAGATAGAGAGTTAGAAACATTGATGAGAGAGAGTCATCAATCAGCTGCCTCTTGCACACCCCCTACTGGGGATATACCCGCAACCAAGGTACATGCCTTTGACCGGAATCGAACCTGGGACCCTTCAGTCCCCAAGCCGATGCTCTATCCATTGAGCCAAACCGGTCTCGGCTATATATAGAATTTAAAAGAAAATAGAGAAGGGATTGGTGGTTACCTTTGGTGGGCAGGGGGTGAAGGGTAGGAGAAATGGGTGAGCAGGGTCAAAAGGTAAACACACACACACACACACACACACACACACACAAATAAGGGAGTTGTGTGCATTAACATTTTTTCTTTGTAACTTTCCCTGATAGAGATGATCCCTCTAGCATTTATGAAATTACAGGCATATCAAATGTACATTAATTTTTATTATACTAGTATGTCTAGATATAATAGCCCCAAATAGAAAGCTGTAAAATTTTTTTATTCCTCTTTTTTTACTCATTGCAAGTTTACTCAAATCCCTTTGAGTAAATTCATTAGTTACTGGGGGGGTGGGGGTGGTGGGGGGTGGTAGTGTTTATTTTTCCTGTTGGATATTCCTAAAAAGAGGGGAGAATTTTTAAATGTCAATTTAACAATAAATTCTGAAGAAAAAAACACACATCACTTTCCTTTCGATCAATCCTCCAGGTTACAGCTCCATTTTCACTCTCACTTCCAAGGTGCCAGCTGCTATCAAGGCTTGAGTCTTTGGGGGATTCTTCAGTGTAAGGTTGTTTCTCAATTTTCTCCCATCAGGCTTAGGATTTATTTTTCTCAGTATTTATCTATATGCTTGGCAGCTTCCCAAATCTTATTGCCATTGTTTTCTTTCCTTCTCTTTATCTTTATTAGTTTATGTCTTAAAATAATGACAAAAGCAACAAATCTTTTCTGTGTCTTTATTAGGGATTTTGGAAAAGAGTGGATAGAATGGTTTATATTTAACCTGCCATATTCAAACAAAATGTGACAATCCATGTAGTCTGTGGCATGGTCCCCTGTTCAGTGCTGTTAGCTGCTGTTATTTTTATTAGTGCGTCTCTTTCCTCTTACATCTGACTGCTTAGTCTGTCTGACTAGTCTTTCTCCTTATCCTGTCTAAACATAGATATTTCTTATGATTCTATTCTCCCACTTCATTGCTTAAGCTCGCCTATGATTTCAGTTCAGATGGTACACAAATATATGTATTATCTCCTCTCTCTGGACTGGACTCATTTCCTAACAATCAGCATGATCCTGATACTAGCAAACTTCACATGTCTTATATTGAACTCATCTCTCCATATAACCATGTCTTCTCTGAACATATTTCTTTCTCTCTTTTTTCTTTTCTTTTTGGAATTCATATCACCAAATTCTTGAAGTCTTGAAACCTGGCTCTTATGTCAAATGCCTTATTTTCCCTTAGCCCCTACAGTCAAACATTTGTCATCCATTTTTCACTTCCTGTCCCTGGGCCATTCGATGTCATTGCTTCCCATCTACCATCTTGCCTCACCTGAATCTATCTTACTAGCCACTGAAGGTTTCTTTCTGAAGTGTGGTTCTTCATAATGACTAAATGAACTAAACCTTTAGCCTTACCTCCTAACACTCACTTTTAAGTTCACTACATCCTAGACAAGTTAGAATACAATAGACATTTAAACTTTTTAAATTTAGCATTTGACCTTTGTGTATAAGTGACTCTCTAAAAGGCCAGAGGCATTTGTTAATTTATTTATTTTTTCCTGAAGCACAAATTCAAATCACATAAACTGTAAAACTGGAGATAAGAAAAGTCACTTCATCATAAGCATGCCTTGTCAACTGCGCCACACAGCCACACCTGAATCTGGCTTTGTTGCTTTGTACTTATCCTCAGGCATACAGCAATTTTTACTAAGATTATGAAGGAACCACATACATTTTCAATTCTACTTTACTGTCTTTTAGAAGGAAAAATATAAGCTAGAAATGACACTTGTTTTTAACATTTTTATTTATTTCAGAGAGGGAGTGAGAGAGATATAGAAATTTCAATGAAAAGAGAGAATCATTGCCAAAACAGGTTTGGCTCAGTGGATAGAGTGTCAGCCTGCGGACTGAAAGGGCCCAGGTTCGATTCTGGTCAAGGGCATGTGCCTTGGTTGCTGGCGCATCCCCGGTGGGGGGTGTGCAGGAGGCAGCTGGTTGATGATTCTCTCTCATCGATGTTTCTAACTCTCTATCCCTCTCTCTTCCTTTCTGTAAAAAATCAATAAAATATATATTTTTTAAAAAAAGAGAGAATCATTGATTGGCTGCTTCCTGCACGCCCCATACTGTGGATCAAGCCTGCAATGTGGACATGTGCCCTGATTGGGAATGGAACCGTGACCTCCTAGTTCATAGGTCGACACTCAACTACTGAGCCATGCCAGGTGGGGTGGCACCTGTGGTTTTGTTATTTTATAGATATAACTATTGTATCAAAGATGACTATACTTGGGAACCCTTCAAAATGTCCAGTACATTGTTCCCTCCCGCAGTGTTTGTATTATAAACATAAGTAATCACCCCAAATTGTAGTGACCTACAACAAACAATAAACATTTATTTGCTCACAAGTGTATTTACAGTTTGGGCCGTGTTCTGAGAAGACAGCTCGTCTCTGCTCCATGTGGTGCCAGCTGGGGCGGCTCACTGCGGAGGCTGTGCCTCAGGATGGCTCACTGACAAGGCTGGTTGCTAGTGCAGGGCCATCAAACTGGGAGTGGGGATGGGAGGGCTGGGGGGTGAATTTCCTCCATGCAGGCCTCTCCAGGTGCCTGTTCGGGCTTTGTTATTACATGGAAGCTGGCTTCCAAGAGAGAGGAAATAGAAATTGCCAGAATATTTTAATGCCTGGGCTCAGAAGTCCCAGAATGTCATTTCCCTCCCTACTCTATTGGTCAAAGCAGAAACAGGCCCAGTCCGGACTCAAGGGGAGGGCAGATAAGCTCCAACTCTTGAGGGCGGGAATGGTATGCATAAGCAAAATGGTGAAGTTATTTGAGGCCATGTTTGAAAACTAGCTCCCACCACTCACCCTATAGACACAACAATACATTTCCCTCCCATGTGAAAAATACACCATTTCCTTCTTTAAGGATATCGAAATAGTTCGTCCCATTACATATCAATTCATAGTCTAGAAAAGGACTGAGCAAACCATAGCATGAGGGCCAAATCCAAATCAGCTGGGCCTGTAATTCTCTTCTACATAAGCCTCTCCATATGGCTGTGTGGGCATCCACAAATAATTGGAGGGAAGTGATTGAATCTCAGAACTATTTAGGAAGTAAAAAGATCAGGAGGATGTAGCACAACAATGTGAATATACTGTGGACTATATTTGTACAGCCCCTGAAATAAGAATGGTTTCTATATTTTCACAGGGTTAGTTAAAAAAAAAAAAATGCCCAGAAGACGCAACAGAGATCTCACATGTGACTGCAAAGTTTAAAGTATTTACTATCTGACTCTACACAACACAATTTTGCCAATCCTGGTCTAGGCCAGTGGTCGGCAAACTCAGTAGTCGACAGAGCCAAATATCAATATACAACGATTAAAATTTCTTTTGAGAGCCAAATTTTTTAAACTTCTTTTTAACGTTACTTCTTCCAAATAGACTGGCCCAGGCTGTGGTATTTTATGGAAGAGCCACAAGTGGCTTGTGAGCCGCAGTTTGCCCACCACGGGTCTAGGCTATTTAAGTCAGATCCAAGTGCAGATGTGGTTCCCTGGATATAGTTCCTTGACTTTGGCTCCTCAGATGTTTCCCTTTGATATGAAGATCAGGGAAATAAAGAGACAAAGTGTCTGTTTCTCACACACCCACTATCGAATGGTAAACCTATAATAGAAAAACTGTAATAGATACATATTTCCATTCAAAAAGAGGAGAAAATGGAAGGGAAATGGAATGTGATCCATAGCAATTCTGAAATTCAGTCGCATTAGTTCCTTAATTTGACCCACTCCTGCTCTTTGGAAATGACTCTCAGTGGCTTTATGCTCCATCTTAAGTCCTCTTCCACTTTGGAAACGGCCCATAATTGCAGATGAGTCGCTTCCTCAGCCTGCTTTTTGCCTGTACAGTTGATGGTCCAGATGCCTCTATTCATTCCTAGTACAAGCCAGTAGAGATCCTTAAAGAGCCACAGGTTTCTTATACCTCAAGTTATAATCATCTCCCTTAGGCAAAAGCCACACTCATGTTTTTTGTCCCAAGCCTGGCCCTTCTCTACCATGGGCCAGCATGAAACTGTTGTGGATTCTTAGAAGCCCAGCTGTCCAGTTGAAAGGATCTATTAAGTTCTGTCTTAAATTTTTCTGAGATATCAACTTATCTATTGGTGTATAATAAATTACCCCAAAACTTAATGGTTTAAAACTACAATCTGTTATTATTTCATTGTTCCTGTTGTTTAGGAATCCAAGTCTCTGCTTATCTGGATCCTTCTGCCTCAAGATCTCTCAAAGTCCACAGCAAAGGTGTCAGTTGGTCTATGGCCTTATTTTAGTCAGCTCAGGCTACCATAATCAAATATCACATAGTAAGTAGCTTAAACAACAGATAAACAACGTTCTGGACATTGGAAAGTCTAAGATCAAGGTGTCAACCAATTTAGTTCTTGGTGAGGGCTGTCTTCCTGGTTTGCATACGCTCAATTTCTCAAAGTAGCAGCCTCATATGGCATAGAGAGTGCAAGCTTTAGTGTTTCTCTTCTTATAAGGGCAGTAATATCATCATGGGGCTCTACCCTCATGACCTCATCTAAACTTTATTACTTCTCAAAGACCCTAATGCCATCACATTTCGGGTTAAGGCTTCATAATATGACTTTTCAAACATTTGGGATTCAAACATTAGGTCAATAACAGGTCTCATCTAAGGCTGCATTTAGCAAAGAGCCATTTCCAAGCTTGCTCACATGGTTGTTCGCAGGATGAAGTTCCTGTGGGTTGTTGGACTGAAAACTCTTACTTCCTTTCTGCTCTTGGAAGGAAGCCTCCAGTATTCCTTGCCACATGGGCCTTTCTGCTCATAGCCGCTGTCTTCCATAATAAGCAGCAAATGAGAGAGAGTGAGAGAGGGTGTGTAGGATAGGGGCCATGTCCTCTTTGTGATCTAACCTGGACATGATATCCATCACTTTTGCCATTCTCTATTTATTAAAAGCAAATCATTAGGTCCAGCTGATACTCAGGGGAGGGAACTACACAACAGCTTGAATACCAGCAGGTAAGGATCATTTGGGGCCTTTATAAAGGCTGCCTACCCCAAGGTCTTGTAGCTATACCCTTGCTTTGAACTTCCTTAAGGCCACATTTCCTTGATATCACCTTGGATTTGAGCTTTGCTGTTAGGTTTCTGTGACAGCAGGACCTCACTTTTAGGCATGCACTTATGTTTCAGTCATCTCTTGCTGTATAACAAAAACACCCTAAAGCTTAGTGTCTTTACACAACAGCACTCACTTTTTTGCTATTTTACAAGTTGGGCCAGACTCCGTGAAGACAGCTCATCCGCCTTCATGTGGCGTCAGCTGGGCAGCTAAACTAGGGCTGGATTATCCACTTCCAAGATAACTCACTGACAAGCTGGCAATTGGTACCGGCTGTCCGCCGAGAGCTCAGCTGGGGCTGTAACTCTCCTCCACGTGGGCCTCTGCACATGGCCGCGTGGGCTTCCACAGTAATTGGAGGGAAGTGATTGAATCTCACAACTATTTAGGAGGTGAAAAGATCAGGAGGATGTTACACAACAATGTGAATATACTTCATCCTACTGTACACTTAAAAAATGGTTAAGATGGTAATGTTATGTTGTGTGTTTTTGCCACAATTAAAAAGTAATAAATCAGGGGACGATGGTGACAGCCTGGAGGTGGGTGAGAGTGTGGTGAGGGAGAAAGAACATCAAGAGTGAGAAAACCCAATAAAACACAGACTCTGGCCTCAAAAACTTTTTTTTTTTTTTTTTTTTTGTCCAGCAGAGGATGCAGAAGAGTTCATCACAACACATGTGGTAGATACTGTAGCTTTCTGCTGTTGCGCTAACAAAGATACAAAGCCCCGTGCCTCAAAACAGACCTTAAAGCCTGCGATTCCCAGAGAGAAGCATTTAAGACATAATTACAGGTTTAGATTTCTTAAAGCATGCCTCAAAACGAACACTGCCAGAGGAGCAGAGAGGAGTAATAAAAACTACAGGTGCATACAATCTTCCCCACCAATCCAGCATGGAAGCTGGTAGGCCAGAAGCAATGCGGTAGGCTGGTGGGCAGGACAGAAAGCAGATGTTTCTTGGTCATTAGCCCTACGTTTCTAGGATATAAAGTCCCTTTGTTGTCTTATGACTTGGTGCGTCTGGAAACTATTGCTACTGCGGAGATCTCACTTTTGGAACTCTCTTTCTTTGAAGTAGTAAACAGGTAATAAAGATCATTTATATCCCGAAGGAATGTACATGCCCTTTCTCCCCCCCAACCCCACCACCTCCCACACGGTCAAACTCTTTCCCCATACTCACAGGGTTTTATAAATAGCCAAATTTACAGATTTTTTATTGAGTTTTGTTGGCAACACGATTCTATTGTTCTTTTGATAAGCTTAAACCATTCTTTAAAAACAAAATATATATATATTTTATTGATTTTTTTTTTTTTTTTCCAGAGAGGAAGAAGAGAGGGATAGTTAGAAACATCGATCAATCAGCTGCCTCCTGCACACCTCCTACTGGGGATGTGCCCATAACCAAGGTGCATCCCCTTGACTGGAATCGAACCTGGGACCTCTCAGTTCACAATCCAATGCTCTATCCACTGAGCCAAAAGGGTTTCGGCGCCTAAACCATTCTTAATGGAAAGGAAAATATAGGAGCCCTCCTTTTACTGGCTTAGTACCCCCACCCCATACACTTTTCTAAAAACACTCTCACCCTTGACTAAATACTCTAGGTCTCCCTGCTTTGTTGTGAACTACCTGAAGCGTCAGCTGACCGGCTGAGTGGTGTGATTTTATTTTTCCTTTTCTTGAAATCTCACCCGTTGTCCCATTCTGCACAAGCTCTCTATCTGGGGTCTCCCCTATGCAAAATAACAAATAAAGATCACTACCATGAGTTTTCCTAGTGCCCTCATGGAAGCTCTCCATGCTCAGATGCTTCCATGAATTCAGACCCTCCTGCTAATCATGGAAGAATCTAATGTTATTCAAGCTTGAAAGTCAAAACTGATAAGACAATGTGTTCATTTATTAAAAAACATTGAGAGCCTACTATGTGTCAGGCACTGTATAGGTCTTGGGAACACAACCATGAGCAAGACAAACAAGGATCCTCTCATGAAATTTGCTCTTTTTTTTTTTTTTTTTTAATCCCAGAGATTTTTGACTTTTAACAATGGACAAAGTGCTGGCTTGGCTTAAAGACAAAAGAATCAGGTTCTGTTTGGAATGAAGCCACGTTTCCCTGAGTGGGGGCAGGGGAGGTCCTCTCAGCATCCTGGAATCACACACCTTCCACATGCTCACCAAGTCTGCCTGGAACCATCAATGACTAGATCAACTGTCATTTTTCTTGGGCCTCTGCCAGGCTGCAGCAACACAATGCCTTTCTGTGAAGGGGATTCGGTAAAAGGCAAGAGAGGGCGAGGCGGGTAAAGTGCTGGCATTACCGGTCAGCACCGAGACCACCACGCAGCCAGTGCTCGGGGACACAGTGCCCCCTCGTGGCTCCGCATGTGCCAGAGTGAGGAGCTAGAAGTGGGAACGGCTGTCCCAAGTTTCCAGATTAATTACCTCCTCTCAACTTCTACTGCCATTTGAAGACCCCGGGTTCGTTTGTATCCAGGACACACCTCTCTCTTGCCGGAGAGAGAAATGACATCCTGACAGCCATGAAGTCTCCGCATCAAAATCTTCAGACTCCCCTCACCACCAAGAAAAACCCAAGTATCCCTACTGGTTTTCCTTCCATCATGCTCTCAAAGCAGATATTTTCTTTGCTTTCCGCAATTGTAGCCAGGATGTGCGATCGTGTTGCCGTGGAGCTGCTTTGGGGTATCTCGTCGCCACAACACCGCTTCCAACGCCCCAACACGGAAGCCTTATCTTCAATCCCCCGCGCCGCCCTCTCCCCTCCCCGGCGGCACTCAAACCCGCTCCCAAAGACCGGCGGGGAGAGGGGGTGGGGCGGGGAGATAAACAGCGAAGTAAGCAAATAATTAGCAATGGTGATTGCTGCTGAGCTGAAGGAGCAGCGTGCTGGGAGGGCGAATTCCTGGGGTGGGAAGTGAAACGGAACCTACTGCTGTTCGGGAGTTTTCAATGTGTGTTTGTGGCAGTCACGTTTGAAAAGCTTAAACGATAACAGTATTGGAAAAGCTCTCCATGGCCCGGGAGTAAATGGAACAATGTTAATAACAATGCTAACTTCCACGTATTGTAAACTTAGGCCGGGTAAGAAGGCGTGCTGGGTGCTATCGCTCTCCCAAACGGCCTACAATCTGCCCTCACAGCGAACTGCGGGAGATGAACCGAGCACACCGCCCCGCAGGTGAGGAAGGGAGCGGAGCAAACCGGCCTCGTGCTCCGACCTCCTGGGAGGCCAGCCCTTTCCTTCAGCTGCTGTGACCTCCGGAGGTCTGCCCCGGCCTCCGGTTCGGCTCGCAGGGAGCAGTGTTCCCACAGCCAACCAATATTTGCCCAGTGCCTGGTGTATACCTGGTAGCGCATTTTAAAGGCTGTGAGACCGAAAGGTAAACAGGGTCTGGTCTCGTTGTCCAGGGAGGGGCTCTCAGAAGAGTGAGGAAGACAGCCAGGCAAACAGATGATTCCAGGGCGGCCCGGTGCGGGCTGCCAGGGGGAGACGCCCCGGGGCCGGGGAGGCGGCGTTCCCGCATCCTGTCACTAGGAAGGGAGTAAGTGGGTCTAATCCGGTCCTGGAAAGAGGGGCAGGCTTTGGGATAGGGGCTCCAGATCCCTCGTGAGAAGCCAGCAAACAAAAGTAGCACATCGCACTTCGAGGGGGGCCTGGCGCTCCGAAGCCCCGCACCAGAGCCCCGCGCACGGCCCCGCCAGTTCACCAACGTCGGGCCGCCCAGAAGCAGGCTCACCCTGAGGACCTGGCCATCCCTCCCCTTCGGCGGCCCTGACCCTCCGACCTGCCGCGGAGCCGGGGCCCGGGGCCCCCCGCGTCCCCTCCCAGCTCTCTTCCCTGGGCCGCGGGCCGCCCCTCCTCCTGCGGGGGCTTCGCCCTCCGCGTCCCGTCCCGTCCCTCCCGGCGACAGCCACTGCCGGGCCAGGGAGGGCGGGGGCAGGAGGAGGAGGGGAGGGGAGGGGAGGGGAGAAGGGAGGGGAGGGAGGAAGGCGAGAGAAAGGGAGCTGCCCGGATCCCGGACTTCCCAGAGCCTGCCCGGAGCGCGCACTCAGCGGCTCCCCGTCCCAGCGCCCCCGCCGCCCCGCACTCCGCCGCCGCCGCCTCCGCCCCGCGCCCCCCGCCCCGCCTTCCAGGAGCCGCCGGGCCCCTCGGCCGCCTCCCCACTCTCCGGGGTCACTCCTGGAGCGCGCGCCCTCGCCCATCCTTTCTTCCTTCCTCCCCTGGCGCCCGCCCTCGCTCTCCAGGTCTCCGCCCGGGTCCCGATCGCCCCGGTCGGTCCCGCCTCGGTCCCGGCGCCTCGCCTCGCCCGCCCGGAGCCCCGCTTCCTGAGCCGCCGCCCCGCGCCCGCCGCCCGGGGACGGGAAGAGGGCGAGCCCGCCGCGCCCAGCCCCGCGCCCGCCGCCCGGCGAGGGAGCCCGGGAAGATGAACAACGGCGTCAAAGCCGACGACAGCCCCGCGAGCGAGGCCAGCCTCCAGGAGGAGGAGGTACGGGGCTCCGGGTGCGGGGCCGCCGGGCGCGGGGCGCGGGGTGGGACGGCCCGGAGGGGGTCTCCTCCGAGAGTGCGTTTCCGTGGGTGCGCGCCTGGCATTGCGTAACTTTTCGGACTTTTCGGAGACTTTCTTGTAAGCATAATGCTCAGCTTTGTCTCCCCGAGACTTTGAAAGCGGAATCGAAAACTGACTCCGGGGTGACCTCAGATCCCTGGGAGCCAGGGGTTGGGGCGCGGGAAGCGGGGGGAAGGGGGTGCAGTTTGTGGGGTGTGTTTGTGAATGCGGTTCAAGGAAGAACTCGGGGAAAGTTCGTCCCAAAAGGATACCCTCCGTGCCCTGCCCCCTCCCTCTCAGCGCTGGAAGGTCTCGGTGAAATATCTTCCCGGCGGAGGCATTTTGGATTAATAGATAACTCCTGAGCCACATGCTTCTCTGATGAGTCAAAGACCCCGAACCTGGGCGATTAGGTTTTGTCAATTTAGGGCGACGCGGTGCTGAGGAGTAGGGGCGGGTGGAGGGGGGGTGGGGAAAAGGAAGCTTAAAACTTGACAATTCACCAAGTGGTCATCGAAGCTGTTTTAATAGGACTTGGACTTCTGAGCCTACATTGCTTGTGGGGGGTCCCTAATAACAACAACTGAAAGGTTGCGGCTGCGCAGCGCTCCTTCGATACAAACAATTCAGGGAGGGTAGGAGGGAACTCCTCAACGCAGCTTTCAGAATCGTGTCCATACACTGGTGGTGTCCCGTGTGATGCTTCTGTTCCCGCAGGTGCAGTCTCTGGGGTCCAAGAAGCAGTCTGTTTCGCCTACTTTTTAAAGAGCCCACCCACTTGGGTTCTAAGACATCCTAAAAAGGACTTTAGAGTGCGCGTGGATGCAAGTGTGCATGTAGATCTGACCTGTAAAGCACTCTTAACAGATATTTATCCCAATAGAGGAGGTTAGCAGAAAGATTCTAAACTTATAAAGTTTGTAGGGTGTTTAGATTATTACTGAGACACTGTGGTGTGTGACCTAAAATTCTGCCAGGGAAGCCAAGCTTTGTGGAGGTTTAATAAGTACATATAAGCCATCAGCACATTGTCCACTTGTAAAACGGGACATATTTAAATGGGGATGATAGGGGAGAGACCTAAGAAGATGCAAACTTACATGGTAGTGTCACCTCAGTGAATTGCTGCAAGCCAAAACTTGCCTTCTCACTGGAGGAAATTGCCCATTTGATTATGAACTGTTAATTTGAAAAGTGTTGCTTCCATTCTTGTTTTCAACAAGTGAAGCAACCGTATAGACATTTTATTTTTCAAAAAGATAAAGATTCCCATTTTCAAGTTCTACTTTTTCTTGAACCTTACTGGGTTGCTTTGCTATTTATTTTCCCTACCTTTGAAGTAGATAAAATTTAAGAAACAGTGACATTTGCCTTTTTTTTTTTTTAAAGAATTGCTACATGTTACTAATTCACCTAACATCACTGTAATACTTGCTTCAGAAACCTTTCTATTTCAGTTAGGTTGGCAGGCTGTTTACTTCTAAGGGTGGAGCTATATTGTAGGAAACCATCTTTCTGTGTGTTCATCCAATTGAGAAAACTTGCAAATGGGAAATAGTTAAATCAGGCAAACCAAATTTTTTTTTTTTTTTTTTTGGATGTAGGTAGCAAAAGGTTTGCATATTCCCAGTTGTAACCTACTTGATAAAATTAGAGAAAAGTCACATTTTTCTGCTTGACTTTTTATCTGTCCTGTTGCCCTGACTTCCTTTTCAGGTGGGAATGGCTTATGGCTCAAGGAAGTGTCCGTGGTCTTAGCAAGGTATTTGCTATTTTTTTTAAAAAGAGGACAGGTAGGAAGATTTCAGAACCCAAATTGCACAAGAGGTGAAGAGAGAGGGTTTATAACGTTAAGATTTCAGGAAAAGTGAGGAAGTTGGCCTGAAGGATCCAGGTAATTTTGCCCTAATTCCCTGGTTTGGGTTATGTTTTGATTTGGAAAAACTCCTAACCTCTTTTGTCTAACCCTGAAAGCCACAAGTAAAATAAATATGGTTTTTAGTGAGTCCCATTAATGTGCTCAGCATTATACAAAACTGCCACACTGGATCCTTTTCCCGCCCACCCAGCGATCAGCAGTTTGTCCCCAAACCCATTTAAAAGTCTTAGCTGAGGACTCGGGTAAACAGTACACACAAACAAAATGTTATATACACATAATGGCAAGAGAGGGAAAAAATGTGTCTTGCTGTAGTTTCTGGTGGTGATTGAATTGAGGAGGAAAAGAGTCAAGTCATCAAGAGAAAATAGTTTATTTCATAGATCATCCGGGTAATTTACCCTCTCTGAGCCACATTATAGAATCCAAGTAATTTTCCCCCTATTTTAAAAATAAGTTCCTTTTCTTTTCCTGGACATTTTATCTCAGCTTCTAGAGCTTACACTGAAATAACTGATGCAAAAACACTTAATAGGTTACAACTGTATGGATTGTAAGTCAATTTTCTTGTACTTAAATCTAAAAAAGCAGTCTAGGATTTAGGAGAATATTTTGCAGCTTTTTAAGTTTGGAAGTTTTGTTTTTTTTTTTTTTTTTAAGAACTGGGGCAGGACATATACTTCTGCTTTGGGTAGTATTTAAAACTTAGGGGGAAAATAATTTTAAGATTTGGCTAGCCAACTGTGGAAGAGAGAACACATCTGGCTATGCATGTGTATTGCTATGCAAGTTGTAAAGGAAAACTGGTTGTCAAAATCTTTCTGGGATCTGAGAGTTATAAGGCTTATGTATAGGGTATTAGATTATTTCTTATATCATTATGCAATTAACAAAATAATTCCTAGAATTTGCCTCTAATTTTGGACTAGGCAGTATTTTCTGAAACACCTTTGGTAATTTACACTTGATCAGACTTTATTAATAGTAAGTAATGACTTAAACTTATTTACCAGTTGTTTTAAATATGAGCTCTCTTAAAATCTAGTAATGGTAGACATAATGACTTTTCAAAATAGAAATTTCTTTTTGGGAAATAAGCTAAATAAATAATTTGCTTTTAGTTTTATTTTGTGTCATTGGGTACTTTTTAGGCTGATTACAGGTTATTTTTTTAAAGTGTTTTATTATGTTGAGGTGCTGGTGTTAGAGTAATTTCTCCCTAAATTGCATTGACTGAGTTTTCTTGTACTTAAATCTAAAAAAGCAAAGGACTTTGGCAGTGTTGGAATGTTGATCAAAAAGATGTTTGGCAGATGTTGGGCAGAAATCAACGTAGTCAAGTCAGTTTTTCAGAAGTTAATACCAATCTTTACCTCTCATTCCTTCTTTTAAAGTGGGTAGTAATTTTGCCAAAATATTGGGGTCATGAAGAAAATTGTTTCTTACAATTGGCACAGAGAAAAGGGTACCATGTCCATTTGGTGTGGCAACCTCAGGTTTTCATCGAGTGTTAAGATTCATCTATATTATGAAAAGTACAGAATGGTTTTATACGATTTAACCATGTCTGGAGTTTCTGTTTCTCCAAATCAAATCTAATACAATCAACATATACTTCAGTCAAAGGACAGATTTGGTGACAAGAGCTTTGGGTGGAAATGTGGTGACTTCATAGTAAAGTGATGCTGCAAGGTCACCGCCAACATGGCGCACGCTTTTTGTTATTCTGGTGGTTTTTGTTCTTCTCCCTGTGGTGGTTTTCCCCTGATAAACCCTTCTGTTCATGTGCAGGCTTCTTTGTTTCCAATGGCATTTGTTTATGGGATAGATAGTTTGGCTAGGACAAAAGTGATCAGTTTTGGGATGGGGAAGAAAAAATATCTTGAGGACTTAAATCAACAGAAATGTATTTCCTCCCAAATCTGGAGGTCAGGGATTTTAGAAGCAATGTGTGTCCACATCGCCACGCTCCCTGGGAGAATCTTATTTTGTCTCTTCCTGCTTCTGACTACATTTTAAATGAGGGGATAATCCTCAATGTTACAACATTATATGAAGAGAAAATATTTTTAATATCCATACCATATGCCAGTTCTTAAAAAAAATACATGTCAAATAATAAGCAAAATTGTCAGATTGGTGGATTATAGATCATTTTTATTTACTTTCTGATGTTTTTCTGTGCTTTCTGGGTTTTCTAAAATGAACACATGAACAAAAACAACGTCTTTTGCTTTGTAGATGTCATTATGTTTCTTTGCGCTATCTGTAGGTGTCACGAAACCACTGGTCTGGTTCCGTTCTGTTTTGTTCACAAGTGTGGCTGCAGGAATCGGACCTCTTCTCTTCTCCTAGCCTTTCTTCACAGTGTTTCTCACCTACTCCCTTGTCCTGGCTCATCTTCGTGATCTTGAGCTGCTCTCTTTGTTCTCATCTGTTTTCTCAATCCATCCCTACACCCCTTTGCAGTGTCCTCTGACTCCCTCAGCCTCAACGTCTTCAGCGTAAGGCTGATCTCCACACAGTAAGATCCAAACTTGACAAAATTGCCTGAACATACTCTGCAAACCACTGCTTTCACCCACTGTTCCCCTCTTGATCTTGCCTGCACTGCTCTCAAGTTTCAGCCTTCATTTTTGCAGGATCCCATCACTCAATCCCTAAGAGATGGTTTTCCTCAGAATCCCAGTTATCTCTGGTAGCTTTCTGTTATCTTCATTTAAGTCCTGAATCATTACCTTCTTTCCTGTGGTATTTTTTTTTAAAGATCAGTGACATCTTATCACAGTATTCCCAACACTCAACACCTACTACCCCAATACCAGCGAAGTACTGCACACACAGTTGCAAACTACACACACACACACACACACACACACACACACACACACACCTTTTTCTTTATACATGCATCATTTATAAAACAGCCTTATTGGTAGGATTGGTGATGATGTTAAAAAGCAGCCACCGTTTGTGATAGAGATCCCTTGCCCACAGTCATGGATGGATCCGCTGGGAAGTTAACTCCCTCCACCTGCCATGAACGGCCTCCATTTGAGTTCACAGGAGAGCATGCCTGGTCCATCCACCAGCCCCCGCCAGTGTGGGCCCACTCACTGCGAGGTGGCATTTGGGTTTTCACCATTAGAATTTGGTTTCTGCTGCGGAACTAACTCTCTTTGATCCTTGGACTTGGGCTCCTCGAAGGCTCGCTGGAAGAGCACAGAGCTCCCTGAATTCCCAAACAAGCCTGCCCTGTGTGACAGCCACTTCGGAATGTTTGTGTTCAGTTTCACTTGGCACCTTCGTGTCTGCCTGGGGATGGGGAAAGGGAATGCAAATGTTCCTCTTGAGCAGTGCTTGCTTTGGTCAAAGAAAAAACTTAGGGAGGAATGAGGGGAATGAACCTTAATAATAGCTGCAGCGAGAGTGTCTGCACGGCTCAGTGGGCTTGAGGCCATGCGGGACGGGACTGGGACCGGATATTTAAATGGATGCTATGTCAGTATCAGAATACCATCCCTGATGGGGATGAGTTTATCTGATGTCTGTGGGTAACTTGGGTGTGACTCTTCAATGTGTATTGGAAGACTGTTTTAAACAACCTCAGTGTATTGTGTGTGTTTGGGGTGGGCAGGGCTTGACTGCATATAAAACCAAGACACGTCTGAGTTTATCAGAATACAGTTGTCCAGTTGGTCATGTTTATGATAGCAAAAACAAGAAAATACTGGAATATTGGATCCTATGAAATTTTCAGAAGTCTCTAATCCATTCACCCATGAAATGGTTAACTTCAGAATATTTACTATGTGTCAAGTAATGGCCAAGCAGTTGATGTGTATTAATATTGTTTTATCCTCACTACAAGTTGATGCGGTACTGCCTTGATGATGAACGTCATTTTATAGGGAGCTGCTGAGAGGCTGAGTAACAGGGGTGATGTGCAGATTCTGGGGGTGTCAAGGCCTCTGAGAGGTAATCCTCCCAGTTTAGGGGTGATTGCCCTCGTGAACAGACAGGTGTCATAAAGCACCATGCTAAAGCAGGACACAGTGCACACTGCAAGGAGATGGTAATGGAGCTGTTGTCAAGGAAAGCTTTGACAAGAGGTGACAGTTGAGCTAGGTCTCAATTAAAGATTTAGCCAGATGAGGAAAGGGTTGAGACAGTGGGAGAAAGACTGGCCTGTATCAAAATACAGGGGCTTTTTAAAAAGGACTCTTTTTGGAGACAGCAAGCAAGGCCCAGCAGGAGAGGAAGGGAGAGTCTGGGAGGCTTCAGAGGGGAGATGATGGAGGAGCTGGCCTTTCATTCCCGGGAGTCAGGCTTTATCTTGTGGTGGGATCTGGGCCGCTCTGTAGGAGAGACCTGGTGTTCTGGAACGTTCCAGCGGGAAAGGGGGTGCAGCAAGTTTTGGAGTGGCCACGGAGCCAGAGACACAGTGGTGTTCAGGAGCCTCAACAACTGTCAGGTTCACGGGAGAGACGGTGAGCTTCGTCTGGGCAGCTGCTTGGGTTTCCCCGGTGTATGACCAGCTACAATCCTGGCTGTATTTGTAGAAATAGGAAATGGGGAGGCTGAAAGGGGCAGAAAAGGAGGCATGTAGGTGATGAAGACGTTGGTTTGGAGGTGCAGAGATTTGATTTTGAAAAGCGATTTTCAGAACAGTTCAAGGACCGGTGGGCAATGTGAGGGCGAGGGCCCAGAAAATTGAAGAGAGATGCCAGGACTGTTTTCTAGGAAGCCCGTGTGGGTAGGCAACAAAAGAGAAATGCATTTTACTTAAGTTTTTATCAATGAAAAAAGTGTTTGGGGAGAGAGGGAGAGAACTTGGAGAAAATTAAAGCAAAAACGTTAAAGCACTCTGTAATGTAGAAATATGAAAATGTATTACGTATAGTCTGCCTAATTATCACCTAGTAGTGTTTGGTATACCGAATCCATTTGAAAGTGGGAATAGGAAGGAGCTTAGAAAAATCTAGGTACCTATAGTATTTCTCATGCTTTTTTTTTTTTTTTTGCTTTCATCCACAGTCAGTGGAAATGGTTCTCTAAAATTTTCAGTTAACTCCCAGGCTTTCACACTCCATCCCTGTTCTCCCCCCCCCCCCCCCCAACACACACACCCTGTGCCTAGAAGGTCAATCTACCACAACATTTGTAGGTGGGCTTACAAAGTACAGGTAGACGGGCGGCTTGGAGAGTCTTGAGTGTTTTTCTAAGAGAAAAATTTCCCCGAGTTGCTTTGTTCTTTTTTTTTTTTTTTTTTTTTTTTACTTTATTTGGGGGAGGAGGAGGAGGTGAAATAACAAAATGAGCCTTTGGCCAGAGACCTAAATCGCCTATTCTGTGGGCCACATTTTCAATGTGCTGCTGCCTTTTCTGCTCTCAGCTAAGTATCTGCTGGAGGAGAAAGAAAAAAAAAAGAGAGCCTGGGAATTGAAGTCAACAACATGCCCTGCATTGGTGTTTTCTCCTAGGTTTTAACTCCACTGTAGCCATTATGATGCATATTATGCAGAAGAGTGGAGGAAAAGGAAATAGCAGTCATAAATGCCAATCACACCAGGAAGATGAGCTTAAAATTCCGGGCTGTAATACGGCATTGTCATACAAATGTAAATGCTGAGGAGCCGCCTCCCTCCGTCCGGCCCCTGGGATCTGACAAAGGGGCGAGAAACCTGGGTGTCTCAACATTGGGGTGCGTCTCACCAACCCTTGAAAACAAGTGGGAGGCCACTTTCTACTTTGAATTAGCCTTTATTTCTCACGAGTTGATTTTTTAAATGACATTCCTTTTGCTCTTCCTGAATTATGTCACCAGGTAGGTATGCCGGCAGGTGGCCAACATTATTCTAAGAGAAGTCTCAGAGATTAAAAATCAGTGTTTTTCCCGGAACCCCCAGGATCCAGTTTTGGGGGGGGATCTCTCCTAGGCTCACCTAGAAGATGCATAGTTGGGGCCTCCAGAGAGAAGGGACTGCATAGAAAGTGCTATCTTATTACAGAAGTACCGGAGTTTCCTTTGTGCTGGCAGGGGAAGTGCTGCAGCGGTATAATTACCTTCCCCAGCATGTGTGATTTACAGGACTTAGAACGTGCGAGTTCCAGAGGCATCTGTTTTTCAATACAGTATCCCTCTAAGCCAGCAGGAAGTGTTTTGGGGTTAGGGGAGGGACGGTCGGACCGGGACACACACACACACACACACACACACACACACACTCTCTCTCTCTCTCTCTCTCTCTCTCTCTCTCTCTCTCTCTGTCTCTGTCTCTGTCTCTGTCTCTGTCTCTGTCTCTGTCTCTGTCTCTCTGTCTCTCTCGTCCAGTGCCAGGGATGCTGGGTGACAGGGGACTGAAAACATTGTGAATTGCCTCTCCCCAGGGCCTTGCTAATCAGAAGGAACAGGGAGCGGCTGGAGTCCAGTCAGCCACTTCTGGGCCAAATCCTTGTGTTCCTGTTCTGCCTTCTCCCCTCGCTCCTTTTTGAAACCCAATTCCTCCTTTTCCAGGATCTTGAAACATTTTCCCATTCATGAGCAAAAGACTTGTTCGAGCTAACTCATGCCGAGACCATTTTTTGTTGCTCAGATTTTCTTTTTGAGTCCCACTTAATGGGTAAGAAAATTAATTGAAGGGCGAGTTGAAGATCAGGTATATATCCAAATACAATCAGATTTGTGAAAGCATTTGTGGATTTATTTTTGTTTTTGCACATTCATTCATTAAGCATTTACTAAGGAGTGTCTGTCTACTCTGCTTTAAACATTGCACTTGAACCGCATGAAGTGTTACCATCCCATGGTTAGGGATAAGAAAACCGAGGCTCTGGGATATTAAGTCATTTGTCCAAGGTTTTACAGCTGGTGGGGAGAAGCTTAAAATTTCTCCAGTGGTGCATGTGACCGGGCCCTGCCGGTCTCTGACCTCATCCTCCAGGAATCACAGCCGCCTTCAGCCTTCATTACGCTCCGCTCCGGCTGCTTGGGCCTTGTTTAGGTCCCTCCAACTTGCCAAACTTGTTTCTGCCTCAGGGCCTTTGTGCTGGCTGTCCCACCCTACACCCAGATGTTTACAGGTTAGACTCTTCCTTGTCACTCATTCGGATCTCCGTTCAGATGTCACCCGGAGAGACCTTTGACCTCCAAATTGAAAGTAGCCCCACTTTCCAAACCACTGGTGCCGCCCTCCTCTTTCTTTTTCCCCTGATGGTACTTCTTAGTCACTGACATTACCTGTGTTCTTATTTGTCTTTCACTCCTGGAATGTGGCTCCATGGCCGAAGGGACCTCTGTCTTAGGGCCCTTTGACCCCCAATACCTGAAACTGCTCTGCAATTTTTTTTTTTAATAACTAGATTACAAACTGACCTGTCAGACTCAAGCCTGTACAATACACCACAGCATCATAAACCTTTTCCCAGCAGTTTTTAGATTACATTTTAATGAATACTGCCTTCAAGGCGATCATTTCTGGATCCCCATCTCCACTTAATTACATCAGAAAGTCTAATTATCGCAGCTTTTATAGCCAGGAAATTTGGGAGGGTAAGTAATAGATCCCTTGTGGTCGCTTAGGGGTTATGCACAGTTGTTTTTTTACACATTAAGGACTCTTCCTTCCCTTTGCCCAGTGAGAAGGGAGACCCAGTACATAATTTCCCGGAGCCAGGAGGGAAATGTGGGCCTGGGACGGGGTGATGGGTAAAAGTAGGCAAGGTGACTTTGATTCCTGTTTCGCAGACCTGACTGCTGGCTTGCGAAGGGTTCATGTTAGTAACCCAGGTGGAATTGATTTGGAGAAAAACTTAACACACTCTGACCTATGAGTTAGTCTAGCCTCAAGCTCAACAGTGTTTTCTCTCCCTCCGTTTGCCTACACAGTGGAAAGGCACGTAGCTCAGGATGATGGAGGCCGTGGCTGGACCAATCCAGCCCTCAAGCACCTGTACGGGCAGCCTGGGGGGAGCGTCCAGTCTGGGTTTTGTGCGCCTTTATGGAGGCACCGCACAGGCACAGGTCACGCTCACGGGGCAGGCCCACAGACTCAGGAGCCGTTGGTATTGGAATTTCAGGATGAAGGAAATGTAAGTCTATTCCTTTGGTCGCCGGACTGCCTGCTGAGCACACTGATGCACTCATGGAAACGCAGGCCATTGGCTAAGCCTCATCTGTGGCATTCATGTCACAATACATGACCTTGAGCAAACTTTTTAAACCTCACGGTCATCCTTTGAGAGTGTTAGAACCAAAGGCAGGTACATCCTTACATTAGTCAGTTCTTGACCAAACCATCAGTACTCTTCATTCGTTTTTTAAATTGTTTCCTTACGATTCTCTCTCCTTTTCTCAGGGACTCGGGACAAGTCATTTCAGCTGTTTTGTCAAAGATAAAGTGAAGCCTCTGTTTCCTAAACTAATATGTAGGGATTGGACAGGCAAATTGTGCACGAAAAGAACTGTAACTTCACTCCACTGCCCACCTATTCCACTCCCGTTCCCCGAGGTGGTTCTGAGCACACAGGTCGGCGTGGCATCCACCTGGGCGGAGGGACAGGCTGTTTGCAGGAGAACGGCTGAAGCCTGACCTCTGTTTTGTTTTTCACTAAGCCAGTGCCTCTCCTTGAGAATGGGTAGGAGTTTCTGGGTGTGCAGGAAGGGCCGGAAATGACCGTTGCTAAACAAAGGGATTCTTTAAGTCCCATCCTGCATCTTTGTGTTTTGAGGAGGATTATGCAGAGGACCAGGGCTAGGAGATTAATCTCTGCTTGAGCCATTCTGATGGGGGAGAAGATTCCTTCCCTGCCTTTTCTCCCAAGGGCCAGGGGTACCAGCCCTGAGCACCAGGAAAGTTCTTCAGGAGGGTGTTAACCCCCCAAAACAAGAAAGGAGCCAGGTTGGGCAGAATTACACCCACTGTGACATTTAGCCTTAACCTTGGCTTTCAGACTTAGCTTGAAAAACCCATCACCAGCAAAATGCAGAAATATGGAATGGAGGGAGGAGGAGAGTTTGTACAGTCTGTTTCTCCATAAGTAAAAAATGGGGCGCTGTGATTTGCTAATAAATGCCCTATAAATAAAAGATTTGAAAAACCGTGTTAACTACTGTCTTTATTTTTCTAAATCTCAACAGACAACCTGGATAGTAGGAATGACTTCTGCCTCCTCCTCCTCTCCTAAGTGGTGCATGTGACCGGGCTCTGGGGCAGGAGAGGGGAGGGGGGAGGGGGAGGGGCAGGAGAAGGTGTTTATAATCATTTGGGATAGCTGGCCCAGATGAACTAGGAACTGCCAGGCCTCCGGCTTTTACAGCAGGATCCTGAATTTATGTTTATTGCTAGGGAAGTAGTTGTCTTATCAAAATTACTTTGCCTTTACAAATTCTTGCTGACTTGCACCATTCTGGGCACCTTGTTCCTTCCTCCCTCCCCAACCCCTCAAAGGAATATAAATTTTCCCACTAATAATTAGAAATACACATTTTGTTGAAAACGGTGTTGTGGTTTACCTACGTTTTCAGAACACTTGAAAAGACAAACATCTTCTTGAAGAAAACACATGATTACACCACTGTTTTTAGGCTTTCCATCGTAACTGCAGTGTTAGGAAGGCCTGCCGATGTGTTTTTTGGATACTGTGTGTTGGGGTTAAGTCTCTTTACTTACTGCCCAGCACCAGCTACTGAACAGAGGAAGACACTAAAGCTGGTGCTCAGATCCCAGCATGTGCATTAGATGTCGTGGAAGACTGTACTTTATAAAATATGCTATTGTTTAAAAGAGATGTGGTCATTGATAATTCCAAGGTGTCCAGGGGAAAATTATTCTCATTGAAAATTCCAGTGTTGGTAGATTTTCTCATTTTCGTGCCACATAAACTTTTGAGAAAGGTTACTGTTGTGTTATTAATTTACAGGTGTTGAAATAGACGTTGACTTAAGATTCGTTTGGAGGCTTACTAATATATACAGAGTACATTTGGCATACGTTTTTCATTTAGGGTATCAGTTGTTTCCCTGTTATTATCTGTGTAACACTACTTGAATTTTTATAGAGAAAATAAAGCTGGAGTGATAAGCTCAACATTCAGCTGCTTAAGAACTGTGCAATATAGCACTAAAATGCTTTGCATTGATCATCGTTTCTGCCCCAGTCTTCCAAGCATTCCCAATTGTGGTGTTGTCTAGAGGTTCGTTTGTGGGTTTGATGGCTTTAGGAATGGAGTGTATCTGGTTTTATGGGGTGGAAGAGCGAGCAGCTTTTGCCTATAGCTCTACACATTCGTGCGACTACTGGCAAACCTTGAATCCCAGTGAAATGTCCCGGTCAGAAGTGTTTGTCCATTCCCTTTGCGTTCTCAGATCAAAGGGAAGCATCTTGCCCTTTGCAAGACCCGCATCTGTTGCCATTTGGTCATAGTGTAGCCAACCTCCGACTCCTCTATCTTCAAAACAAAAAACAAGTCAGTGGGGAGGGAGCAGAGCTTCAGAAGTGCTTGTGGGCTTGGAATATTGTGCGTTTCTGGTTTTGGCAAATATACTTGGAGACGTTTTAACCATTAACTGCCTCTTCCTCTCCCTTTCAAAACACCCCGAAGGCCTTTCATCAACCTAAGAATTGCTCTTATTTCTATTGTTGTAAATCATGGGTCATGATTATTCAGAGAAATCCTGGTGTGAGCACACCCTAAAGTTACCTACAAAGGGTTGTTTTTCCTTATTCTCTGAGGAGGTCAGGCCAGGCGTAACCTGGGTGCCACTTGGTGCAGGAGATGGAGGCATAGAAACCCAGCTGTTTAACCTGGGTCCCCCACTCACTCCAGTGCTCTCCGAAATCTCCCCATGAACCTTCTAAGCATTACATTTTTCAAATTGAACTTGCAATCCTGTTGCTTGGGAAGCCTGCCATACATACCTCACCTTCCTCTCTACCCCTAATGGATGAATTTACAGTCACATGTATTAGGAAATTTCTCAGAGAGAGGGGATAGAGAAGTATTGTAAGGTCCAGAGGTGGTTTCCCTTTATGTGAAGCTCTGGAGCAGGGGTCCTCAAACTTGTTAAAGTGGAGGCCAGATCACGCTGAGAGCTGGAGGGCCAGACTATATGAACTACTAATTCCTACCGCAACACCTCGGCTGCGCTCACTGCCCAAAAAACCTGGCGGGCCGGATCAGACTCCTCTGCGGGCCGCAGTTTGAAGACGCCTGCTCTGGAGTATCAGCACAGTTTTTGATTGCTGCTGTCACTGGGCACTGCCCACTCCTCTAGCAGGGGCTGCAGCACAGACGCCTTGGGCAGCAGAGATGATCTCTTGGGAGATGTTTGCATATTTTACATCCTGTTTTGCACTCAAGTCCGTGGGTCATTTCTCAAAGGAAGGGTAGTAATGTGTTCTATTTTAGAGATTAAAAGAAAATAATAAATCCATTGGATCTTTAACTTATTTGTCTTTTAGGATTGGGACGACCAAAATTCCCAAGCCGTTGGTTTAGCTAATTGGATCACATTGTGCCCAAGTTTCTTTTCACTTTTTTGTTTTGTTTTTCAAAACAAAATTTTTGTTTTCCTTTTTGGCAAATACGCCCACCTACATTAATTCTCCTCCCTCTCCTCCCCTCTTCCCCCAGAAAGAAAAAAGAGGTAAACAAAAAATACACAGTTCTACAATTCCCTTCTTCACAACCAGGGTTAACTCTGGTGCGTATCTTTTTAAAGCCCTTTTCTCTGTGTACGTAACACACACACACACCCACCTACCCCTGTATTTTAGCAAAGACGAGCTCGTGCTATGGTAATGTTTACATTTGACTTTTTTTTCGGTTGACAGTGTTGTGAACATCTTCGCGTGACAGTGGGTATTATTGATCGTGTAGCTTGTTCCCAGCTTTGGGATATAAACAGTGTCTGTACATCCTTCTGGCGAAATCCGTGTGCGCGCCATAGTGATTTCCTCTGCTTAAACTTTTAGAAGTGGAATTTCTGGGTCAAAGGGCGCACATTCTTTGTTAAGGCAGAAGCTGTTCATTGCCAAGTCTTCTGTAGAGGAGTGTACTAACTTCACTCCCACCGACAGCTTCAGCAGGCCCGTTTCCCTAGGGCCCCTGACACTGCAGTTCAAAAAACATTTCAGGGGCTGCTCCTCACCGGGGAGTTGTTCCCATTTCTATGCTCTCTGTGATTCAGAATTAATATTCCAGTCTGAGCTGTACAACATCTGGACCTTGCATGTTGATTCTTAAAAGTCCCATTTGAAGATACTGTCCAATGGATTCAGGTACTGCTGTCGGTACCAGATGTTTGGCGGGTTGTTTCTGGAGATGCCATCCCTGAGTTCATTGAACATGCGAGTGTTGGTTTTGTGATCTTGTACATGAAGTCCTTGATAGAGATTGCTGGCTATACACGTCACGACTGGCGATGACCAGTACCTTGGGTGTTGTGTGTGCATGGACAGCATTTCATGGAGGCAGTTCCAGCATTTGTCAGGGGAGCTACCAACACTCACTGTATTGTCAGGTTCAGTCCCATTTCAGAGAGGTTAGATTGTGGGAACGTGTCAGAACTGCTGGGTATGTCCTTACCTCTCCACTTACCTGGTCACTGTTTGGTTTGCTCTTGAAATGAGGGTAGAGACACACTTAGATGTGTGTGTCAGTTTTGGAGGACAGCTAGCCAGTTACATCCCTGGAAGGACCTTGTATGGATACAGTTAAAACAAAGGTGCGGACCCAAATGTTTCTCCTCCTCCCCAGTCAATGGAGGAGGAGGGCTGGCTCCAGTGGAGGAGCTGCCAAAAGTGTTCCTGTGTCTGAACAGTGGACTACTGGGGCGTTCTCATCCTCCCCCAACGGGCTTTTCACTGTGAATGCCCACAGCATACCAAGAGCCAGAGACTGTCTGAGGAGTGGAGCTAAGGTCTCCCCATGTGGGCAGGGCAATCACCATTAACCCCAGCCCTCAAGGCCTCCTTAATTGTTAACAGAACATTCCTGCCGAGCACACACCCTCCGCAAAGCCTACACACATGTTCTGAGAGTGTGACTCTAGGAAGTGAGCAGATGTAATAGAAACCTCAGTCTTGACTCATCCTGACTGTTGCATATGAGTGGAATTTGCATCTCATTTAGTGTTTAACAAATTTCCACTGAGGTCATGAAATAATATCGAATTTATGTGCACACTAGTGGCCTGGTGCACAAATCCATGCACATTGAAAGAAAATTGATTAGAAGAAATATTTTAATAGCGCTATTCACCCGTTCTTTATAATAGAAGTGTCAACCAAATTCACAGTAGACAATGACAGATAGAAACACCAGCGAGAGCTTTATATGTATCACACATGCCCGCGTCAACTTAGCCTTTCTTTTATAGATATAGAACAAATTTGCTTAATTAGACCTGCTTGTTGATTAAGCTAAACTTTTCCAGCCCAGTGAAACACCCCAACTTCTCTTTCAGGTAATTGTCAGCAACACAGCAGTAAATATCAACACAGAGCACATTGCAGCTCAGGCAGGGAGAACAAAGGTGAAATATTTAACTGTAGCAATGCTTGACTATATTCTGTGCAGTGAGAAAACCTGAAGTCATTTTCAAGGTCAACCATTTCTTCTTTTCAGTCGGGTCAAGTTTCTAAGCTTTCTAAAACTCCATTTTCTGACTAATGAAAAGAAAACAGGATTCCACCGAGTCTCCTATCCAGGACTTCTGTAAGGATCAAATGAGATGAGGCGCGGGAAAACGCTTCACAGACATTTGGTTCAAGTGTGAAATGTTTCCATCTGGCTATGAAGGCAGTCCTTTTCCTGAGCTGAAGAACTGTAAGGAGGCTAGAGGGAGAGGAAGCCGGGCATTTCTATGTGACGCCATTCCCCGGCACCCACAGCGACGGTTTCTGGGCTGGGCTGGGGGTCACATTTTGTGCCATGGGGCCTCAGCAGCATTGGCTGCGTTTTGATGGGGGGTTGTTCCAGGGTGAGGGGGGCGGCCTGTGTCCCACTTGGGAGAAGCTGAGTGTGTTGCTTTGTGGGCTCCAGGTCTGCAGTGCCATTTCTCTAAATGGCCAGTGTACATCACGGCAGCTCCTGCGTCGAGCTTCCGTCCCCTGGTGGTCAGTGCGCATCATAGTTACTGGTCGGACGGTGGGACGCTTAACATATTAGCCTTTTACGTATATAGATAGCTCCTTTCTCAAAGGAACTGGAAGCTTTTTTGCAAATAAAATAAAAGCATGCCTTCTTTTCTTGAGTCTTAGAATCCAGTTGAGAGATGGCCAAGGAGTGGGTGAAGGGAACATTGGTTAGTGGGGAGGAGATCGATGCCCCCCGGGTACAGTCATTGGTCCTTACCGAAGGTGAGCTGTGAGCTCGCTGTTGTCCTGACCCCTCAGCGGGGATGTGGAAGTGTGTCCAGAGAAGCGGTTTTCCTGCCTGCATGGAAAGACCCAGTCTACATAGAAAACACTGGGGAAACCATCTGAGTTCCCATGTAAATGGACGGCGTTGTGTAATATAGGCAGGACTTAGACATCCAACGAGGGAGATCATTGTGGCTGAGAGTAAAACAGGCTCTTAGGAAGGAAGAGATGGGCTGTCACTGGTAAGGTTTAAATAGGTTGAAAGAATGGACACTGTGGTAGGAGAGTGTCACCATCATAAAGGGTTAGAGGTAGGAATGGTTGTGGCATGTTTATGTGGCAGGGAGAGCCTTATTTGGCTTTTATTATTATTATTTTATTATTTTTAAAAATATTTTATTGATTTTTTACAGAGAGGAAGAGAGAGGGATAGAGAATTAGAAACATCGATGAGAGAGAATCATCGATCAGCTGCCCCAGTGGATGTGCTGGCAACCAAGGTACATGCCTTTGACCAGAATAGAACCTGGGACCTTTCAGTCCGCAAGCTGATGTTCTATCCACTGAGCCAAACCAGTTTCCGCTGGCTGTTGACTTTTAATGCATGACAATGGTAAAGGTTTGAGGATATTTTAAAGAATTTTGTTTGTCAGTTGTCATTGGTGATAGTTGTACAACCTGCAGAACCCAGTGTCAACATGTTAAGCCTTTCGCCTGTTTTGTTTTTTTTTAAAGCCAGGCTTGCAAGGCCACACAAGCCATTTGGATTAGCATGCTGGAGTCAAGAAAGCATTTCCCTCTTTGACGATTTCCCCTTCACTTCCTATACGAGAAGCCATGACTGCATTTGTTTCTTTGTGTCTTCATTCTGCCTATTCAGAACAGCACGGCTGTTATCAGTCGTGGTGACGCTTTGCCTTAGAAACGAAAGAAATATATAATTCCTAGGCGATAGAGTCATCCCACGGATACTAGGCTCCTACTGTATTTAGGCTCTGGCTATACAATGGGCAGCAAATAGACATTGTCCCGGACCTCTCTGGAATGTACAGTGCAGTAAGGAAGTGCATAATAAATAGAAGCACAAGTAAACATAGACGCACAAACTGATAAGTGCTCTGAAGGAAGGGCATAGTCGTGTGAGACCATAATTGATGGGCTTAAAAGGGGACCTTTGTTTGCTTTGTTCCAGGCACCGTTCACATGAGTGTGTGTGTGTTAACTCTTTTAGTCCTCATGACTCTGTCACGCCAAGTGCTGCCCCCCATTATTCCTAATGTACAGGTAAGGAACCGAGCTCTGAGAGTTTGAATAATGTGCTGGAGGTCACAGCTAATACATGGCAAACCCTGGGTTTGAACCCGAGCAGTTAATCCAAAATCTGTCATCTTGGGCTAAACCTCACTGCCAGTCTGGAGTGCTCTTCCTATAGAGAAGTTTGTTCCAAGGAGATCGAGCTCAGTGCCTCTTAGGATGCTGCCTTCGCAGAGAGAGGAATTTGAGGTATGGGACCTGCCTACGCCCTCAGTGATCAGTAATGTGGCAATCTCTTTTCGAGGAGGTGAGTCACCCGGTTATATATAGTGCGTCTGCTTTCAGAGGTTCTGGTGGCCTCTGACTTCTTGCCGCAATCTAGCCTTTCCTGTCCTTTGCATCTCACCTGTCTGCACTCTCCATTAGACCTTCAGGGCCTCAGCTGACTTTCATTCACTCTTAGTCCATTCTATACTAGTGGCAAATTCCCCTTCCAGAGGTGTTGCCTGGAGGCTCCTTGATCAAAGGATCCTATGTGTAAGAAAGTGCTCTGGAGAGTCAAGAGCAGTGTCCACCACATTTTTGTGGAGCAGTTAGGGGTAAGGTCCAGATTACATTCGCCGAATGTAAAGCTCCACATGACCCAGCCCTTCCCTGCATTTCCAAGCTTCGTGTCTACTGTCTGCCCCTGGCCCTCTCTCTCCTTAACCCCAACCCCACAGCTCGTCTGTGAGGGTACCCCGTTCTTTTGTTAATAACAATTTTATTCTATTGAGGTATAATTCACCCTTCTATAGGGTATCTTACAATCCACCCTTCTAAAGTGTACACTTCATTACTCAAATATTAGAACATTCTTGTTACCCCCCCAAAAAACAAAACAAAACAGCAACACCTGTGCTCATTATATACCTATACCACCAATAATATGCAATGTGCTAGGCACATAGTAGGCAGTTTAGGGCAAATCAGTGAACAAAGCTAAGCACCTTGCCTTTGTGGGGACTTCAGATTCTAGCAGAGCTTACATTCTGAGTGACTTAAAAAATTGTGTGTGTGTGTGTGTGTGTATCTGTTACTCGTATATTTCCAGCATCTGGCCATATGCCATGCAGTGTAGAGTCTCAGCAAATATTATTTGGTAACTACATTGAAGTTTTCTTAATTTTTATGAAATTTAATGGGGCTACTTAATCCTCTACAAACTGTGAATAAGGGTTGCTTTCGTATTTCTTACTGGCACTTGGAATCACAGTTGCTGAATTGATTCGTGAAGGTAAAAAGATGGCTACTAAGGGCCTCCTTGGAAATGGGAACCAAAGGGAGGGGAGCAAGTCTCACCTCCTGCTGAGAGCCAGTTCTTTGCCCCAGCCCTCACCTGCTTCTTGCCCCTTTCCTAGGCCGTTCAAGTTGGAGTCCTAATAATTCTAAGGATTGGCGTCTTGGGTGGAGTCGGTTCTTCACTTACTGTCAGAGCTGAGAAGGTTTCCTCCTCCTCCCTGTTAGTAGGAAAGCGCTTCCTCAGTTCCTGACAAAACAGGAGTGAGCCTGGCGGTGGACCAGGCCCCCCAGGGAAGCTGCCAGCACCTCGCCATAATTAACTGCAATTAGGCAGGTATCTTCCTTCCTCCCTCCCCGAGGATTAATGAGTTAATGTTTGCAGAGGCCTCTGGAAATGTTAAGTGCTCCGTGTTGCTCTTATCTTCCCTCTGAGCAGGGTTGCCTTATAAGGCTGTCCACTGGGGTCCAGGGCCTTGTGCTGGGGAGCGGGCCAGCCGGGAGGCTGATGGCTATGGCAGTCCATGACAGCGTTCCCAGAATGGGCTCAGATTTCCTATTTTAATGCTGGTGATGCCACTTTTTTCTTTTTTTTTTTTTTGCTAATTGTTAGTGTCATCTCACAAGTACTTTGCCCTCAGCTTTATTATGTCTATATTTAGCACCCATTTCTGTGATTCTTTTTCTCTGAAAACCAAGTATGGTAAAAATCCATTTGCACGAAATACTCCAGCCAAAGTTAAATTCTTAACTTTTCTTTTCCTGGAGAGGTAAGGCTACTTCTCCCAAAATTATTTTGAAGTACATCCATTCTTCTTAAAATGCTGTGTCTAAACAAGAAATAGCATTTCAGTGGTGCTTCATATTATTATTATTATTATTATTATTTGGTCAATTCTCACCTGAGATATTTTTTTCCATTGATTTTTAGAGAAAGTGGAAGGGATAGAGGGAGGGGAGAGAAAGAGAGAGAAACTTGACGTGTCTCTCTCACATCTATTGGTTGCCTCCTGCATGTGCTCCTACCGGGTCCTCAGATCAAACCTGCAAATAGGTATGAGCCCTTGACCGGGAATTGAACCTGAGACCCTTTGGTCTGTGGGCTGACACTAACCACTGTGCCACACCAACCAGGGCTCATGCTCCATATTTTTAAATCAATGAGTGAAAATGCCCAAATATTTAATATACAGTAGATTACTGCAAAAGTTCACTCACTTTCTTTCAACAAAACTGCTACCCTAGATGTTTTGGCTCAGTGAATAAAGCGTTGGCCTGTGGACTGAAGGGCCCCGGGTTCGATTCCCGTCAAGGGCACCATGCCTAGGTTGTGGGCTCGATCCCCAGTAGGGGGCGTGCAAGAGGCAGCCAATCAATGGTTCTCTCTCATCATTGATATTTCTCTCTCCTTCCTTCCTCTCTGAAATCAATAAAAATACATTGAAAAAATGAGACACTGCTTTTTAATACATAGTATGTAAATATGGAAATGTACCTATTTGAAGATCAGTTTTAAAGATTTCCTCTACTGCTCTGGTTGTCTGGTGATGGCATAAAGATTTATGCTGTCATGGGTTTCACTGGAGCTGGAGGCCATCTACAAAGTGCTTTTGTATTACACACACACACACACACACACACCCGCCCGCTTAGCAGTGAGGCAGCTAGAGGCCGGGATGGGGTCTGCCGGTCCCTGTTTAGAGCAGTCTGCATTGTTCTAATTGACCCCCGTGTCTGTCTGGGAGAAGAGCTGTCCTCTCTTCCTGGATCCCTGAATGCCAAATAAAATCATTCCTGCCTTTTGACTTTGTTCATTTAAAAAGTGGAGAGAATGGTAGCTCCTGAGCCTGCTCCGAGAAGGGTGCCGTGAGGGTGGACGGTGTACAATATGTCCGAATGGTTTTTTGGGTCGAGAGAGGGGTAGAAGGTTAGACTATTCTGTCTTTATCCTTGTTGAACTCTTGAAGTATCTTGGTCATATTTCCCCTTTTTTAGTATAATCAGAACAAAGGGTATTGGATCGTTAGTTGCTATCCACGCTGAGCCAGCGGGGCCCCTGTCACTTTCATTAATGATACATTTCTGCTTGCCAGGGCAAGTACCTTGCAAGTAAACATAAATTCTACTTAGAGGCAACGGACAAATATTTTTGATGAGCCTTGGACCTCCTGTGTCCGCTCGAATGTTTATAGGCAACCTCCTGTTTATAGGAAATGGCGCAGAGTCGGGGAACTTTGGCCTTGTAGTGGTGGGAAGTGGGACAAAGTGGGCCGGGCTGTTACTGGTTAGCTCACTGATTGGAACGGCTATGCAGATGAACCCAAGGTCACTGGACCATCTGCGCGCAGGCCAGCCAGCTCGGCTCTGCTGGGATTCCAGCCCTTGGCCGGGAGGCTGGGCAATGTGTGTCACTGGTCACCAGGCTGGAGCAGAAAGATCACCAGACCCTGAAAACCAGCTCACAACACATGCCTGTGGATAATAGACTATTTGTGGCTCTTTAATTTATGGGGATATCATAAGAAATTCTGCATAGTTTTCTTTATTTTTTTTTCATTTTTTTTTCCTTTCCATTGAGGATCCTAGGAAAATATAGAAAAGTAATGAAACAAAAACCTTGTGCTACCCCACTCCTGACAGGTTTTGCACTTGGGATTTTTCCATTCCTGACATTCCCGTTCCCTGGATTCCATGATGCCATGGACTTCCCCCCCTTCCTTGTCCCTGCATTCTCCTTTTCATGTGTTGTCCTTTGGTCCTTAATTGATAGTAATCCTTAGCCCTTCATCCTGCACCTTCATTTCTCATTATTCTGCAGTCCCGTGGATGATGTTTTTTGTCCCAAATGTCCAGGTGTCCACACCACTCCAGTTGGCTGTCTCCCATGCGCCTTAAATGTAACACACACAGATGATTTTATTATCCTCAGGCCTGCCCCCCCCATATCCCCCAACTGAGTCACCCCTTCCTCCAGGTACCCAACTCTTCCATCTCCCTCCCTTACTCCATCGTGAAATCCAACAAGTTATCCTCCCCTGTCTGTCTCTCCCCTATCTCTCTCAAATCTGTTGACTTCGGTCCATCTTCCCTGCTGCTGCCCTAATTCAGGCCACCATCGAAGCTTTCTGCATTGCAGGAGCTTGGAAACACCTTTCTGTCTCCAGCCTTGCCTCCTCACAGTCCGTGTTCCTCCGGCCAGCCAGGGTAACCTTTCAAAGAATGGAAATATGCTGTCACTCTCCTGTTTGTTAAAGCCTTGGACTATGTCCCTCTGCCAGATGGCCTCATCTGTGACACCTTCTGCTGGAAACTCTCTGCCATTCACTCCCCTAATAATGTGCTATCTCATTCATTCATTCATTCATTCAGTAAGCATTTTTATTGATTAACCAGGCCAAACACTAGGTTTTGGGAGCACACTTCAAGGAGAAGGGAAGGGGTCGAGACAGAGCTGGGAGTGGGCTTGGCTGTAAGTCACTCGGGCTAGTGACTTAGGAGTTGGAAGGCTGGAATGGCTCTCTCTGTCTTTGTGAAAACCTGGGCTGGGACCATGGAGCTCACCGCTTGGTGTGTTGGATGGCAGTGCGGTGCTAGCACAGGGCTTGGCGTGCGGAAACTGTGCAGTATTTCAGCTTGTTTTTCTGCTGGGCTTTGAAGGATGGCTCTTGGGAAGAATTTTGTGGGAAGCACATTGCCCAGAAGGGAGGACATCTGATTTCTTCATCTAAAGTAAGTGCTTCTGAGGTTTGTCAGTTTGGCTTTGGGTTAGTTTTGTACTTATAATGTATGGGGCTAAGTCTTAATGTAATAAAACGAATCCCTTTTGTAACATTCCAAGTCATGTTACATTGCAATGTGGGAATTTCAGAGTTGGGAAATCTCTCTGAGCCGGGATATAGAGTGTTGTTTCTGGGCATGCTAGTGACTTAGGAGCTGGAAGAGTTCACATAAAGTCGCTTTGTTCCTCTTCATTCTGGGTTTGTTTCGCGTTATCCTGGCCAGATACACCAAGCAAAATGATAAAGCGTAGAAGAGGCCCTCCATTAGTGGAGTCAGTGTTTGCATAAATGCTAATCCCTAGAAATAGAATGTTCTTTGCTCTTCAGCCTTACAGATCTACTCTTTTACCCTCATTCTGCCCTCCTGATGTTCGTTCATCGTTTTTCTTCTGGTGGGGGAAGCTTGTTCTTCAAAGGGGACACATATTTTTATCTAATCTAAGACGACAATAAAATCTTTTGGTTGTGTTTGTGATCACCAAAAAGTTTGTTAAAATGGTTAGGTATTTTACTTTCATATAGGAACAAAACACAATAGATGACATTGTCCGGGTTTTTGAGTCTTTACCAAAATGTTTGGAATTGTCAGTGCCGTCTGTCTTCTTTGTCACTGTCTGCACCTCACAGTGAGTCTACATGAGTCAGAATCAAGTAACTAATATGTCATTAGTGAGTGAGAACAACATGGAGATACTCAGAAAAACTCTTTCTATAAACTTTTAGAAGTTTGCAGAAACCATAAATACCTTGGTCCCTCCTTTTTTCATTGTTAAAAATTACAAAGTAACAAGTACTTATGATTTTTAAAGATGTAAAAATATAGAAGTGGATATTGCAATTTAATTTTCCCTTAAGCTCTGACCCCTATCCTATTCCAGAGGTATAATCACAAAGGTTTAATATACACCTTTCTATGTATTTAGATGCAAATAAAACGTTTTCTTACATGTAGTATGTATGTTTTGCTTCTTATTTTTATTAATTTTTAGAGAGAGGGGAAGAGAGAGAGAAACATTAGTAGTTGCCTCCATATGCACCCTGACTAGGGATCCAACTCGAAACCCAGATATGTGCCCTGACTGGGAACCAAACCCATAACCTTTTGTTACGTGGGATGATGGTCCAGCCAACTGAGCCACCTGGCCAGGGTGCTCCCTGTTTTTATTTATTTTAACTTGGCAATGAAAATTAGGTCTTCTGTAGCTCACATTTTTAATAGCTACATAGTATTCCATTGTATGGATGTATGAAATATAACTTACCATTTCCCACTAATTTGCATTTCAGTTAGTTTTAGTATTTTTGCTATTACTTCATGAACCATCTTTGCATATTTATCTTTGGGCACAGGTGTGCTGGTTTTTCTAACAGTGTATTAGAGTTGCATTTTTATGCATTTAACTTATACTTCCAACTACATATACACTTACCTAGTTAAATGTAAAGTTTTTTTGTTTTCTGTGTTCTTATGTATATGATAAATATAACTTATATTTATGTATATTACATACATATTTGATTAACTCAAATATGTATGTATTCCTAGAAATGGAATTTGTGGATGAAAAAGTTATGTGCATTTAATTTTTTCATAGATAAGGCTGAATTGCCCTCTAAAGAGACTAATTAATTTATAATCTCATTTAGAGAGTTAGCATCATCATACCCTTTCTAACATTAGATATTATCTTGCTTACTTTGTATTCATCGCCTGAAAGAAAGCATTTCATTATTTTAATTTGGATTTTTTAAAATAAATTTTTATTGTTCATATTAGTACAAATGTTCTCCTCCCAGGTTCCCACTCCACCCTCTGCCCTTTCCCCACCCCCCCTTTGTCTTCATCCATAGGTGCACAGTTTATGTTCAGTCTCTTCCCACACCCCCCTCTCCCCTTTTCCCCAAGAATCGTCAGTTCACTCCCCTTCCATACCTCTGATTCTATTATATTCAACAGTTAATACTGTTCATAAGATTTTTTAAAAATTTCCTTTGTTTTTAGATTCACTTGTTGATAGTTACGTATTTGTTGTTCATAATTTTTATCTTTATTTACTTTCTCTTCTGAAAGAACCCTTTTTAGCCATTCATATAATTCTGGTTTGGTGGTGATGAACTCCTTTAGCTTTTTTTTTATTAGTGAAGCTCTTTATCTGACCTTCGATTCTGAGTGATAGCTTTGCTGGATAGATTATCTTTGGCTGTAGGTTCTTACTATTCATCACCTTGAATATTTCTTGCCATTCCTGTCTGGCCTGCATGGTTTCTGTAGAGAAATCAGCTGACAATCGTATAGGTGCTCCTTTATAGGTAACTACCTGCTTAGCTTTTGCTGCTTTTAATACTCTCTGTCTTTTGCTCTTGGAATTTTAATTATGATTTGTCTTGGTGTGGTCTTCTTTGGATTCCTTTTATTTGGAGTTCTGTGTGCTTCCTGGACTTGTAAGGGGGAAGTTTTCTGTCACTATTTCTTTCAGTGTGTTTTCGATATCTTGCTCTCTTTCATCTTCTGGGACCCCCATAATTCTGATGTTGGTTTGCTTGAAGTTGTCCCAGAGGTTTCTTACATTATCTTCAATTTTATGGGTTCTCTTGCCTTCTAGCTTCTGCGGAGGAGTGTCTTCTGGCTCTTTATGTTCCAAATCTTTGACTTGATTCTTGTGATCTTCCATTCTGTTTTTAGGACTCTGTATAATATTTTCTATTTCAGATAATGTATTCTTTATTTCTTGTTGATCCCTTATTATTTCTTGTTGATTCCTTATTAATTCTAGTTGATCCCTTTTCATATCCTCATAGGTCTTATCGATCTTTTCTAGGAAGTTCTTGAAAAACCTTATAAGCGTAGATTTGAACTCTATATCCAGTCGCTTTTTGTCCTCCATTTCTTTTGTTGTGATCTATTTCATCTAGGCATTTTCGAAGCTTCCCTGATCGGGCGGGGTTTCAGGGTGGAGCCAACAGCTTTGGCTTCCCTCAGCCCCGCCCTATGCGGCTCCTGAGTCTCGGTAATCTCTAGGGTCCTTCAGTATTCACTGCAAGCACCTCAGAGAAAGGTGCCCTCGATTTTCACCTGCTGCCAAACAGTCTAGGCTCTCCCCCAATAAGCCCGGTATTGGGGTTCAGTTTAGTTGGAAGTGGAGTTGGAGGTGGCATTCAGGGCAGTCTGGAGCCCCTGTCTCCTTCCCGCCAGGGTACTCCTGCGGCACAGCCAACCATCCCTTCTCTGCGCGTAATGTGTGCGCCTCTGGGACCTCCTTTCGCCGCTCCCCCAGAGTTCTGCCTTACAGCCCAGCTCCCTCTGTTGGAGCCTGGATCCCCCGGGGTCTGGCCTAGAACCGGGGTTCAGAGCAGTCAGAACTGGGGCCCAGCACAGTCGGAGCTTTTATCTCCTTCCCACTAGGGAACACCAGCCAGGCATTTGGCCTCCCTCCTCTCCGGCTCCATCCTCACTGCGCGCTGCGTGTCTCCGTACCTTGGGCTTTTCCAGCTCCTCTGCTCTTCTTCTGGTTTTCTCCTTGCTTCTCGTTGTAGAATTTCCAGTCAGTCGACTTTCCTGTAGTTCTGGGTAATGTCCATTTTATATTTTAGTTGTATTTTATTGAAATTGTTGTGTGTGGCTGCGGCTAGGTGTTTACCTGTGCAGCCATCTTGGATTCTCCCTAATTTGGATTCTTAATGAAATCTAACATTTTCATGTGTTCACTGGTTTTAGTTTTTAACAACTTTTTAAACTATTCTTTATTTTCTATTTGTTTGTCTTTATGGATATCTAGGCACCCTTTTTACATCAGAGATGGGGAGCCTTTTTTTCCGCCAAGGGCCATTGGGATATTTAAAACATCATTCTCAGCCATACAAAATTATCAACTTAATTAGGCTATTACATTTGGTCAAACATTTAATTAACTCGCTCCTAATACCTTGGCTGGGCCAGACCAAATGATCTTTTTGGGCCTTATATGGCCCAAGGGCCAGGCATTTTCCCATCCTGTTTTACATAGTAAATATTCTCTAATGGATATACTTTTTAATAAGTATTTGGGAAATATTTACCCTAGTCGTTGCGTATCTTTTAAGGGAAAGGACTAAGTTGTCATTATTTCCTGTCAGTATAACTTATTTGCCTAGAAAATCCAGGATTATCGATTGGGAAAAAAATTAGAAGTGATAACAATCTCCAGAAAGATAGACAAACTAGATAAACACAAAGCCACAGGCTTTTTAAAAAACATACCAGCATAGGAAAGCAGTACTAATTGATTAGAAACGATGAATAGACTACCAAAAATGAATAAGATAACACCCTTGGCAGAAGCAAAAACAAATTTGTGAGAACTACTTGAATAATACTATATTCTAAAGGACATAAAAGACCTGAATAAGTACTATTTTCTTGGATTGGTATTATATAGTCATCAATTTCCTTCAGATTAATTTACAAATTAAATACAGTTTCAATAAAAACTTCCAAGTGATTTCAAAAGAACAAACTAGTACTAAACTTCAACTGGATTTATAAACATATATAATGCCAAGAAAATTTTTAAAAAGAGGAACTGTAAAGGGGGACTTTCCTAACCAGATAGCCAGCCCATTTAAAGATATTTAAAAAGATGTTTTAAAACAGTATAATGACGTAGTTAAAAGAGACAAGTCACTAATTGAGGAGACTGAAGGCCAGAAAGGGGAAATGACTGCTTCAGGTCATAGAGCCAGCTTAGGACAGTTTTCAGAAAGTCTAAAAGCATTTCTCCCTTTCTGAACTGATGAGGTGGGTATCATTCTAACTTTTAGTAGAACTCCACCTGGGGATTTCTCATTTTTGTCAACTAAAAAGATAGTATTGGGATGTGTGTGTAAATTACATATTTATTAAATGTAATAACAGATTAATATTTAAATACTAAATTTTTGTGTTTGAAGTCACGCAATAGCCAATTTTCATTTACTTCCCGCCTATGCTTTAAACTTGTGCTATGTTATGAAGAAAATGAATTAAAAAAGTGCATGGATGGGAGGGGTTTCAGAGTTTGTGATCATTTGTATGAAAATTTGGCAGTTTGCTTTGTTTTGTTTTTCTTAAGTTTTTTTTGAGTGTTGCAGGAGCTGGTCAGCTGCTGAGCTGCTGAACCTTGTGTTTAGCAAACTGATAGCATCTGGGGTGGGGCCTGAGGCGGAAATATGTTTAATCACACACTCACCAACTTCCTGGCACTAAGAAAATTATCAACAGACAGCAGCTACCAGGCTCACTTTAGTTCTGGACAGGCACATGTGCAGCAATAATTTTTAAAGTACATTTCTTAAAGAGAAAGGCATTACTGCGCTTCCTCTTTCTGGTGATGTTTTCGGGAGTCCTGTGCAGTCTTGGTGTGTGCATATGTCTTTCCCATTAAAACTTGCATAAAAGTACATATGTCATATCTAAATACCATAGTTAGTGTTCTTAAATTTGGAAGCACAACATCACACAGGTTAATTTTTAGAAATTTTCTGGGTACTGACTATGGGCCAAGCATTGTGATGCCCCCGGATGACTCATGCAGCAGGTAGAAAGTATTAAAACAGGAGGTCAGAGAAGGCTCCTAGCCATTACAGAGATGAGAGGAAAGCAATCTCGAGGTAGGAGAGTAGGAAGGGTTCTTAGGAGCAGTCGCATTTGGGCTGGGAAGTGTAGGATTAATTGTGTTGTTTTATACACAAACCTGGGCCTTGTTTAGGCATGAGGATGGTCCGCAGGCCCCTCTTTGGAAGGAAGCTAGTGTACCAGAGAAACCCAAGCATATGCTTCTGAACAAATGTGGACATACCTGAGGGTAGATTTTGGAAATCCTTCCACTTTGGGTTCATTGTCCTCATTTTTTTTCTTTTTCTTTTTTCTTAAACTCATAGTCACCCAAGAAGGCACAGGAAAAGTACTTAACAAATACACCTTCTTTTAAAAACGGAAGCATCACTGTCTTTTTAATGAATGGTCTTGAGAGGATGTGTTTTCCTGAGACAAAGTTGCGTTTTTAAGAAATACTTGTTTATGTCTGCTATTGGCCGTAGGAGGCAGTCAGTAAACAGGAAATCCCATTGACTTCAGTCAGCACCTCTGTAATTTCACGGCTAATTTCGTAGAGGTCATTTACCTGTTGATGTCAAGGATCTATTGTAGAGTAGAGTTGGGAGGCAGGACCTGGGAGGAGTGAAATACACAAGTCTATGCCTTAGCCCTCTGGGCTGGGCTAGAAGGACAGCCGTTCTTCCGGCTGGACCTGAGTCACCAGAGGTTTTGCCTCCTGGTTTCCCAGCCCAGCCTTTCCGTGTCCTCTGCCCATGGTGCCTGTTTATTCTCCCTCGGGCTGGGGATCCAGACTCTGCAGCACTTGTCCCTTCCCTCTTTGTTCCTGTGCTCCGGTCACCTTGCTGGTATTTATAGGTCATCAGTTCTGCTTTCGTTTGAAGACCTGTGTGGCAGGACTTGGCACCTCCCTCCCCTTGGCGTATGTGAGATCTGGTTGCCAAGCTGCCTCTGAGAGGGCAAGGGCAGACGGTTCTGGAAGGAGGAGGCCAGTCTGAGTTAGGATTCTCTTCAGCTCCAGGGGGCCGAGGGGAAATCTATCCTGGGAGAACCAGCCACTTCCTTCCGTCTCTCCTTGCACTCTTCCCCTCTTTCCCCTTCCTTTCTCTTAGTTCTTCATCTCTGCTCTTGTCTCAGGCCCACCAGGACCAAAGAATTTGCAGAGTTAATCTGTTGGTGGCAGGGGAATTCTGGAAAGAGAATATCTCAGTTTAGGTTTTCAGAGACCAGTCGCGTGGGGGAGCTAAGAAAGGCATGATGTGGTGACTAGGGAGGGTTTTACACCGGATCTGCGGTTAGAAAACTTGTAAGGGAGCTTTTAATTTGTTCATGGGGCCTTCAGCTTTGGAGTCTGACGGGTAGGTTTGGAATCCTGGTTTTCTGTCCTGGCTCTGCCGCTTGTTAGCTGAGTTATCTTGGGCAGGTTCCTTGATTTCTCTGAGGCTAGTTCTTCCGGTGTAAATTGGGAATAACAACATCCACAGCCCCAGCCAGTTTGGCTTAGTGGACAGATAGAGCATTAGCCCATGGACTGAAGAGACCCAGGTTTGATTCCCGTCGAGGGTACATACCTTGGTTGCAGTCAATAAGCCCAGCATTAGTGACATTGGAGACTGACTTATAAATCAGTTACCCAAGGTACCTGGTTGGGTTGGATTCATAATTAGGTTCACAATGTGTCTCCTTGCTGACGGAGTGAACTTTAACCTCCTAAACCTTAGTTTAGTTTCTTTATCTATTTTAAAGAAGAGAATAGCACCTTCATGGAATCATAAGGTGCTATTATACATAAAACATGGGACGTCGTATCTGGCATAGAACTTGATTGAGAAAAGAAGCTCTTATTTTTACTTCATAGTAAATTTTAAGGCACAGTGAGAGCAGTTAATGCTACAGTAACATCATTGTGCTCTCTGTCCTTGGAAATATGGCTGTGCTTCCAAAATTTGACGCTCCTTGCATTATTTTATTTTCCCAGAAAACACACACACACACACACACACACACACACACACACACACCAAGAGCATTAGTAACTCTTTACCCCATTATTTCTTATGCAGAAATTTCTGTCTTCACTAACAAGTAAGTTAAGACTAGGTTTCTCAGTATAGAATTGCAGTGTATATAAGCATGAATCCTACTTTGGCAGTATTCTCTGTACCCGTGGTTTAAAGATGCATTGCCTATGTAGAATAATTTTAATTTCTTTAGCCCCAACATTTAGCACAGTGATTAACGTGGTAGTGGCTCAATCAATGTCTCTTTAACTTAATTTGATTCCCTGCTTTATAAATATTTTTTGATCCATTAACAGTTAAAATATTTGTATTGTGGCAGTTATTTTTAGTGTTTTATTTCACATTGAACATTGAACAGATTTAACCCTGGATATTGGCATGTTGCTGAATATGCCTTTTCTTCTTTTCAGTTTTGTTGAAATAGCTAATGTCCTCAACCAAGAACTTTTGGTACGATTTAGTGAATTTGTCAAACACTAGGATCCAGACACTGTACTAAACATTTGATAAACATCAGCTTGATGAGTTCTCATCACAATCCTCTGAGGTGGTACCTCTACGATCCTTATTTTATAGGGGAAGTAACCAGAGAGGGTAGCTGGTCTGAGCTCACCCAGCTCCAGGGCTTCGGGCTGGCGTTGGAACCCCTGCAGCTGTCGACTCTAGCAAGTGTTCCTAACCACCACCCTGTTCTTGGGGCCTGAAGGCTTCTCTCTCTCTCTCTCTCTCTCTCTCTCTCTCTCTCTCTCTCTCTCTCTCATGAAAAGTTGCCTGTATCCCTTGACCTGTGCTCTGCTTTTAAGATGGGTTTGAACAGTGGTAGAGTTTTGTTGATTTGACATCAGAGGAGTTATGATACGTTGAAACACTGGTGACATCAGATGTGATGCTCACAGACAGATGTTGGGTAGATATTCATGTTTCACCAGGAGGCCAAGTTGTCAGTCAGTGAATAAGGTCTCTTGTGTTCCAACTCCTCAGCAATTCTTCTTCTTCAGGGGGCAGTCATCCTTTTAATCTTGTGGTAGAAAATTAAAGTAAGTTTCACTGAAGTGTGGTTTACTTTTAAGTTTTCTTTTAAATATTAGTTCAGAAAAGTTACATTAAGTACCTGCTCTGTGGATCCAGCTTCTTACATTTTCTCACTGTTTTCGCCATTTGGAGGGAAGGTCTCTTAGAATTAATTACAAATTGGAGGGCTTATAACTTATTGGAAAGCCTTGACCATTTGGGGTCATGAGTAGGTGGCAGGCTTGCATATTATGACCTGAGTCAAGTTAGGCAAAAATAATTATCCTCACGTCTTAAAGGCCCTTTGCTCAGTCTGAAGCTAAAGTGTCTGTCAGAGTTTCAAGTAAGGCTATGGTGGGGGAGAGAGTGGAAGGGGTATGGCTTTCTCATTTTACTTGTTGTCATTTCTTGGCCCAGGTATTACAAGACACACTGTGTCTGGCTCTACTTACCCTATTCAGTAACAGTGTTAGTTATTTTGGGGGGTGTCATCCCTAAAATCTGCTGAAACCTATGGGCACTCTTCCCAAAACACACACACACACACACACACACACACACACACACACAGAGTTTTGTTCATAACCCCTTCAGGGCCACAAACCTAGGCTTAGAGTATATGGCAGCTCATTATGGGAGCCAGTTTGCCACCATCCTCTCTCTGCCTGGATAGCCTGCTTCAGCATTCAGCTAACTGGTTTATTATATTTTCACTGAGGGCCCAGTGCACGAATTTGTGCATCTTGGAACGAACTGTGGGCTGTGAGGCTGTGGTGGGCACAGGGGCGGTTCTCAGCCTGTCCGCTGCACCCCCACATAGCCCCTCCTGCCACGGCCCCCAGTCCCCTCTCTGCCGGCAGCCCTGCTCCAGCCATTGCCGCTCACACCCACTGACCGTGTGGAGTAATGGGGGCTAGTGCCGTCCGCGGGTGCGAGCAGTGGCTGCTTTCCTTTCTCCCTTCTGACGGCCACACCGGATTCCCCGAGCTCACTCACCTGTGTGTGCCTTGGCACATCTGTTCTCTACCTGGAATGCCCATTCTTCCTGCACCCGGGAATGCCTGCCATCTTTCAGTGCCCAGCTGGAGCATAGAAACCTTGCTCAACTCCCCTGGCAGCCTCTCCTCTGTTGCTACAGCACGTTGTAAAGGCCCAAGTTACAGCACACATATCATGTTGTAATTATTTTTTATATGTTTGGCAGACTCCACTATCTGTAAACCCAGTGCTTGTCTTAATCATCTTTGATCACTCTGTGCAGTGTCAGGTGCTAGACATGTTTGCCATCCAGAGTTTAAACAAGCAAGCTGTGGTGGGTTTGAATGCCAAGATTCATATTCTGACCTGTGACCTTGTGATGAAATCACTACATCTCTGTGCCTCTGTTTCCTCATCTGCACCCTTGTGGGGAACCAAGGGAATCAATGCATGTTGTGCCTGGGACATGGTAAAATATCCAGCCAGTGCTTATCATCATGCCATCCTATATAATAAAAGCGTAATATTCAAATTGCCCCCTCCACTGGGAGTTTGACCAGGCAGTGGAGCTGGCCAGGGGAAGGGAGGGAGGCCCTGGGTGGCAGCAGGCAGCTGGGGGTGAGGGAGGGAGTACACAGTCAGCGGCTGACAAGCTGCTAGGGACCCTACCAGTGCACAAATTTCATGCACTGGGCCTCTAGTTTAATCATGATGTTGGAGCGGGGCTGTTATTGAGTGAGTGAAAAATTCTTAAAAGTAATCCAGCCATAATTGGAGATAACATTACTTAGAGTTACAGAAATTTAGTCAATTCTGTCTTCTCCAAGTTTTACCCCCAGGATAGATCACATAAATCAATCTAACATTGGCAGGGCACCGAGAGGCTTGGTAGGACACACTCCCTGTAGTCTACTATCCATCTCTCTGTATTGATGTTAACGGTCATCTATGTGAGGGCTTCAGGTCCGTTCGAAGTAGGTGCTGTAGGATATGACTTCTTAAAAAAAAAATACAGCGCATACTATTTTGATGTTACAGTTTAAATGTGTTCAAAACCTTGTGTTTTTCAAATTGCTTTCAGAGGCAGCTTCCGCAAGCTTCAGAAAGGGGTAGGTCCCAGTCCTGGGTGGCCCCAGGAGTACTGCCAGCCTTGGGAGAATCCATAGTACACTCAATCACCAAAGCATTTGCTTCTGCTTCTAAGACAAGCCAGACGTGATGAGGAGAAATTTCATGGAAGGAGTTCCTTCCTTAGTGTATTTTATGTGTAAGCAGGCTAGAGACATCCTGCAAAAGTTAAAAAACAAAACAAAACAAAACAAAACAAAACAAAACAAAACAAAACAAGAAAAAAATATATATATATGTATATATGTATATATGTATATATGTATATATGTATTTACTACGTTAGAACTGCAAGCTGCAAAGCTTACTAGTCTAGCTTTTTCTCCCTAGACAGTGAGGAAACAGGTAAAAAAAAAAAGGCGGGGTGCTTTGCCCTGTAACACTGTGTCATGGATGTGGGGACAGGTCTGTGCCATTCGTCCTCGCGTGAACTTAGCATGGACAACCCTGTGGCTGGTGGGTGGGGGCAGGGGTGGGCCTGGGTGCCCTGCAGCCAGCTGTCTGAGGGAGCGCCTGTCTTCAGGCACACAGCTTCTATTGTAGAAAGCCTTCCTAGACTCCTTCATAACCAAATTTCGCCTAAATTAAAAGAAGTGAAATCCAGGCCTCCCGGAAGGGTATTTAGTTTTCCCTTTAAAAAATAAAAAAAAAAGGCAAAACAATTAAGCTAATGACAGTGTTGGAAGCCTTAACCACCGCATCCAGTGATTGCTGTACATGTCCCCGAATGTTGGTAGTGAAATATAAAAGCAGTCTATAATCTTATTTCGTAATCAAAGTCTAGCCAATTATGGTAGCTCTCAAGTGTGTTCTTAGCAATTGGGGCGGCAGGTCGCCCAGCGAGGTCCCTGTCATCAGCTTGGTGCAGCCATTTCCTCTCCCTGGTGGCTGCTTGGTGTCCGAATAGTTTCTGAGTTCAGCTCCAATAAATGGTACTGTTTATTATCTCCAGATTTTCATGTTTTAAAAAAAATGGTATACATCTGCTGTTGCCTCCTTTTTCAAAATACAGGTCAGTTTGTGATTTTAAATTATTTGAGATGTGAAAGAGGGGAGAGAGCTTTAGAAGAAATTAAATAACAGTAACATAAGTTGAATGCCCAAGCCCTAACTTTGGATTTATAGCACAGCACTGTAGGTTATAACTGTGTGGTTATAGAATCTATGCAGTTTAAAAAAAATAATAATAATAAGTGAAATGACGAAAGCCCCGTGGCTTGCCACTGTTGGCAGAAGAAGAGAGAATTCACCTAGCACACTGTATATATACCTGTAGCTACTGTGTAGTACAGAGAAGAAGCAAGTTCAATGTTTTGATTGATTCTATATTGTTGTGTGAAACAAGGTGTAGTTGAGAGCTGAAAGCAAAGAAAAGGAGGCTTTGTTGTGTGTATCCACGAAATGTACTTTTTGGACACATTTTTTTTCCAGAAAACCAATCTTATAGTGAGTTATCTAATAACTTCTAGTTCATTCCCCCAAAATACATTGCAAAGTATATCCTATCGAAGAACAGGAAGGCAGTAGTGTCATTTTAGAAGTTACTGGTATTTCAGTGCTGTGAGTGAAGAGCGCCGTGTTTGAGTGCGTGGGAGCTGTCTCAGTTACTAATTGGATCATGTGGAGTAAGCATGCAGCAATCTTTTTATACCCGTATTTTCCGGCGTATAAGACTACCCCCTAATTTTACAGTTAAAACATAGGTTTAGGCCTATATTCGCTGTATAAGACTACCCCCCACTTCAAAGAAAAGACTTACTTTGCCATCACGATCTGCAGGTAATTTTTGTGCAATTTTGGTCTTTTGCCCCTGATTTTCGGTTGACTTTTTTTTTTTTCATTTCAAAAGTCGTCTTATACGCCGGAAAATACGGTACATGTTTGAGTGGGTATCCTTTGAGGGACACGTGCTAACACCATATTGAGTGGTTTCTCCTAAAGGCCAAAATGATAGCCTCTGCCTCCTCCCCATTGACTTGACTTCGCTACAGATGAAAGTTCTATGAATTTTAAAAATGCCTCTTACAGTCCATTCTTTCCCAAGATAAACTAAGTGCTTAATATGTGCAAAGCACTGTGAAAGCTGCTGAAATGTAAAGACAAAACGAGGCCCTTCTCTTAAAACAAAAGGCTCCTTTCTTCCCTGGTGTGAGTAGTGAAAAATGAAGCAGGTGATTACAGAGCAGCAGAGTAATCATTATTACATAAAATAAAAGAGTAACCTTATTTGTAGGTACAATTTAGTTTTATATTTAAATGAATGTGAAAATGAGCCAAGGCCTGCTCTTACTCGTGCATATCAGTATAATTATACTTACTAATTACCGTATACAGCTCTGTTCTATCAAGTAAGAGTTTACATTTTTTTAATGAATACTTTCCAAAGACCACTTTTCTTTGAACCATTCTCTTACTTGTTAACATCATTTGAAATAATCCTATAGTTTAAATAAAGTGACTACTAAACAGTCAAAAAGTAACTGTTTTTCATCCCATGGTCTCATTAGAGGCTCTGAGTCTTTGGTTAGAGAGAAAACTGCAGGCAAGTTAGCCCAGCATCTCATTTGCGTTTTTTTGTGTGTGTTTTTTTGGTTTTTTTTTTTTTTTTTCCACTCTTAAACAGGAAATCTTCCCCAGGTCCCTGGTGACCTGGTAGTGACACAGTATTGATCACACAGGTGCTGCTCATGGCTTCAGTGTCCCTTGAGGATGCTGGTGCCAAGACTGTGTAAATCCTTCCTGGAGTGAAATGTCGTTAACCCCCGGGAATTATTGCTTTAACCTGGTCATTTACTTATCTTGTCTTTCTATCAACCAAACCATTTTATTTTTTATTTTTTAATTTTGTTCCTGTAACTGCGGTGACTGCCTCCAGGAAGGTAGTTACAGTATGGAAGTTGCTATTGTGAAAGCCAGGTGAGCGTCAGCAGAGTGTGAGAAAGTGGTGTGTGGGTTTATACGACTAACAATTTAAGATGAGGGTAACAGCTGTTGTAATAATAAAGCCAAGGACAGCTTCTGGCTCATTTGTGACTTGGCAGTAAGTTGAGTTCATTATTCAGCACTTTATTCTTGTTAGAACAAGGCAAAGAAGAAACAAACAAACACATAAATAAATGGGAAACTATCATTGCACAATGGTTTTCTATCTGGTTAAATTGCAACATAGGAAAACAACAAAAGAAAAAACCCTTCAGCGTAGACATTCCATTGACCCGAGAAGAAGCACAGAAGCTTGGAGAACAGCTTTTGTTTGGAGAGCTGGACTTTTCTTGAGTCTTCCCATGTGGAACATTCCGTAGAAATCCAGCACTGCTTCTGCTTCTCTGAAATGATTGTCTTTTGCCTGAGAATAGGCCCTCCTTTTCCGTATGGAAACCAGATAAGCTGTCCTGCAGTGATTCAAAGAGCTAGTGCCCCCCCCCCCCCAACCCCCCAAACTTGACTAACAACACAGCAATATAATTTTACCATTTAAAACTTGGCTGACCCAAACATGAACTTTCAAAGAAAACAAGAGTCATTACTAAAAGAGATTCCATTTCTTTCCGGGGACTAATTTAAGATGACTTTCCAAAACTTTGAAAAAACTTATTCTTCCAAAGGCCACTTAATTTTGATACAAAATAAACACCCAGAAGGGAGGCAAAATATAGAGTTCTTTGCTATGTTTGCATTGTAAAATCCCTTTTTTTCCCCCTCCTGGAGGTGAGTTTTCTCTTTCTAGGGTTGTCATATGTCAAGAGCCGCAGTTTTGCCGCTTAATTGACTAATGAGTTTGCTGACCACTGGTCTAGTACATAGTAGGAGTTCGTGAAATGATAGCTGTTCTTATCACTGTGACTCATTACTATAATTATTGACTTGATCTCCCATGTCCTGATTTTTGCTATTGTATACATGCTATCTAAATGATGACTTTCAAGTATGTATGAGTTATTTCAAGACGAAAATGACTGTGCAATCATTAATCTTAGGTGGTGCTAAACCATGGCAGTGACTTCTCTGAGTGATTCAGCCTATATTTTGTTCGCAGTTTAAAAAGAAAAAAGGGAAAAACCTTTTATAGTCCTGGACCAACAAGTCACTTTACCTTTCTAAAGCAGTAAAATGAGGGAGCAACATAAGATGATCTTAACAATTACCCCCTCATCACACACATTGCCCACGCACAGTTTAGTTCTCCAGGTAAAATGGTTTTCTATTGGGGACTAGCTTATAGAATACTGTTTAACCAGCTATTAAGGGATCTTTGAGGAAAGGAAAGGAAGACATCTCCACCCTCAAGGAATTTATAGCCTAAGCTCATCTAATGCTATCAGTGAACAAGGTCGTGAAACAAGTTTCTAGGGGATAAACATCCAAAGAAGACACAAATCTATCTGGTCAAAATGGTTGCTAACTCCTTGTGCTAAGCTAGCACACATGCTCTCTGAGGACCTCTGAGGTGCATTGCTCTTAGACTTGGTTAATTCTCTTTAGTAAATCCTTAGACCTTTGTAATCCAGTGGTACCCGTATTTTATTATCTGACTTCATAAATTTGAAGTCTTCTGCTATAATGTAGAATTTCATTTGTATCAATAATAATACTTGTGGGGCAATGAGTACTGTATTGGTGATGTGCACAGATAATTTGGGGCTTAATGGAGAGAGTCAGCAACCAATGGGGATGTGTGTATGTGTGAGGGGGGTGGTGGTGGTGATGAATTAGGGAAGACTACCTATCAAGAATAATCTTGAAGCTAGGCTTCAAAAATATGTCGGTGACTGGGAAAACAAGAAATAACTTTTGTTTAGATTATTTAAGTCAGCAATACATTGATCCAAGATATATATAAAAAAATTTTCCTGAAATATATTGGTAAATTCAGAGAGGGAACAACAATTTTTCTGACATTTCCTTCAGTCCTTACTTGCAATTTAATTATTTCCAATAACTATCCCCTTTTCCTTTTGAAGAAAATAATTGTCCTCTCTTATAGTAACTGCCTCCCTCTCAAGTCAGGCCTTCTTTTCCCTTTTCCAAATCTCTGAGTACTTCCTGGTGTAGGAGCTTTCTGTTCCACAAGCTAGCCCCTTTCACTGTGGACAGTTCCGGTGGTTAGACACTTAGGACTTCCTGTGACTTCCATGCGCACTCCTCTTTCTGCCTCGTTGGGTGACTACATCATTAACCTGAGCCTTGCTTTTTCTCCTTCAGGCTAAGTACCTCTCCTTTCTTCAGCTGTTCTCATATGCTCTAGTTTCCAGTTCTTTCACCGATCCGATTGCTCTGGTCTGGGTCTCCAGTTTGTTCCTGCCGGTCTTCAGATGGGGTCTTGTGCTCAGAGCACAGCCCTTCTATGCAGAACAGGTTGGCGCTATCACTGTCCTTTATCTAATGTCACTGTCACTTAGGGCATGAGTTTTCTCAGCACATGTCACCCTGTTTTCCTGCTTCTCCACGGCTGGAGCACGTGGTTTGCCACAGCTTGCTGGTGCCCTCTATTCTCTCATGCAGTTGTGGTTTGCTTGTGTTTAGTTTAAAAAAGATAATGTGTTCATTGTGCGTAAATCATAGGATGCCTGCTCACTTAATAGATGTTTTCTGAATATAACTGAATAAGTAATGAAATTTAAATATTTATACTCCTTGTCATGTATTGCAATTTGACCTAGACTTGTCAGGATTATAGGACTAACATTAAAATTGATCTTATCAAATCCTGCCATTTGGATAAACAAGTTCACTTCAGAAGCATTTTGTATTTAACTCTTTGTTTGAATGCTTTAAAAACACACACACCTTGTTTTTATGCAGGAAGTTATTTACCTGTTATGCAAGTTTATATTGGAGCATAATTTTAAGATACTTGTTATTATTTATTTCCATCTTCCCCTGCTGATCCAAGGCCTGTTGGCTTTTAGTAAAATAAATGGATCAACAGGGTTCTCTAAATAATAATCTGTAAAATTTCTGAGCCAACTGCTTGTCTTACCTTTTTTCTTTACTAGTATCCATTGTATTTATATAAACTACTTTTTGTTGTCCATTCATTTATTGATAGTCATTTTGGTTGCTTTGATGTCCTGCTATTGTAAATTATGCTGCTATGAACTTGGGTGTGAAAATCTCTCTCTGAGATCTTGCTTTCAGTTCTTTTGAATATATACCCACAAGTGGAATTGCTAGATTATATGGTAATTTTGTTTACTTTTTGAGGAATTTTTGATACTGCTTTCTATAGTGGATGTACCATTTTGTATTCCCACTAAAAGTGCAGAAGGGTTCCAATTTCTCTACATCCTCAGTCTTCCTCCCTCCCTCCCTCCCTCCCTCCCTTTTTCTCTCCCTCATTTGATAAGTAATTGTCAGTGTTTTTGTGCCTGGAAGGTGCACAAATATATGTAGTCTAAAAAGCTGAGTTTAAAAATTGTTCTCTTTCTCTTGTTTTGAATATGTCTGATGCAGTGCAGCATATCATTGTTTCTTCTTGATTTTCAGCAAAGCCTGTATGGGAATCTTTAATGCTATACTTGTACAAAAAAATAGTGGGACATTTTGGTAGCTAAAATGGCAGATTTCAACTTGGCACAACTATAACACTGACAGAAAAAAAGAGTAAAGTTCAGCAGAACAGATTGTGGGAAACCATTATTCATGTCAGAGAGTTTACAAATAACAGGTGTACACAGTCGGTGCGCTGGGATGTTTCTTGCCCATTAATGGAAATGCTCCGGGGACTGTGCAGTCAGGGAAGATGGATAAGGTGGTGGATCTCTCCCATTTTCCTCATAAAGCCTCATTTCCGCCTTCCGCTGTTAGAGGCTAGGAGTACCATGGTGTTTCCTTGCCTGTTAAGTCTGAAAAAGGAACCCTCCAAAAAATATTAAAAAGAAAAAGACATACGTTTTGGAAGTCTGATTTACCAGTCATCGATTGTATTTTTCATTTATTCTCATATTTTCTTAATATTAGGAACAACTTCATAATCTGCCTTCTACATACTTTCATATGTTATTAGAGTCAAGTAAACTTGTATCAAAGAACATGGAAAGTTTCTGACCTAAGAGCATGTAGTGACTGAGTGTCAGTTTTAAACGGTACTTTTTTTGGACCTTTTGTGTGCAGAGTGTTCCCTCTGGTGGTGTAGGCATAATTAATGTAAAATAAAACATTTAAGATGCTTTTTACTCCAGCGACTCCGGGTATGGGTGCCTTTTCCGCCTTTGCTCTCGGTTTCGCAGCACTCAGGTCCCTGGAAGGCTTTCTCTGCTCCCACTCCCCCCCTCGTTACTCCCCCCACCCTCTCCCAAATACTTTCTCTGAAGCCTAACTATGATTTTGAAAAGATATATATTTTTTAAATGTCTTCATTAATTCAGAAATTATGGGTAGAAAATAATAAACCTAATTCATCTGTGCTATGTGAAAAGAAAAGGCTTTCCAGCATAAGGTTAAGAGTCCAGGCTTTGAACTGTTTGAGTTCAAATCCCAGTTTTAAGACTGACCCGTTTCGCTGCGGGCAGGTTCCTTCCCCCTGTTTCCTCCTTTCAAAATAGCTCCTATGGCATAAGGTTGTGGTAAGGGTAATTGAATTGATACAGGCCCACACTTCTTAGCTGAAATCCTTGGGACCAGATGTGCTTCAAAACCTTTTATATAGATTTTATAAGGGAACATAGCACTAACCCATAGATAATAACCTCATGAAGTCTAAGGTAGCACCTAACGTTAAGCACATTAATACTTCTGCAGCTAACCGTAAATAGTAACACTAAGTGGAATACATTAAAACGGTAAATACTTACACATCACTTCAGGTTATGTTTTGCCACCCAGTGAGTTGGCACATATTACTCCCTTCTCCCATCACACAGCGATAGGCCGTCGGAGCGTTTAGATTTTGGGATTTGGATTATGGTTTGTGGATCGAATATAGAAAGCATTTGTAAACACCATATTATAAATGTTAGTTTATATGAATTCTTTCCATATTTTGTGACTTTTGGCTTGTCATTATTTACAAGAATTAGTTAAATCGTTTGGTTTAAAGTGGATATGGTGAGGGCCACACATACTGTATTTTTCGGACCATATGACGCACTTTCCCCCCCCCCAGAAGTCGGGGGGAAAAGTCCCTGCGTCTTATGGTCCAAATATAGCCTACACATATACTTTAAAAAAAAAGCTTTTTTTACTTGCCCGGCTCTGTGTGGTCTCTGTGTGCTTGCCCAGCTCTAAAATGGTTCTAAATGCTGCTGTTTACAGGGTTGATTACATGTGTTTATGACTGTGATGTTGGGTTTTAATGCACATAAAATATTTTAGGACACTATTTGTTTCAGAATCTTTTTTTCTTCATTTCCCTTCTCTAAAAACTGGTGCGTCTTATGGTCCGGAGCGTCTTATGGTCCGAAAAATACGGTAACTGTCTCTATTTTTCATGTATTAATTTATCCAGTTGTGTAACAAGAAGAAAGATGGAAAACAAGGTGGAGTTGAAAGATCCCTTATTTCTCCTGATTCCCATCTAGCCTCATCTATCAGTTGGCTCCTCATAGAACAATTTTTTTTTATTAGAAGCACATTTATTCCAGAGATTTCAAATAAGTTCTGCAATGTTTTCTTTTGTTGTGACTTTTGCCTTGACTTGCCTTTAAGTGCACACGAAGAACAGAAAGGCCATTCTGTGAATTTAATCTTTTGATCTGCTTTGCTGCTGGTGGGTCATTTCTAGGACATGATAGTATAAAAAAAATCTTCAGTTTTCTGTAACTTAAGTGCTCCTAATACTTTAGCTCTCCTTTCCAAAGAGAGTTTAAACTCCTGAATTTAGGACTGTGGGATTTTGTAAGAATTCCTGGTATAAAAGTCTGGCAGTCTGGTACAGTGTATCCTAATAAAATTCATTAAAATATGTTGTGGCTCTTATAGTAGAAAATAATTAGAACTCTAGATTTTCATCCTCTTTCCACCTGATGCACCAGTTGGAGCCTGACCAAAAGAAGGAAGTGGGAATGTTTGGAAGAATAATGTATGCTTTTGAAAAGATAAACCAGATACTGCAAAGCAGAAACTATATGCTCCATGAGGGGGAAATTAAAAAATTTAAGAGAAATGTTAACTGTCCTCATATCTGCAAGATATAGATGTATTGACAAAAGTAACTAAATACGAGAGACAACCAAGATGGCGGCATAGGGCAGACACCCAAATGCAGCCTACCACAACAAGTTTGAATTTAGAACTGAAAAACGGGGGAAACATCACCCTGAAGCGCCGGACGGCTGGCTGAAGGGAGGCTCTACCATCTGGGAAGGAGAGAGAAGGCGCTGAACCTCAGGAACTGTGAAGCTGGCTGGCTTGCGGAGCGTGGAGAGGGCGGGCCGAGTTCGCTACCGGCTTACTCCCTGCGCGGAGAGGGCGGACAGCTAATGCGCGGCTGGCTTTCTGGTTCCGGAGGAAAACAAAACCACCCTATTGCGCTGACAGAGGCCAGTCTGTCAGGCAGTGGGCAGAGATCTCTCGGAGGTGTGTGAAGCCAGCGGCCATTACTTCGGGACTCAGAAACCAGGCCCTCCTAGGGAGGGGCTGAATAAAGCTTGTCTGCACCACCCGAGACTACATCCCATCCAAGCGGAGCACAGAGGCCCTTCCAGTGGCTAGCTTCCTCGTTCGCTGCCAATAGGACTCTCCTAGGGAGGGGCAGACAGAAATCTAAAGCTTGTCTGCGCCTATACCAAAGAGGTGCGCGCGCCTACAACCAATTGTGCGGGATTCAACAAAGCTTGTCTGTGCCACCCCGAGACTCCGCCCATCCAAGCAGAATACAGAAACCCTCCTAGCTGAGACACTTCTGATCCTCATAGCCAATTGGCTTGGAGATCAACACTTCCCAGTGATACCAACAACAAGCAAGGCTTAACAACAAGACTGCACACACAGCCCACAAAGGACTACACCAAGACTGTCCACCTCAGGTAACTGGGAGGCTGACTCACTGAACCATATAGGACACCTTAGCACACAAAGCCACCCTACCAACTCAGGGAAGCTGTGAAAATGCAGAGACAAGGAATTAGATCACAAACAAAAGAAATGGAGGAAAAGAAGAGACTGGATATAGAGTTCAAAACCACGATTATAAGGTTTTTTAAAAATTTCCTAGAAAAGGTCGATAAGACCTATGAGGAGATGAAAAGGGATCAACAAGAACTAATAAGGGATCAACAAGAACTAATAAGGGATCAACAAGAAATAAAGAATACATTGTCTGAATTAAAAAATATTATACAGAGTCCTAAAAACAAATGGAAGATCGCAAGAATCAAGTCAAATAAAGAGCCAGAAGATACTCCTCCACAGAAGCAAGAAGTCAAGAGAATCCAGAAAGTTGAAGATGATTTAAGAAACCTCTGGGATAACTTCAAGCGAACCAACATCAGAATTATGGGGGTCCCAGAAGATGAGAGAGAGCAAGATATCAAAAACATACTGAAAGAAATAGTGACAGAAAACTTCCCCCACCTGGTGAAAGAATTAGACTTACAAGTCCAGGAAGCACACAGAACTCCAAACAAAAGGAATCCAAAGAAGACCACACCAAGACACATCATAATTAAAATTCCAAGAGCAAAAGACAGAGAATATTAAAAGCAGCAAGAGCAAAGCAGGTAGTTACCTATAAAGGAGCACCCATACGATTGTCAGCTGATTTCTCTACAGAAACCATGCAGGCCAGACGAGAATGGCAAGAAATATTCAAGTTAATGAATAGCAAGAACCTACAGCCAAAAATAATCTTCCCAGCAAAGCTATCACTCAGAATCGAAGGCCAGATAAAGAGCTTCACTAATAAAGAAAAACTAAAGGAGTTCACCACCACCAAACCAGAATTATATGAATGGCTAAAAAGGGTTCTTTCAGAAGAGAAAGTAAATAAAGATAAAAACTATGAACAACAAATATGTAACTATCAACACCTGAATCTAAAAACCAAGGGAATTAAAAAAAAAATCTTATGAACAGTATTAACTGGTGAATATAATAGAATCAGAGGTATAGAAGGGGAGTGGACTGACAATTCTTGGGGAAAGGGGGAAGAGGGGGGTATAGGAAGAGACTGAACATAAACTGTGCACCTATGGATGAGGACAGAGGGTGGGGTGGGAACCTGGTGGAGGGGGGAAAATGAACTTTTGTAATAATATGAACAATAAAGATTTATTTAAAAAAAAGTAACTAAATACATAGTTATTCAGATCTTTCAGGAGAAAAACATATCTTTTAGATTACTTTGTTAGTTTATAGCTAATCTCTGAAGTACTATAAATTCCACTTCTACCCATAAGGCAGTAGTTTTATTAGTTCCTAAAAATAATTGATTCTCTGTAGAGGAAAATTGATATTGGAGTTTTGTTTTGTTTTTAAATATATTTTATTGGTTTTTTTACAGAGAGGAAGAGAGAGGGTCAGAGAGTCAGAAACATCGATGAGAGAGAAACATCGACCAGCTGCCTCTTGCACACCCCTCACTGGGAATGAGCCCGCAACCAAGGTACATGCCCTTGACCGGAATCGAACCTGGGACCTTTCAGTCCGCAGGCCGACGCTCTATCCACAGAGCCAGACCGGTTTTGGCGATATTGGTTTTTTAATGCTTTTTCTTCCTCACTATCATTTCTTTATCCTTTATCTTTCATCTGTCTATAAAGTTATATTTGTGTGGAACTTTGTTAAAGAAAGAGGTGATGGATCGGTTAAGACATACCAATGTGGTGATACACTAAAAATAACTTGGAAAGTTAGATTAAAATTGCCAAAGATCACCTTCTTGAAGTTAAGTCTTGTTTTTTTGTATAAATTTATCTCTATTCCTGTTTCACATTCTAGTGAGTTTGGCTAATAATTTAAAAGATGGTTTTATAATTTATTGTCTATTCCTTCTGATTACTTTTCCCTTTATTGTAGTTAATCTGTGATGTAGGGTAGGTCATTTATCGATAGTACATTATTTTTAGCTGTCTCACAGTATTTACTATCTTGTATTTTTCTCCTTTAACAAGTAAGAATCAAGGCCAGCAGTCAGTAAGTGTGAGACTTTTCTGTTTCAAACTACACAAAACCAAGGAGGTTAAGGAAGAAACTAAGGCATCTTAGGTTTTTCTGCTTCTGTGCTTTTTATACTAAGATTTAATACAGAGAGAGTAATTTTTCAGTCATCAATTTAATAAACTTAGCATTTTAATAAACTTAGCTTTAAAATGAGTTATTATTTAGTTATAGCATTAGAGTAACTTGTAGGGTGTGTGTGTGTGTGTGTGCGTGTGGGCCATGATGGGTATGGTAGGTCCATATTCATCAGGGATTCTTACTTTTGCTGCTCTATCATTTTATGGTCTGAGATAACTATTGGGTCGGCAACTAAGTAATTGCGGATTTTTTAAAGAAAATCAAAGACAATTTTTTCATGGAACTAAATAACTTTATTCTGTAATGTATTGCCCATTTTGATCAATGACCTTTTGCCATCTTTCAGGCAGCATCATAATCCCACGTTCAAAAAACTTCTGGTTTTTATTAGCAAAAAACTGAATCAGGTACGATTTGACATCATCATCATTATTGAAATTTTTACCATTCAAGGAGTTTTGTAAAGATCGAAACAAAAAGTAATCAGATGGTGCAAGGTCAGGACTATATGGTGGATGTGGCAAAACATCCCAACCAAGCTCCATTAATTTTTGCCGAGTGACCAAAGATGTGTGTGGCCTTGCATTGTCATGATGGAATACAACACCTTTTCGATTTGTCAATTCGGGCCACTTTTCTTTAACTGCATTGTTTAATTTCGTTAGTTGTTCAATGTAGACATCAGAATTGATCATTTGGTTGGGTGGTAAGAGTTCAAAGTAGACAATTCCTTTGTAATCCCACCAAACTGATAACAAAACCTTCTTTTGATGAATATCAGCTTTTGATGTTGTTTGAGTTGGTTCACCTGGCCTGCTCCACGATCTTTTCCGCTTGATATTGTTGTAAACAACCCATTTTTCATAGCCAGTTATCAGTCGTTTTAAAAATGAATAATTTTCATTATGTTTCTTTAGCAAATCGCAGCTGCTAATGCGTTGCGTTAACTGTGATTCTTTCAGTTCGTGAGGAACCCATGTATCGAGTTTTTGAACATAGCCAAGTTGTTTTAAGTGATTTTCAATGCATGTATGTGATACATGAAGCTTCTCTGCAATCTCACGTGTTGTACTGTGACAGTCCGAATTGATTATTGCTTTGATTAGGGCGTCATCAACTTCAACTGGACGACCAGAGCGTTTTTCATCTTTGAGTGAAAAATCACCAGAACGAAATTTGGCAAACCAATTTTGACACTGCCGTTCTTTTAAGGCTTCGTCACCATAAACAGCACATAACTTTTTATGAGCTTGGGATACGTTTTTCCCTTTGTGGAAATAAAAAAGCAAAATATGACAAAAATGTTCCTTTTGATTTTCCATTTTTCAACGAACGCCAAACAAAAACTACAAAACAGATCAAAAAACTTTTTTTACTGATTAACAGCTGAATAGCCAACTATCAAATAACAAAATGTGTTTTACATTTGTACTACGTCTGCAAACCTAAAAATTCAACTGAAGCCATATATGTGTGAAACCCGCAATTACTTAGCTGCCGACCCAATAGTTCCATGTTGATAGGAAAAAGGAAAGATATACTATCTTTAAGTACAATGTTTCTAACTAGATACTTATCAATATTTACCCTCTTCCAAAAAAGACCTGCCTCTGTTATATAGCTATTGTGAATCTAAATCTCCAGTCTTGGATAGCCTTGAAAAACATTTTATTCTAATGTTTCACTTGTACAGAAAGAGCTCCTAATTCTTTTTTTAATTGATTTCAGAGGGGAAGAGAGGGTGAGAGATAGAGCCATCAATGGTGAGAGAGAATTGATGGGCTGCCTCTTGCACGCCCCTCACTGGGGGTTGAGCTCATAACCTGGGCATGTGCCCTGACTGGGAATCGAACCTGGACCTCCTGGTTCATGGGTCTGATGCTCAACCACTGAGCCACACCAGCTGGGCTCCCCATTCTTAATTTAGGAGAACCTTTGTAAGGAGAAACTATTATTGACAGTGAAACATAAGGTTCAAAATCAGTACTTTGTGGAGTTAAATACTTGCAGAACTTAATTGTGTCAGTATATAAAACGTATTGGGTTACATTCTGTTTTACTTAGCAGTGTGTTTTAGACGTCTTTCTATATCAGCAATACTGATCTGCCTAATCTTTTAAAATATTATTTAATATATAGTATTTATTTGAGGAATTTTTTTTAAATATATTTTATTGATTTTACACAGAGAGGAATTGAGAGGGACAGAGAGTTAGAAACATCGATGAGAGAGAATCATCGATCAGCTGCCTCTTGCACACCCCCCACTGGGAATGCGCCCGCAACCAAGGTACATGCCCCTGACCGGAATCGAACCCGGGACCCTTCAGTCCGCAGGCCGACGCTCTATCCACTGAGCCAAACCAGTCCCGGCTATTTGAGGAATTTTTAAACAGTGCTGTTAATATATCACATGCTTTCTTTGTGATTACATCTTTTTCTAGGTGAAGAATTCTAAATAAATAGCTCCACCACATAGACAGGAGATTTCTAAAGCCTCTTAGTTCATTTTGTCCTCTTGCCTCCGAAAGCTATAGTTTGGTCTTTCAGAGTTCTCAATTGTCACTGTAAAAATACATATGCTATGAGAGAGACAGATAGGTACAGATAGGTCCTGTACATGACCGGACGGGGATCGAACCCAGCACCTTCTGGTGTATGTGACAACGTTCCAACCAATTGAGCCACACAGGGCAGAGCAATGGTAGGTAAGAGAAAACAGTGACTAGAGCAGTGCTAATTCCACATTCTTGGGCTTTTGAACCGTTTACCATTCTGACATGTATTTCTTAAATGTTAAGTTGAGATTGAGAATAAAAAATGAATAAAGTAAGAGAGAGGGAAATGTGGAAGACAACAAATGTCATAGTATTTTACTTACAATACTACATCTCTAACATGGTCTTCCTTTTCTGACGTAGCCCCATATTCTCATACATTGAACCAACTTGATTACTGTCCGGGCCTCAGGCTTAGTTCTTTGTGGGTCTGGAAGGCCGTCCTCCTCACACAGCACCTCCTCCCAGGAGGAGTCAGAGATAAGGGCTGTCACCTCCTCTCACACAGGGAGGAACTGGGCCCTAAGGAGAGCCAGAGAAGGAACATCAACTCTCATCCAGACTGGAGGCCAGATTCCAGGGGGTTTCTGCTCCTCTGACAGTCTCAGGCGTTCCTGGGACTTTTGGATTACTTTTAATTGTTTTGGAAAGAATTCCTTCAGAACCAGGGTCTATAGTTTTATGGGCGGAATTTGGTTTCAACAGAAAATCATGAAAAATTACAATTTACATTTAGTTACAGTCCAAGTCAACTGGGATATCCTGTTTAGAAGCAGGACTCTGGGCCTTTTTAAAGAACAGTTTATCTTCCTTTTAAACAAATGGAGGTATTACAAGGGACACAGATGGAAGGTAGATTGCGCATAACATAAATTAATACATAGTCTTCTCCTAAATAACTTCCCTCTTAAAATGAAGGGTGGGAGAATGGGTTAAAATTTCACAATTTTAGATTGTTAGTCTCTTTACGATCAAGAAGCACCATAGCTAGCCAGCATTTTAATGTGTTTAAAAGCAGACTGCTTTAAAACTCCTGGGGGTAGAATATTTCATCACTTGCATGCTAGTCCCTAAGAATTAAGCAGTTTAGCATGAAATGAATTGGGAATCTATAAAAATCGGCTAATTTGGGGTTGCTATACTCTACCAATTAGACTTACCGTATTTTTCGGACCATAAGATGCTCCGGACCATAAGACGCACCAGTTTTTAGAGAAGGGAAATGAAGAAAAAAAGATTCTGAAACAAATAGTGTCCTAAAATATTTTATGTGCATTAAAACCCAACATCACAGTCATAAACACATGTAATCAACCCTGTAAAGTAAACAGCAGCATTTAGAACCATTTTAGAGCCGGGCAAGCACACAGAGACCACACAGAGCCGGGCAAGTAAAAAACTTTTTTTTTAAAGTATATGTGTAGGCTATATTTGGACCATAAGACGCAGGGACTTTTTCCCCCCCACTTCTGGGGGGGGAAAAGTGCGTCTTATGGTCCGAAAAATATGGTAGTTTCAGTGTGGTAGGAACTCTGGATTGTTACAACCTGGTGTTTGTTTTTATTCCTTATACCCAGAACTTGACTTTGAGAGGAGGGTAGGATAGATATCATGAGAGGTTTAGGTAGGGGCTGTCCCTCTGTGATATTGGCTGGGAACTCCCAATGGTGAGTGAATAGCTCAGGCCTTCAATTCCTGCCTTGGAGTTCATGGCTCTTGAATGGGCAATAGACATAATAACTATGAAAAAATAACTAGAAATCTAAAAGTAAACTGCTTTAAAACTCCAAGTCAAGTAGGATATCCTGTTTGGGTTTGATAAACTGTTCTTTGACCTAGTCTTCCCTGAGTCTTCTATAACAACACGGGTAAATGTAGCTATTAATTTATCTGTCACTTTTGGTCTTATTTGGTTTCCCTCTGCCTGAAAGCAATAAAACTTGTTAAACTGAAGGAAAAAAGGCTTTCATTTAAAAGTAGGGAAACTTGGAAGTAAATGACTTTTCCTTAGCCTTTTGTGACGATAAAAGGCAGGTGTATTTCTTTAGTAAAAATCCTACTACATGTATAAAAATGATTGGAAACATTAATACTCACAGTGACTAGTCAGTGCTTTAGAATTTGTGTAAAAGGAGACTGCATAAAAGCCCTGGAGGTAGACTATTTAATCACATGCATGCCAATGACACATTCCAGTTCTGGGGTCTTGAACAGGCCCTGGTGCCACAGAGTAGCGGGTTTCTCTCTTTTTCACAAGGGGCTCGGAAGCAGAAGTAGACCACAACACATTTCACTGGCCTGGGCTCTTGAGGTCTTTGGATTCACACCTGCCATCCCAGGGCCCTACGCCTCAGAAGATTTCTCTTCATACCTCCCTAATATTTAATACACTTCTGTAAAATGATGTCTGTCAAGTGTTCCCTCAGTCATTGACGTAGGGTCTGTGCTCCTTTGTCTTTGTTGACTAGGAAAGACCGAGATTTCTTTCATTATTTATCGGGTGTTTTGAATTGGGTCATGTAAAGGTTGATGTCAAGCAAAGGAACAATGCTTTGCACAGGAATGAAGTCTAGATTTTGATAGATATGGATTATGATCTCTCCTTCCCCAAATAGTTTTCTCTTTGGAAATAGCTCGAATTATTTTAGGCTCTCCAGAAATGTGAATGGGGCTAGTGTCTCTTCTCAGGGAAAACTGCCATTTTCCTAATGTTTCCCAGCAGGAAACAGTCTGTTGGTGATGAGTACACTGATAAAAATGAAGAACAAATGAGAAACTGGAAATTTTTGCACAGATTTTGAGGCCATATTTTACTTATGAAACATTTAATGCTTATGTTTTTAAAAATCAAATTGTTAATTGTATAAGTCTTTCCCATCTTCTAGGGCAGTGATTTTCAATCATTTTCATCTCATGGCACACATAAACTAATTACTAAAATTCTGCAACACACCAAAAAATGTATTTTTTGCTGATCTGACAAAAAAAATATGGTATATTTTTGATTCATTCACATTGGATGGCTATTGTTAGCTGTTTTTGTCATTTTAAAATTTGACAATCTAAGGGAAAAAGAGGTCAGTGCCCCTGACTATATAGTCAAGTATTGCATGTTTTAAAAATTCTTGCAGCACACCAGTTGTAAATCACCATTGTAGGGAATGAAGAATAGTCGGCAGCTAGAAGCAGTATTGTTTTAGGAATTATCATTAGCCTGGAACCACTATATGTAGTAGCTGATTCTCAGTTTCTTTCCCATCATTATTCTAGTCACTATTATTTCAAGCACTCTCAGAAAGATGTCTCATCCATGGTCCTTTTTTAGGAATGAAATAGTGATCAAAGGTCATTAGTACTATAATGCAAAACTCACAATTCCCTGTCAGCTGCTTTTTCCCTTGGTATCACGGCCTGCTACCTTTGTGAGCCCCCTCTACAAGGCTGCATTCCCGTTTCTAAGAGATTATCAAGAAAGTACTGCCCTGGCTGGTTTGGCTCAGTGAATACAGCGTCGGCCTGTAGACTGAAGGGTTCTGGGTTCGATTCCAGTCAAGGTTACGTACCTTGGTTGCAGGCTCCTGGTCCTGGTTGGGGGCATATGGTAGGCAACCAATTGACGCATCTCTCTCCCTTCCACTCTCTGCATATCAATGGACAAAATATTCTCGGGTGAGGATTAAAATAAAGAAATAAATGGAATCATACAGTATTTGCCTTTAAAAAAAAAGTACTAAGTTCAACTTAACTAAGCACTGGTGACTGTAAAAAATACATTCTGACCATTGCCTTCCTCTTACTAATATTCTGAAACGTATGGGCATTTCATAGCATGTTATCTCTATTCAGAAGTGGCCAAGAAACTGAGGTTCTTTTAAGTTCGGCCTATTGGAAAGCAAAAAAAAAAAAAAAAGAATAATTAATGTTTGATGTGCAGAGATGATTGTACCGGGTATTATTGCCATTTACAGTGAAGGCATCCAAACCATAATAAACAACATGCTCGAGGCCGGGGGAGTGAGAGGAGGAGAATCACGTGCTTGGAGTTAGGTATTCATCGCTGGCATTTTTGTCTAGACACTAGATACTAGATAAACATGCTTGTTGCAGCGAGGTTTATTAATTCTACTCACCTTCACTGCCCTGGAATTTTTGTTTTCTATTAGAGCATAAGAATAATCCTTCTCTCCTTTCCTTCAGCGCCTGTCCTGTCACCTCTGACCTCTGTGATGATGCCCGTGTGGGGGGAGAGCGCCAAAGGGTTCTTATGCTCAAATTCCTGCCAGTCAAGTGGGCTGTTTGTCGTATTTACTGTGAGACATATAGCAGGACAGCTGGCTTTAGCATCAAACTCCTCATTGTAGCAGGGAGTGTGGGAAACCAATTCCTAGCATTTGTTGTCTAAAACCTGTCCTTTTCAAACTTAATAGTGTCTGCTAATCAAAAGCTCAAAATCCTTTTCCTACTAAAATGTCAATATCTCTTAACTTCACAGCAAAGTGTAGTGCTCTGCAGTTGGTATGTTCTGTGGGTTACCTAAACCAATATCATTTAGGGTCCTTTTAAAAATGTAGTTTCCAGGGGCCCTGCCTTAATCAGAATATTAGGAATGGAAGAAAGATAATATTGGGTCTAGTAATAATTAATGTCGTTTTTAAACATTCATTTAAAATCTTGCTTGGCGTTGACTTGTATTGACATAACCTTCAAACACGTGGTATCTACAGAACGTGTGAAGTGCAATTAACAAGTTTTGCTTGAAAAAGTTTGTGTTTGGTTTGGTTTTTGTTGCAAAACTAGGGCTAAGAAGATGGTGGATGAAGAGCATATTCGGCACTGCATGCTTTAAGAGTTCCAATTAGGAAGAAAAGGAAGTGAGGCTGCAAAAAACATCTGTAGTGCACTTGGTCAAGATGCAGTTAGCGCCAGAAAATGCCAGCGTTGGTTTGAGAAATTTCGCGAGGGAAATTTTTCGTTAGATGACAAGAGTGGTCGAGGCCGTGTGTCCAATTTTGATCAAGAAGCTCTTCAAGCTCTTTTGGTGCAAAATCCTCAAATTACCCAACAAGAGCTTGCGACAATTTTCAATTGTTCACAAAAAACAATTTCCAATCAATTGCGTGCACATGGCAAAGTCCAAAAGTTTGGAAAATGGGTTCCTCATGAGTTGACCGACAACAACCGTAATCAAAGAGTCACAATTTGCAGTTCGCTTCTCTCTCGTCAAAACCGTTTGCCGTTTTTAGAGCAAATTGTTACCGGAGATGAAGAATGGGTGCTGTATGTTAATTTGAAAAGGCGGCCTCAATGGTTGGACAAAAATGAGGCTCTGCAGCCCACGCCAAAACCTGACTTGCATGCGAAAAAAGTGATGTTGTGTGTTTGGTGGAATTTTAAAGGAATTCTTCATTATGAACTTTTACCATCTAACCAAACCATTACAAGTGCAGTGTATAGTGCCCAATTGGAAAGGTTAGCCCAAGCTTTAAGAGAAAAAGAACCCGCGCTGATTAATCGGAAGGGCGTAATTCTTCACCACGATAACGCACGACCGCATACTGCAAGAATCACTGCTGAAAAACTGCACCAGTTGGAATGGGAAGTTCTCCCTCAACCTGCATATTCTCCTGATATTGCCCCTTCCGATTACCATTTGTTTCGTTCTTTGCAAAACTTTCTTCTTGGAAAAAAATTTAATAATGAAGAATGCCTCAAAAATGCATTGACTGAATTTTTTGCATCAAAATCACAAGAATTTTACAACAGAGGGATTAAAATGCTTCCTGAGCGTTGGGCACAAGTAGTAGAAAACAACGGCAACTATATTGTTGATTAAATTTTGTTGTATTGTTTAAATAAATTCGATTTTAAAAAGTATTAGAAAACGACATTAATTATTACTAGACCTAATAGTAATCTTCATTCTGAGTAACCCTGTGATCTTTATGCCCATTAAAATTTGGGCTATTGCCCTAACTGGTTTGGCTCAGTGGATAGAGCGTCAGCCTGCAGACTGAAGGGTCCCACCTTCGATTTTGGTCAAGGGCAAGTACCTTGGTTTCGGGCACATTCCCAGTAGGGGGTGTGCAGGAGGCAGCTGATTGATGTTTCTCTCTCATCGATGTTTCTAACTCTGTCCCTCTCCCTTCCTCTCTCTAAAAAAATCAGTAAAATATATTTAAAAAAAAAAAAAATTTGGGCTATCATTACCGTAGGCTAGTTCTAGTATAGTTTGTAGAACTAGCAGTTAGTTAGAAATGCAGAATCTCGGGCCCCACACTCTCCTGAATGAGAATGTACATTTAAATAAATTCCTATGTGATGATATGCACACTGAACTTCAAGCACACTGCTTGGCAACTTCTTACAAGCAGTAAGCTCTTGTTAGTTAGTTAATCATAGCTATTGGTTCGTTGATCTGCTTCTCAGATATTCTACTTTTCTAAAGTAACAAAACACCCACAAACTTTTAACTTCTCAGAAATTTAAGCAGTGCCTCAGGAGAATTGTTCTCTTATTACATTATTTTCAATAAAGAATCTTAGTGTAAGTTCATAGGGTCACTAGTGTAAGCACAGGTTTAAGTGATTTCTTCCTAAATAAACGCAGAAGCACCTCATAAAACAAAATTACAAATCTGTTTCTCATATGAAAGGATCTAATCCTTCTCTGCCTGTGTGAGATGCACTCTGGGCCTCGCTCAGAAGCCTCTTCTCCAAGGTCAAGGGAATCTTCCCACTAGGCCCCATGGCCCTTGGCAGTGAGGAGCTTGCAGGGGGCCCAGAGCCTCATCTCTGTGGGAGTGAGTATAATTCAATGTTGTTTACATGTTCTTTTAAAACTAGTACGCCTTGCTGTGTATTTGTCAATGTGTTGTTTCAGTGTTTCCCAGATAGGACTGATCAGGAAAATCGTCTGTGTTGCTTCTTAAAAATTCAGCCTCCTAAGCCTCATCCCCAGATCAACAGAATTAGAATTTCTGAGGAGAATCCAGCAATCTATAGTTTTTAACAGTTACCCCAGACTTCCTTCAGGCATATTTGAGAAATCCCGAATTATTTAATCTTCCCTTGAGCAGATTATTTTTCCTGTTATACTTTTTGGAACTCGTAGAATCCTCCTTTTGTTTTCTTAAACACATAGTTGCCCAAGCGCAGTGGAGAGGCAGCTCAGGATGGCCAGTGTAGTATTGAAAATTGGAAATGCGTAATATTGCTTGTCAGGGACTTGAAAATACTTGATTAATAAGTTATTTCTTTTTTACATTTCCTTGAAAATGTCACAAAGCTGACAAGTGTAGAGGAAACAAGTTCTAAGATGCGAAATACTGATGCATCAAGAAACACGGGTATGTGTGAGCGTGTGTGTGTGTGTGTGTGTGTGTGTGTGTGTATGTATGCATGCATATGTATGTGGGGGTGGGGATAATATATGAACTCCTTTGTTCACATTTAACTTTTTAAAAAAATCTTCATGGTTGAAAGTATTACATATGTCCTCCTTCTAGCCTGGTCCCCTCCCCCCGCCCCAGGTCTTCACCACACTATTGTCTGGGTTATACATACATGCCTTCAGTGCGGGGTTGATCCCCCTTCCACTCCCCTTACCTTCACCCCACTTCATCTTTCCCTCTGAGAATTGACAGTCTGTTCCATGCTTCTATGTCTCTGGACCTATTTATTCACATTTAACTTTTGAATATGCTTTACCCTTAGAGATAATCTTTTATTTTACTGTTGTTATTTAGAGAAATGAATTGTGCTTCCTTTTCCTTGTAATTAAATAGTTCCTGTGCCATCCTTTCTAAACTTGGCAGAAGAAAGCTAGTTTGGGGAAAGAAACATTCTATTGATCTCTGGTTTAGAGTGATCCTTGTATCTTAAACATTTAGACAAAAAGAGAAGTTATCAAAAACGAAGGATACTGTCTTAGAAAGTCCTAAATTTATTAATTGTTTCTGTAAATCTGTGGTTAAATTAGGGTAGTGTTACCTAAAATATGAGATTTCAAGTTCTTGCACTTTATAAATCTTTTCAGGGGTTAATTTCTTGATTATTTTTAATGGATAGGCAGAAAGGGAGCCTCTCCTCTTATAATTAAAACCTGACAATTTCTGTGAAATAACCTAAATACTACCTAGCCTTAGCTTTCTTCAAGCGAATGTGTCATTCTCAAGTGTCAGATGCAGAAGGAAACCTAGATCCCTAATCTAAGAAACTTTATATCTCTAATTCAAGAAAATAGTGATAGGTGAACAAGATATGGTGCCTGCTCTCAAGGAATTTATAATTTAATTGGAAAGGGCTTAACTAAAGCCTATGAAACAATTAGAGAACAGAGTAAGTACAAACAGTGTAGTAGGAGTTTAGCAACGAATGAAGGAAAGAATTGGAGCAGTCGTGAGAAGCTGCCTCCTTGGAGGAGGAGACTTGGTTTGGACTTTTAAGTAAAAAAGTGAGCCTTTTACACACAAAAAATAACCACACACACATACACACAAAAAAAGGCTTTTAGCCAGGAATAAGCAAGGTATGGGGTTAAGACTGTTTATATGTAGATATTGTGTATGTGTATCCTGTTTTTATTAACATCTTTGAGCCGTAACATGACATTACAAATAAAATACCTAAGTGTTGTTGAATGTATGCTCTTCAGCTTAGATTAAGGACTTGGGGGGGGGGGGGGATGATGTTTGTGCTAGCCATAGAAGATCATTGGAGGGTTATAAGCGAATTGTCCTAGCCCTGATTACCCAATGGTGTTAAAGGGATGAGGTGCAAGGTTAAGGCTCCATTTTCATCTTCCCTGCATTCATAGCATCTGTGACACAATTTTAGTTAGCAAAAATGTGTATTGCATAGGATATGTACTGCTAACCATACTAAAGAGATTTTGTTCAAGTCTTGGGTTTAGTATAAGTTCAATATATGCATATACTCTCTTTTCTGTTTCTGATGAGGTATTATATTCCATTGTACTTAGAGCATTTGGAAATTCTTCCTCTAGATTCCAGGTAAAAGACACTTTAATAAACAGCCTTGATGTGGCTATTTAGGAGAGTGATTGAGAGGTTTTGGCACAGCAGAACAGCCTATCTGGTATGTTGGCTGTATCTTTATTTGGTCATATTAGACACAGACTGTCCCTGCGAGATTGTTTTTGGCTGTGCGTGTCATAGCCTGTGTTCTGGCCAGAGCTAGGCTGGCACACCAGGCTCAGGGAGACCACTGACAGGCCACGTCATGTCCACTATGAAAGATCCCTCACATGCCCTCAGGTTCTGACAATTTTGAGAATTCTTCCTCATCTGGAGAAGAAGTTTTGGAAACTGCCCGAGCTGTTTGGAATTCACAAAATGGAAAACATTGAGCTGATTTCTTTAAATGCGTTGTTTGTTTGTGTTCTTTACAAATGTTACATTACTAATGCGTGTTCTCATTTATATGTTAAACCTTGGAACCGCAATTCTAAATTCCTAAAGGGAGCAGAGATAGTGTGAATAATAGCATTTCACTCTAGAAATTCAGCATTCATCTACCTAATAAAAGAGTAAGATACTAATCAACCGTACCTTCTCAGTGCCCACCAGCCAATCAGGAGTGAGTATGCAAATTAACCCAACAAAGGTGGCAAACAAATTAACCCAACAAAGATGGGTTAATTTGCATACACAAGCACTGAGCTTCATTGCCATGGAGACAACACAGGCATTCCACACCGCCCCAGCCTCTCTGGGTAGTGTGGGAAGGCAGAAAGGCCCCTTGGCGGAGCTGAATGGTGGCTCTGGCCAGAGCAAAGGCGCTGCCGGCAGCCAGGTGAAGGAAGGCCCATTCCTGCATGGATCTGTGCAATGGGCTTGTAGTGATGAAATATTTGTCTTTTGTCTTTCTTTATTCTTACTGTCCAGTGGTGGTTGGTTTTTTCTTAGAAGCTAATTTTGGAACATTGCTTTATTATGGATAACTTTTTAAAGTATCTTTAACTGGGTAAATGCAGTCCTAAGTTTTAGGATTTGAATAATAATTTTATTATTTAATGTCCATTCTGCCCCTGCCAGCAAAAAGTGTTACCAGATACAATTGAGGAGTTATATTTATTTAACTTATTTAACAAAACCTTATATAATGCTTGCTATGTGCTAGGCACTTTTCTAAATGCTTTACAAATATTCGTTTGTTTAATCCATTTAGTAACCCTAAGAGATAGATTCTATATCTTCCATTTCAATTAAGGCAGTACGACTCTAATTAGTTAATAGGTTGTCCAAGATCACTCGGCTACCATGTGTTGGAGCTGGCTTTTAAATCCAGGCAGTCTGGTTCTAGAGTCTGTATGCTTAAGCACTATGCTCTATGCTTTCCTTTCTCACAAAAAAAAAAACAACACACAAGCAAATAGACTGAATCAAGAGTGTCTGTGCTGAACTGATTTTACATCGGTAACTAGAACACATTTACCTTGTTTTGTACTGACAAGTTTGCTGAATTCTTCAAATTTGTGGCTAAAGACATCAACTTTCTTTCTCTTTTTTTTCTTTTAAGTGTGTGCTATTGCAGCATGGCAAATGATCTCTAGATAAGTATCAGTATACATTTATTTCAGGCAGTATCCGTATTCATTGGGAGCTCTAATCCACTGGAGCCCTGAAATCCCAAATCTTGTCTTCCAGACAAGATACAAAACATGTTTTGAACTCCAAGATTGTGAGTTTCAAGTTTTTATAGAATAGCTTTAGTTTTAGCCTAAAAATCATAGTTATAAAATGAGAATCAGTCCATTATCTAGTTCAGTTTTCAGTATGCCCTTGTCTGTTAGCTGCAGTGAAGTTTAACTGTATCATGGTCCTGAGCGGGCTGTGAATGCTGCTCCCCGGAAATGTCCTTGCACTTCCGAAGTTTAAACACAGTGCTATTGAAACAAACTCTTTGAGGTCGAGAGTTTTCTTGCTTATCAGAGATGTGGAGACCACAACTATAGCGATTTTGTAGAGAGCCTGGAAAATTTGGGGAGCCTAACCAAATAAAAATAGCAACACTAAGGTCCTGTGAACTTGTATTTGTTGGAGTAACTGAAACCATCAGGCTTAATTTAGTGGGGGTTTTTTCTTCCATTATAGTAACTGAAAAGTTACAGTGCTATGGGAACCCATATTAAATATTGAACAAACTTTAAAAATTTTTTAAATCTATCCCTGGCCAGTTGGATGAGTATTGTCCTTTACACCAGAATGTCACCAGTTCATTTCCTAGCCAGGGCACATGGCCTAGGTTGCTGGCTCAATCCCTAATAGGGGTTGTGCAGGAGGCAGTTGATCCATGTATCTCTCTCACATCTATGTTTCTCTCACCCTCTTCCTTTCTCACTCTCTGAAATAATATATATCCTATATAATAAAGAGGGCATATGCTAATTGACCATCACTCCATCACAAAGATGGCTGACCCACAGCTGAGACCAAGTTCCCATAAGGAGTCTTAATGAACAATCAGCAGGGACTTGAGGCTACGCCCTCCCCTGCCCCCATGGGGCTTGACAGGGGACCTTAGGCCATGCCCCCTACCCTGGCACCAGGCCAGGGGACCTGAGGCTACACCCCCTGCCCGGCAGGGCTTGATAAGGGTGGGACTGGTTGGGTCTGGATCTAGCCCAGTGTTGGGGGAGGGGGGTACAGTCAGGTCTGACTGGGTCTCACAGGATTTTGAGGTGCATATGGGTGGGTGGGGACTTGACTCTGGGTCCCATGGTGAGCCCTAAACTTTGACAGGAGAAAGGTTTTCATATACATTTTACTAATTTTCTATTATAGAGAAAGGGCAAATAGCAATATTAAATTATTTCCTCTAATTCCCTTTTAATGTTCACAGATTTCATGCACCAGGTCATTAGTGTGTATGTATGTGTCTATGTGTATATATACATATGTGTGTGTGTGTGTAACATTTTAGATATAAGTGCAAAGCATATTTTACTTTTGTTAACCTAGGTTAATTCTCAACCTCAAACCTCACCATTTTTTTTCTGACCATATGTTATGTCTTTCATTGATCTCAACTGACACATACAGTCCTACTTGTAAGTCATGCCAAGTCTTCAGAGATCTGTATTTCTTTGCATAATTACACATACATATGTATATACATTCAAGTAATTTGTGAACTAAATGTTGACTTCATTTATGACTGTATAAATGGTAAATAGACATAACTACAGGTGGGAATCAAATCAAATATGTCTCAGAGGAAAGTTGATTCCTATAGTAGGCTGGGGATTCATTGTTTTAGCCTGAATGTATTGGATATATTCTGGAATTGGAAACTCATATGACTGGAAAAGCTAGGGAATGATCTAAAGTTAGGAATGGACATTTGCTTTTTTTTACTGAAATAACACATAATAAGCACTGGGCTTTGAAGTGTCTAAAATAAACTAGTTAGTTTATGAATCAAAAGGAAGTATCCAACCTAAAATAGGTTGTATTCCAAAAATTTGTATTTCAGTCATGTGGTATTTTAAATGCAAACAAATATTGGCGGAATGAATTTTCATGTAGAAGCAGATTTAGAAAAGTAGATGCTTCTTCGTAGATTCATATATGTGTCTGTGTTTTGTGCACTTCCTGGGCTCGATGTTCCTAAGTCCTTTCTCTGGTAGTAGGTTAAAATATCTTAAGTTCATATATTTATTTGGGTGTCTTTTTTTATATCTGAGACATATCTGGAATGAAGTATGGATGTTAATTAAAATAGACCATACCTAAGATACCATATATTATGTAATGACTGAACAAACCAGAAGAATTATAAATTGAATAAAATATGCTTGTTTTTAAAAAGTCACATTTATTTCATTTTAATGAAATATATTTATAACACTGAATCTTGAACCAAATAATAAATTACTAGGAATAGACTAACTTCTGATAGAGCTTTAAAATAGAAGTGTGTGTGAATTCATAGCCATGCAGCTTCACTGTCCAGCTTTACCAACTGATAAAATGCTCTTGATTCATGTGTATGTAACTGTCAAACATTCTTCTAAATGTACACTTAACTAAACTTTTTTGTTTTGAGGTAATTATAGATTCACATGCCATTCTAAGAACTAATACAGAAAGATCTTTTGTGCCCGTTGCCTTGATTTTTCTAAGTCTTGTAAAATTATAGTACTGTCACAACTAAGAAATTGATATTGATAGAATTCACTCATTTTATTTAGACTTCTCCAGTTCTGCGTGTGTTTTGTTCTATGGATGCAGAACAGTCCCATCATCACAAGTATCCCTGCCGTCGCCTTTTGTGTCACATGCACCCTTCTCTCACACCTCACTCCTCCTTTGGCCCTGTCTCCACACACTCCGCATCTGCTTTCCATCTCTGTAATTTCATTATTTAATAAATGGAATCATGTGGTATGTGACCCTGAGGAATTTGGGTTTTTCACTCAGCAAAATTCCCTTGAGATTTATCCAAGTTGTTTGTAATCACAGGTTTGTTTTGCTCGTTTTTGCTGAGTGGTATTCCATGGGTGTGCCACAGTTTGACAGCCATTCACTCATTGAAGGCCATCTGGCTTATTCCCAATTCTTGGTTATTATGAATAAAGCATCTACAAACATTTGTGTACAGGCTTTCATATAGTAATTGCTTTTTTTGTTTGATAAGAGACTGCCAAACTGCTTTCTAAAGGGCTTGTACATTTTTGCATTCTTACCAGCAATGTATATGAGCGATTTAGTGTTTCTGCATCTTTGCCAGCATTGGTATTGTCATTATTTTTGTTTCATATGAGATGATACAATCTGGTATGGATATTAATCAAATGAATGCTTTCATTAGTTATGGGTATTACTGAATATAATATAATTAAAACATACAATAAAAAAGTAGTGATAAAAATGTATGGAATATTATAAGATTGCATAAAATACACTTTAATGTACCATGAATGCTAATAGTTAATCTAGAAATTAATTCATACTTTTAATTTTCTCTTTGATATAAGTAGGAAGAGGGCAGATATTATTATATGTCCAAGTTTAATTAAATGTTTTAGAGTGATTATTTGCTTGACTCCACTTTAAAATGTATTGCTTTCTTTTCCTTTTTTCTTTTTCTTTATAGGAATGCTTAAACCTATCAGCTTGCTAGATTTATTTTAAATCTCAACTAGGATGAAAAGAGAAACAGATTTCCCCGATGTGACAAAAGTTGAAAAAGAGAGAAAGGAATTAAGAGAATGCATGGAGGTGTAAGAAGGTGGAGTGCTGGTCATAATGGGACTGGCAATGGCCTTGTAAAGAGGTGGAAAGAGATGTTACTGAAGGGACTTTGAGTCACACTATTGGGTTCATAATTTGGAAAATACTTCTGGTTTAACTTACGCATGTTAGTCCTTTTTACTGTGCAATCTTTATTTCCTCTCTGCCCACTGTAAGCCTGTGTACAACAGTTACATGAATGTTATCAGTTGCAGCTTCTCATTTCTGAGCTCTTACATGAACTCTAGGCGCTTTCTGTTAACCCATTTAATCCCGTGACAACTCTGTGTAAGAAATTACTCCCAAATTTAACAACTTAAACAATAAGCAGTTATTATTTTACAGTTTCTAATGGTCAGGAATTTAGGAGTTGGTTTAGCTCAGTGGGCCCAGGAGCTCAGGGTCTCTTGTGAACATGCAGTCAGGACGCTTGAGCTGAGGCTGCAGTCATCTTGACTGGGACTGAAAGATCTGCCTCAAATGATCCACATGGTGTTTGGCCCCAGACTTCACAGTCCTTATTGTGTGAGATTAATCCAAGAACTTATTTATATACATATATGCAGGAGCATGTTTTAAAACTGCCAACATGAGTACCATTATTGTCTCTCTTTGCCAGGGGAGAACAACCAATATTGTCTCTACTTTCCAGGAAGAACACTTGGAGAGGTTAAGTCATCTGTCCAAGGTGCATACTTGGTGACTCCACATGAATCTTTTAAAAATAAAAAATAAAAAAGATCTATATATGCTTTTCTGCCTTGAGTACTTAACCTCTTAAATGCATATTAAGACGTTACATGAATGTTCTTCACACTTACCCATACTTAGATATTTATGTATCATAGTAGAGGCCTGGCGCATGAAATTTGTGTGGGGAGGTTGAGCCCCTCAGCCCAGCCTGCATCCTCTCACAATCCAAGACCCTCAGGGAATGTCAGACCTAAACTGGCGGTCGGACGTCCCTCTCGCAATCCAGGACACTGCGTTCTCCCATGGCCATACTTTTCACACAGGTGAAAGGCATCTTGCTGTTGTATGGGCAGCTACATGTTTTTCTCTGATTATAAAAAGTAATACATAGCATGATCCTTCTCAGGCAGTAGTACCATTTTCCCCATCTTATGGGTGGAAAAAACTGAAGCAGAGAGAAGTTAAATAACTGGCTTTGTCACACAGTTGTAAGTGTCAGAATCAATGATGACCACAGAATGTGCAAGCCAGAGTCCATGGATGTCATTGCTGCATCATCCTGTTTTTTCAGTGTTAGAGTAGGCTTTCTATAATAGGTTTTAATTTTTAAATCTAAGAGACTGTTCCCAATATATAGGCGAGGGTCCCTAGGCCTGGCCTGAGATCAGGGCCATCTGTGGAGCAATGGGTGGGTGGGGCGATTGGGGGAGCCCCCGCTGGCACATGCCTTGGCTGGTGACCTGGGTGCTGCCTGCCATGGCCCCACCCCTTGATCGCCATCACTAGTCGCCTCCTTGGGGGGGGGTTGAAGATTGAATGAATGCCTCCTGGTAGTAAGTGCCCATCATAGCGACCAGTTCCATCAGTCGTTCTGCTGGTCGGTTGATTTGCATATTAGGGTTTGATTACTTAGGATGGCTGTCTTTTATACCTTGTTCCTAGTACTGGAACTAAGGGAAGCCAGGGTGGAGTAAGAATGGGGCCACAGTTAAGGACTAAAACTCCCTATCTTTATAAGGACCTTCTTTTTGAACTATGAGTTTATGGCTGCTACAATCCTCCTACCACAAGTGCTCCCACGAGTCTCCCTTCTTTTCCTGGTACTTCGGAAACTTTCTGGTCACCTTGGCAAAGGGACCCGGTTTTCATGGGCCCTAAATCAAGGTGTAAATTTGCTTTTTCTAAGCATAGGGTCAACCAACTGAACACCCGGGGCAAGCCCTACTGAGCACCCCAAAACTGGAGAGGCGTGCATTGCAAGTAATTATGTGGCTTTTTGTCCTTCAAAACAAAAGAGCAATTATCACTTTAAAACTAAACCAAACCTGACAGACACCATCTAGTTAGTCCTTGGTGTCTGTAGCAGCCTGGACTCTTGAACCAAAACATACCTTCCTGGGGCTAGAAAAGGAGTGAATCTTCAGGGCCAGTCTGTGGCCATTGTCAGGAAGAAGAAACTTGAAGTCAGTGCCAACAAGAACTGGAGCTTGACCAAAGGCCGATCAGGTTCTACTGAGTTACAACCAGAATTAAATGCTTGGCAGTCCATTTTGATGATTGTGGTCATCTGTTTCCATGGTGGCAAGACGTGAATAGGAAATCATAGCAGGGCAAACAAAGCCACCTTTGGAGCAAGATGACCCACAGACCTGTTTTGCAATAATGGTGTTTCAACCGGAGCTTACAGATTAAGCAAAGAATGAAATCAATGTATACTTTATTTAAAAGAGTAAAATAATTTAATGAGTGTGTAAAACTTACAAACTTGGCTCTGGAATGTCTCTATCCTCCCCTTCCTGCCTTTTGGGTTAAAACACTCCAGCTCTATGGGATTTATGCTGCACAGATACGTGAAGCTTTTTATGAACTTGTCCTTGAAGCCAAGTTTCTGAAACCAAGTTCACAATACAGGGTCTCTCAGAAATGAGGTGTTAGAGAGTGAGTGATCCCTCTGTTCTTGCCTTAGTGGAAAGTAGGATGGTCACAAAGCTGGAAATACCCTTGGACTGCAACTAGGACGATCCTACTCTTCTGGCCTTATTTTAGAGGCGTTGGTGCCCCTCTTAGGTTAGATTTTATTTTTTTAGATTAAATATGAAGAAACACTGATTTGTGGTCAGAATTGAAATGTGACTCAAGTGCATGAATGTATATTTCCACTAGATCAAGCTTGTCCCTATGGAGCAAGGGTAGGCAGGAAAATGAGAATTTCTAAGGACAAAAGTAGACAGGTAGGACCCAAGGTTTATATCTTCAAAGAAAGGACATACATTTGGGCTTGGGCTTGTTCTCTCTTTTTAAAAAGTAAATTACATGCTTATAAATATTTCAATGCCAAAGTGTAGAAATATATAAAATGTGAATTCTGTAAATCATACCTACCAGCTCCACTATAAACATAAAGAACTCCCTCCCCACTATTAACATGTAAGGAATTAGGTATACATTCTTTCAGTGTCCATCCCCCAACCCCCCCCCCTTTTTTTTTTTTACTTAAGCATGTCTTAAGTCTTAAAAATATTGAAAAAATTAAACTAGGATCATGAAAAATTTCTGGGGTTTGCATTTTACTGTGCATGTTAGTGAATTTAGGAATCCTTTTTAAAACTTTGTAAATTACATACATTCACATATATTTGTTAAAATTGGACTTACTTATACATAAGTATGTTTCAAACATCAGTTGGACTGTAAGCGATTTCACTAGTACCAGATATTGATCAACCTGTTCTTGTTAATAGGTGTAGTCCTGATTTTTTGTGTGATCTTTTATGGTTTCAGTCAATTTTTCTTTTTCCGCCCCCTTGATGCTGGTTGTATTTATCTCCTAAATGTCCATCTCTTATAATGTTAATTTCTTTTGCCTTTTTGCCATGTGTGAGTGTTTATCATTTGATATTGTGGAAGCTGCACTAATATGATTGTGATAGGAAATGTGATCACCTCATTTTTGTTTGCCATGTCAGTCACCAGAGGTGTCAATAAGTAAGCACTTACTGTATCCCATGAATACACAACGTTGTTCTGTAGATTTCTAAATAAATGCAAGAGATTATACAGCATACACTCTGTGACTGGGACTTTGCTACCCACTGCAAAAAAAGCCTTCAAGTTCTAAAACATGCTTTGAAAGTTCTTACCTGTGAGGCCACTTGTGTGTTATAAAGAATGATTACTTGAAAAGAATGCTTTAAACACAGCACATTCGAAAGCTTCTCTTGGAGTCTGTAGTTGTATGTTTAAGAAGGTGGGTAGATGGAGAGAAAGTCATAGGAGCACACCCCATGAGTTTTACTCATTAGAATGTTTCAAATGAGTAGCTATACGCAGTTATTCACAAGTCATTAGAAAATGAGAAATTGCCTTTCCCCATTCTATGAATTTAAGAGAAACCTCACGAGGTTTCAGAGCAGACAGAGGATGATCCCTAAGACCTTTTCTAAACAAGTAAAACATACACAGAAAATGCCTGTTGTCTTTGCACACTGGTTTTTATCAGATGTGGCTGCTTACTGAAAAGTGCGTGGTTATTCTCCGCAATGTACTGAAATGAATAAGCATTGTCTATTGGTTTTAACTTTAATGTTTAGATTACTTAAAAGATAATGCCTGTTATTTATTAAAGGTAGGGTCTTTCCATTTCAAGGCCTGTTTTGGCCTTTCTATCCAGGAAAGCTTAAGACTGACACAATGACTTTACTTACTGAATTAGAGTTTATTCAATTAGAAGTCGGTCACTGAATGTGGCTTGTCTTTCCCCCGGGGTGCTGGCAGTGCCATGTAAGAACACAAGATGTAACCATGGCCTCGGTAGGAATGATACCTAGAGCTGAGTCAAGAAGGCTCTTGCTCTTACTGTTCTGTGTAGGACCACTTCTAGCATTTATTCTTAAGTCCTGTAGGGGTAAAAATGAAATTGGAGGTACATCCCCTGAATTCATTAGAGTCCCTTTGGGATAGAGCTGTCGGCATGTCTTGAACTTCTCTGAGGCATGCTGTGTCCTTGACTAAGAAGTGTGTTTCCCCGTGTGTCTGTTAAAGTAAACATCTGTGATGCTGAAGCCTAGTGCCAGGCACATCTGCATCCTTGGACACTGCTCGTAAATGAAAGGCTGCCCTGGAGGGTGATGGACCCGCCACAAAGTTCATTTGGCGTCTTTCGTTTACTATTTTGGGGAGGGGGGATTTTTTTTCTGAGTATTTAATCATGGATATACATGTTAAGTTTTTCACTAACTGTAACTTTGTGAATGAGTTAAGCCTCCTGTTATTACAGAGGTCATTGCTTATTCTGCTTCCTTCCCTGACTGTAAGCTCGCTGTGGTCAGAAACCATGTCTGTCTTCTGTGATTCCATAGACACAGCACAACAAAACCTCGAGTGCTTTGTTATCTAATAGCTCAGATAAAAAGTGTGGTGGTGAAAAGAAAAGGAAACTGAAATGTTTTCAAATATACACATGATTCTAGGTTCCAATTACCTAGAACTTATAGAAAAGCATGAATTACATGCTCAAGAAGAGTTATTTTCCAATACATTATGCATGTCTTTCTTTAAAAAAAAAATCTGGCTTAATGAACTTTGGTTAATCTCTAATTCCCCTTTCAATTCTCCTTTGCCTTCCCTCTGAGGTTTGATGGTCTGTTTGATGCTTCTATGTTTCTGAATCTATTTTTGTTCATCAGTTTATGTTGTTCATTATCTTCCACAAATGAGTGAGATCATGTGATATTTATCTTTCTCTGACTGGCTTATTTCACTGAGCATAATGCTCTCGTGAGTCCATCCATACTGATGTAAATGGTAGGAGTTCCTTCCTTTTTACAGCAGCATAGTATTTCATAGATGTACCACAGTTTTTTAATCCACTCATCTGCTGATGGGCACTTAGACTGTTTCCAAATCTTAGCTATGGTGAATTGTGCTGCTAGGGTGCATATATGATTTCTGATTGATGTTTCTGATTTCTTGGGATATATTCCTAGAAGTGGGATTACTGGGTCAAAAGGCATTTTTAGTTTTTTGAGGAAACTCCATACTGTTTTCCACAGTGGCTGCACTATAATAGTCTGCATTCCCACCAACAGTGTACGAAGGGTGGCATGCCGTTTTACCATGGACTGTGCTGGATCAGTGAGATGATCTTTGCTTGCTGATTTGCACTTTACAACCAGAGCTAATGGGGAGTGTTAGTATTCTGGAAACTATTCTCCCTGTTTCTTACTGGGGGTAGAGGGGATGAGGGGAGAGTGATTCACATTTATATATGTTAACAATTGAGCGTTGAATTTTTAAGTAGCCATATGGTTTCTAATGAGGAGCTCAATCATATGGTATCAGCCTGAGTAGAGAGAGCAATAGAAAATATGGGGGAAAGCCAAACCCACAGAAACAGAGTAGAATGGCGGTTACCAGGGGTAGGTGCGGGGAGTGGTGAGGGAAATGGAGAGATGTTCAGCAAAGGGCACGCACGAACTTTCAGAAGTTGAGTACGTTTTGGGAATCTAATGCACAGCATTGTGATTATAATTAACAGTGCTGTATTATATACTTAAAAGTTGCTGAGAGGAAGATATTAAATGTTTTCGCCACAAAGAGAAATGGTAATTATATGATGTAAACGGAGGCTTTAGTTAATGCTGTGATAGTAATCATTTTGCAGTATATAAGTATAGCAAATTAACATGTATTAATACATCTTAGGCTTATGCAATGCTATATGTCAGTTACCTTTCAATAGAGCTGGGATAGAGGGACTAAAGACACACAGAACACACTAACGTAAATAAGTAGGAACAAAATTTATGGTGGTGATAATTCAGTGGTTACTCCTTGCCCATCGATTGAAGACCAAGTTTCTGAGCCCCAGTGACTTTGAATGTCCTCTGTGGTTTGATCCTATCTGTTCAGTTTTTCCCACCCACCTTCCAGGATGCACTGTGCTGTCCCCTCTTTATTGCCTCGGCTAGTGCTTTTCTCTGCACCATTCCATCTCACCTTTTATATCTGTGTGGTGAGATCCTACCTATCCTTTAAGTTCCCACTCGGATGTGAACATGTTCTCTCTGATCCTCCCCGCTGGCAGTGTGTCCTCTGTGAGCTGTATTTTAGCTGACATTAAGTACAGAGTTTGTACCCTGGGCCTTACAGACACAGATCGCTGGGGTCTGCCCTTCAGTCTTGGAACTGGGAAGGGCCGAGTTAGGCACTCTGGCTACTGTTTGGATGTATTTAGTAAACTTTCCCACTTATTAAAATCACTGTAATTATCAGTGCAGGTGAGGGAAGCAAACGTTGTGTTGATTTTATTTTGGAGCCACATTCTATGTTCGTGTGCTTGGAGCAGACGAGTGGTAGACTTTCAGTCTTTATGACTTTTTTATTTTATTTTATTTTAAAGCTAACACTTTAATTATATGGACCCTCTCTTCCCCTCACATTTTTAGGACCAGGCAATTGCTAGTTGGGGAGGAAGTCAGTTTGTGGATTTAAATCAGCTATAGGTGGTTCACTTTGAATAATCAACATAGAAGAGTTGACTTAATGGCATCTTGACATTAGAGTACTCTTGCATCATGGAAAGAATGAAAATTAGGGAGGATTTATGGAATATTGGGGGGAAAAATGTGTTTTTGAAGTTTCAATGAGAGCTGTTATCTGGGTTCTACTCCATTGATCTCTTCTCATATTTCTTTTCCAGGTCCGGACCCTATTTGTCAGTGGCCTGCCCCTGGACATCAAACCTCGGGAGCTCTACCTGCTTTTCAGACCATTTAAGGTACCTTTTCTATCAGAGATTGTAAAAGGAAACAGAAGTCTTCATAGGGTCTCTTTGGAGGAAGAAATGAAATGGTAGAGAAAGTACCCTATAAAGGTGATATTTTTAAAAGATTAATGAGCAATGGGAATTTAACATCTGAGCCCTACTTTCCAGTGTTACTTACGAAAGATGGAAGTGGTCTTTTGTCCTTCCAGTAGCTAATCTAGACAAGTGTCTTCTCTCACTGATGTGGACATGTTTCTGTCTCTTCCACGTAGAACAGCCCTAGTGTCCTTTGGCAATTGGGGGTATTTTTCTAGGTATAGATCACCCAAAATATTACCAATTGCTCATGTATTTATATTTCAAGTGCAAGAATATAAATCAAGTCCTTTCCCTAGGAGATAATTAGTTGAAATAATTGTATTGGTACCAGTCTTTGGAGGCAGAACTAGGCTTTTAGGAATTAGACTAGGAACCTAATACCATATTTGTTTCATGAGAAAAATATTGTAAGCTTCAAATAAAGTAAAAACAATATTGTAAAGTGTTGCTTGGCATAAGGGGAAGCTTTCTTGGTGCGTCACAAAATATTTAATGCAGTGTGACTATTGAGATATAACTACGTTGGAGATACTGAATGAATCTGGAATTGAAAACTTAACAGGAAGTCAGACTAAAGTTGAAGTAACCATGCATGCTGCCTAGGCCAAACCTTGAAGGTTAGCCTGTGGCGGGTCGGAAAAGGCTGGGCTGGGCAAATTGTGGGCTGGAGGCCATGGCCCTTAAGGTGTGAACCTGGAAGTCACAGTAAACCCAGGGCCAGTGTCTGAGCTGGATGTTGAGGACATGTCAGCCAGTGATGCCAGCTGGGGCCATACTTATGCTTAGGCAATGGACCATCTTGATTTTTGGTTAAGTCCATCCCACTTGAAGCAGGAGCCCAGCCAAGACAGGCTGAGGAAAAGTATCTAGCTTTTTAGGGAGAGGGAACAGGATGTAATAGCTGAAAACAGCTGTGTTAGGAAAGGAAGAAAGAGGATTGAGAGGGCAGCCAGTTAAAACCAACAAAGATAAAATAGAGTCTAGTTTAGGTGCCAAGAAGGCACCATACCATGACATACTTCCATTCTGACAGACATCCCCTTAGTGCAGCGATTTTTCCACCCTTTTCATCTCATGGCACACATAAACTAATGACTAAAATTCTGTGGCACACCAAAATATATTTTTTGCTGATCTGACAAAAAATGTATAATTTTGATTTATTAAGACCAGGAAGCTATTGTTGTTTTGGCTGTTGTCTTTTTTTTTTCTTTTTTTTTTTTTTTCTTTTCTTTTCTTTTACAATCTAAGGGAAAAGAGGTTAGTGCTCCTGACTAAATAGGCAGGTATTACATGTTTTAAAAATTCTTACAGTTAGAAATCACTGTCTTAATGCAGTAATAATGTTGACAGGTCAGAAGAAACAGAAAGCTTAAACATGAGGTTAGCTTAGAGGAAGTGGGGAAGAAAGAGAAGATGTTATGGGAAGAGAGTGCCAATTTGATAGAACTTCCTGGCTTCCTTCTTCAGGGTTGCAATTTTTACTGTCCCTTTTGTAGGATGAGGACATTTTAAGCTAATTGACCTTCTTTTAAAAAAAAAAAAATATATATATATATATATATATATATATATATATATATATATATTATTGATTTATTTTTTTTTTTTTACAGAGAGGAAGAGAGAGGGATAGAGAGTTAGAAACATCGATGAGAGAGAATCATTGATCAGTAGCCTCTTGCACACCCCGTACTGGGGATGTGCCCACAACCAAGGTGCATGCCCTTGGCCAGAATCGAACTTGGGACCTTTCAGTCCCCAGGCCAATGCTCTGTCCACTGAGCCAAACCGTTTTCGGCTAATTGATCTTAATGGACAAAATACTATTGTGTTTATGTATGTGGAGAGAGAGATTCAACTAGCAAGTCCCTTATATGAATTATCTCATTTAATTCTCATCACAATCCTTTAAAGTGGGTTGGCCTCATTTATTCAAATGAGGAAAATGAAACTTTGAGCAGTTGAATAAGTTTTGCTCCAGTTTACACACACAGTAAATGACAGGGCCAAGATTCGAACCCCAGCAGCCTGACTGCCATCCCTGCTCTGAACTACTGTGTGATGCTAATTCTCTTCTTGTGACTGAGAGCGCAAGAGAGTCCTGCCACTGGTTTCTACTTGAGTGAAATATTCGTTTGTCCTTTGCCGCTGAGGCCTTCAGGGTGTTTAAACTCTGGGTTTTTCAGAGAAAGCACCTTGAACAAGGAAGAGGCAGGGCTGTGAATCATGACCTCTTTGTCCAGAAGAGCTCAAGGCCTTGGAGGTAAAATGTTTACAGTAGCTAATTGGTCACACAGTTCTATGCTGGGAAGATGTGAGGATGAATCAATCCCAGCATTCTGCCCAGAAATGCTTCCCTAAAGTCAGGACCCTGCTACATTCCTAACAGCCCTCTTTTAATTAAAATCCCTGAAGGTTAACCCTGGTCTGCAGATCTGTCTCTGTACTGATGTGTGCGGTGGTCAATCATGTCAAGTGGTATTTTTCCCCCCTCTGTGTCATCCGTCAGTGCAAGCCACCCGCTATTGATTATTTTCAGAAGTAAACACACTTTGTTGTCCTTATCCTGAGAAGCCAGGGAAGGGTGAGAGGAGGTTTTGAAGGGGAGTGTTTCCGTCATCCTTGAAGATGAGCTCAAGCAAAAACCCAGTAGGGCATTTTTAAATGTCCCAATCAGAATACCAGTATGAAAACTGGCTGATTTCAATAAATAAGAAAAAGAACTGGAAAAGAAATTAAAAAAACCTCAACGAAATTTAGCATCACTACCTGCTTCGCCTTTCCTGGCAGTTTTGAAATTTTGTTGAGTAGGTTCTAATGCATTCTTTTTTTTTTTTTTAATTTATTTTTTTCAGTTAGAGTTCATGTGCAATAGTATATTAGTTTCAAGTGTACAACCATGTTGATTAGACATTTATATAACTTACAACGTGATCACCAAAATATAGGGCATTCTTCATGTTTAATTATTGTTATTTTATAGCAAATACATGGCTAAGTTATCACATGCTCTTACCTTCCTATCTGATTAAATTTACCTCCTTCCCTCTCCTAGTTCTGTAAAACAAAGAGATCTGCTGTACACAGACACCAGTTCCCTGCCATTGCATAATTTCATGGGGAAAAAAGAGAAAGAAACAAAAATGCATGAATTTCAGGGTTTGGTTTCTTGCAAACAGATACATGTACACATGGGTGTGAGCATATGTGCCTGTGTGTACAGCTTGCTTTCCTGATTAATTTAAAAGGCATTTGTGAGAGAGGTAGTCAGTAGTCATAAAGGATAAAGAACTTACTTTTACTCGAGAGGATGCTATTATAATCCCCCCCCCCCCTTTTTCTTTTTGTCTAAGTGTGGTTCTTTTTTATTTTCAGGGCTATGAGGGCTCTCTTATAAAGCTCACATCTAAGCAGGTAAGAATTTTAAACTTGGATATTCATGGTCACTTCTACAATAAGTTTGAATTGACTTTCTTCAGGAATATTACTAGGGCTCAACATTCTTTATTCCCATAAGGATTTTATTTTGTTGTTGTAGCTTTAAAAGATAAGAGTGATACTGGTTAGGAATTAGCACAGGAAAATGGCTTGTAATTCCATAGTCTTCAGCTAGGATGTCTGGGACTAACCCCAAGGAAGACAACTATAATGCATCCAGCATAGTTATATTGGGGTTTATTTGTATATTCAAAAGTAATTATTATCCACATTCACTTTTATTCCCAATTCTTTCCTGTTTGTGTGTGTGTGTGTTTTAATAAGGTTAAACAGGCAGCCTTTCACAATCGGTATGAGTATCTGGTGATGAAGAATCATGTTCTCTCTCAAACCCCGAATGGAGGTGGTAATCAGTAACCCTGGTAGTTCCTTCAAACTTCTTAAAATTTTCAGCTGTATGCTTTTTCCCTCTAATGCTGAGCACTCAGCATGCTCACCTCCCAATCACTTTTTGACACTCAGTGGGGTTTTCTCTGGTTCATCAGGAATAAGCTATGTTGCAAGTATCCTTCTGGACTAAAAGATACTGAGTCCAAAGGGATTATGACCCTTTTCTCTTCAGTTGGAACATTATGGGATTTGCCATGGAAATGTTCATCTGTAATTTTGATCACGCAGTGAGAGTACGAGCTTTTATCATTGTGTCATTGTAGTCCTTGCACTGACTGTGTACCAGAAGGTGATTTGGTTCTCTTTCTACTTAAAAAGATGAAGAAACTGAAGGACATTGAATTAATTGAGAAAAGTAGAATCTCTTGACCCAAGTTTTCCTCTATTCCCTTGTTCACTGCTGCTCACCTACCAACCCCTTCTAGATTATTTTATGATTCTCTAACACCCCAGCTATATGCCCTTAAAGAACCACACTCACAACCCCTTTGATTCGTGTTAGAAATTTAGCTAAACCACTGAGTCATGATTCTTCTGGACTGGCTTTCTTATTTCCACACAAATGCCTGTGGTCATTTCTTTATCTTAGCTCTTCACTTTGACATCACCTTTGACCCAGAAAAGTAGATATCCCCTGATTTTTTTCCCTTCATATTTCTTTTTCTTTCCTCAGCCTGTAGGTTTTGTGAGTTTTGACAGTCGCTCAGAAGCAGAAGCTGCGAAGAATGCTTTGAATGTGAGTACTCGTGTAATCATTGGGGAGTTTCCTTATGAGGTGGTGGGAAATAGTAGAATCTCAAATGGAAGGAATATGACTTCACAATCCAACAGGAAAGGATTCATCAATTTAATGAATCCTCTAAAAAGAGTTTTCCCCCCTAGAATTGTGGTCAGATGTGCAAACTATTCAGTAACTTTGCTTTATTCTAGCTTTTGCTATAAGGTTCAAAATACCTGATAATGTCTTATTTTAGTTTAGTCATGTCCCATGGGGGTGTACAGCTTAGTTTGGCCATCACTGTGCTCTCAAAGGTAAGCCTAAGCCAAGAAAACATTTTAAAAAATCAACTTGGCTTTTCTTATTTTATGAGGTTTTATTTTAGGCATGTGGCTTTTTATTTTTAAACAGGTCATTGTCATTATCCTGACTGATGAAAAACTTGTGTATGTGGCTTTCCTGAGAGGCACACTGCATTGGGATATAAGTGAAAATAAACTGTAATTGAATAGACATAGCTATATTTGGTTTGTTAGGTATCTTGTCTGCCATATGTTACGAAGCATTTCCCAGTTTTACCTTAGTAAATACTTTCCCCCTTTGGTATGTCGAAAAACAAAACAACTTAAGGGAACCAAGCTGAGAGGATGTGGAAAGAAGCCAATTTAATTTGGTCCAGATGCTGAGAGCAGACCCTCAGGTGAGGAGTCTCGGTGAAAAGCTTGGCTCCATCCTGCTCCGGGCAGTTGGCCTAAGCAGCTGTGGATGAGGGTTGATTAATGTGGCCAGAAGTGTCCAGGGTGCTTCTTGAAAGGAAACTGGTAACTTAACTAGTTGTTCTCTGGGTGTCATGGTAAAACTTCTGTGAGCTTATCACTGGCCTCTGTTTTGCTTTAGAGTCTACCAATACCCTGCCAGTTGCTCTCCTGAGCTCATGGATGCTAAGACAAACCACCCTGAGGACGAGCTGTAAAAAAGACCCGATGTCCCATTGACTTGGTGGCCCAAGAGAAAGGGGGTCAACATAACAGTGTCATTGTGACACACTCTTGAGAGGTTTTGGGCTTTGGGAAAAAATTAATACAGCCCCAGAAGAAATAATTTGCTTGTTATTGTTGGACTTTGATGAAAACATACAGGAACGTCTTCGGAATCCAAGAGTTTCCAAAGAGCTTAGAATTTTTCTGGATTTGGATAAATGACCTTCTGGTTAAAACAAAGGCTCACTTACCCTGTCCTCTCCCGCAGAACAAAATGTAAACCAGTTATTTATTGAGTACCAGTGGTACACACTAAAGCAAAGTGGATAGCTGGATATTTTTACTTAAAAATTATTTCATGATTTTTCTATTCTATAGATGCAACCAGAATTTTCTCATAAAAAGAAATTTTTAACTCAAAAATTAAACCAAAGTTCTATTTAAGCAGTGTTTTCTTTCATTCTAACCAGGTGACATCTCTCTAAATTCAGAAATATTTTAGGTTCTTCAAAGTTATGTTAGATGACATTTTTACCAGGTTCTTTTCATTGTTCTTACAAAGGAAGTAACAGCAGTTGAAACTTGCTCACAGAATGAAGTCTACATTGCCTTCCTTTATCTTTGCTAGGTATATGAAGGTGTCACTGACCCTCTGTCTGAAAAACAGCAGGCTTTTATATAGTTAGTTACCTCTCTCTTCTGACTTAAGGCAACATTCTCTTATGAGCTAGGTTATTGAATGGTCATAGTCATGTGATTTCTTGCCTTCTAAACAAAGTATAGCAATATAAATTCAAATTTTCTTGGTGCCTGAAGGTTATATAGTTTAAAATAACAGGTATTGAGCTATGCTGTAACATAACGATAGAGATATTTAAGTCCACCCCTATGCCAAATGGCTCCAGCTCATTTGCTTTCTTGTCCTGAGGTCTGGTTTTAGGTTCTTCGTGTGCTCAGCTCTTCTTTTTCACTGGCAATAAGCCTTCCTCTAGCAGCATCCTCTCACTAGTCATTAATTTTGTTTGTTGCTCATATATTAATAACTTGGAAAGAACTCCAAGCAAAGCAGGTCTAATTCTGTCCTGTTCTGTGGACTTTAGGGTTACTGTTAATATTTACCTGAGGAGTATTAAACCTTAGCTTTCTTCTGCTTAGAAGCTGTCTTGTGAGTATAGGGCATATATTGAGCTCCTAGTTGACCTCTTTCTCAGTGTTTTAAACTTTTAAGCATAGATTATTAGAGGTCTTTGTAGCTTAGAAATCACCTTATTGTTACAGTTGGGGGAACAGACCTAGAGAGAATGGCTGCTACCAATAGAAGTAGGCCTCTCGTATCTTAGTCCTGGTGGCATTGACAGGCTATTTAATTCATGCTATCTAGGACAAATGGTCGTGGTCATGTTTGGTGTGTGACTATGGAGCAAGGTGTCATCTCTTTGGAGAGAGAATGGGACCATCTATATATATAAAAGCCTAAGTGACTGTTCAACCGGTAGCTATGACATGCACTGACCACCAAGGAGCAGATGCTCAGTGCACAGGCATGGAAACATGGAACAGACTGATGAATCTCAGAGGGAAGAGGGAGGAGGGAGGATGGGAAGAGATTAACCAAAGATCTTAAATGCATACTAGAGGCCTAGTGCACAAATGCTCCAGTGGGGACCCTCAGCCTGGCCTGCAGGGATTGGGCCAAAACCGGCAGTCTGACATCCCCTGAGGGGTCCTGGATTGCAAGAGGGCACACAGGGCAGGCCGAAGGAACCCCACAGGTGCACAAATCTGTGCACTGGGCTTCTAGTTTAGGATAATACATTGTATCATGAAGCTGACACATCTCTATGTGTTCAATATATCATGCTTGTTTTCAGGGTCATCTTTTCTAATTAGTGGATTAAAAATATATGATGCTAACAGCTATTATATTTCTCCTCGGGTCTTTTGTCCAGGCAGTTCTCTTAAATGCTTTTCCTCAAATTTCTTTGGGGGGAAATTCATTTTGTAATGTTTTCTTTGATTGTCCTATTAAGAAACTTAAACTTCAGTTCAGTAAATCCCTCCATATGGAATAGTTGAATAGTTGATAGTATTATGAACCACTTCTCCAGGTTGGAGAGATTATTTTCTTGTAATGATTTCTGTCTTGGTTACTCTCTGATTCAATTATTAGTATTAGTAATTAGTCTTCTCTCATAATGACTGATTATTTAATCCATTTATTTTATTTTTTGTATTATGCTCCAGTCAATTTAATAATTTATGGAAAAGCTCTGATTGAATTGAGTGGCAACATTGAGTTGTATCAGGGTATAACTCCTATCTTCTAAATTAAGTACTGTAAATTCCCAAATTAAGCTAAAAATAACCCAAACCCAGGCTTCCCTTCAGGTTATCTGTGTTCCCATTACTCCTCATGGTTAGAAACCCTGTTTATTTTTTAAACCGGCAGCAAAGTATCTGACCTATTCTTCGTCATCCACATACATTCGTAATTTCTGTACCAGCAGTTTTCCATTTTCCATACTAATAGAAGCGGGAGACGAAAACCTAAAGTATCTAACTGTCTTTATGATTTGTTTATAATTTAAGAACGTAGATTAAATACGGAGTTAACCTGGTGAGTAAAAATCTTATTTTTGAAAATTCTAAGATGAAACACAGGAAGCAGCGTAGGTCTGAGGATAAAGACCCCGAGCAGAGGTGAGATTGTCATTTCCGGCTATTCCTACCAATTGTAAAGGCCCCGTTATTGCTGCTGTTGCCTAGGTGACATCGTCTCTGACTATGAATAAAAATGATTATTAGTTAGCACTTCCGATCAGCAGGCTCATCGTACTCCTTGCTTGTGTACGGTTCCTTAGTGAACATCATCTTACACCGGTACTTGGGAATTGCTCATATGAAGTACTTGAAAAGATTGTGTGTAAATTCTTGTGTATATGTGCCAATTGTTTTATATCTCTCCTCCCCTATTTCTAAATAGCTATTATTGGGGTGGGGGGGGTAGGTATTATATTAGGACTAGAGAAGTCTGATGTTATCAAACTATGTACTGCAAATTGTCTTAACTAACATTGCTTAGGCTAGCAGTACTTTGCTTTACTCTCAAACTAGACTCATTGATCTAAGTCAGCAATTTTTCAACCCTTTTCAACTCATTGCACACCTAAACTATTAGGTCTAGTAATAATTAATGTCGTTTTCTAATACTTTTTAAAATCGAATTTATTTAAACAATACAACAAAATTTAATCAACAATATAGTTGCCGTTGTTTTCTACTACTTGTGCCCAACGCTCAGGAAGCATTTTAATCCCTCTGTTGTAAAATTCTTGTGATTTTGATGCAAAAAATTCAGGCATTCTTCATTATTAATTTTTTTTCCAAGAAGAAAGTTTTGCAAAGAACGAAACAAATGATAATCGGAAGGGGCAATATCAGGAGAATATGCAGGTTGAGGGAGAACTTCCCATTCCAACTGGTGCAGTTTTTCAGCAGTGATTCTTGCAGTATGCGGTCGTGCGTTATTGTGGTGAAGAATTACGCCCTTCCGATTAATCAGCGCGGGTTCTTTTTCTCTTAAAGCTTGGGCTAACTTTCCAATTGGGCACTATACACTGCACTTGTAATGGTTTGGTTAGATGGTAAAAGTTCATAATAAAGAATTCCTTTAAAATTCCACCAAACACACAACATCACTTTTTTCGCATGCAAGTCAGGTTTTGGCGTGGGCTGCGGAGCCTCATTTTTGTCCAACCATTGAGGCCGGCTTTTCAAATTAACATACAGCACCCATTCTTCATCTCCGGTAACAATTTGCTCTAAAAACGGCAAACGGTTTTGACGAGAGAGGAGCGAACTGCAAATTGTGACTCTTTGATTATGGTTGTTGTCGGTCAACTCATGAGGAACCCATTTTCCAAACTTTTGGACTTTGCCAAGTGCACGCAATTGATTGGAAATTGTTTTTTGTGAACAATTTAAAGTTGTCGCAAGCTCTTGTTGGATAATTTGAGGATTTTGCACCAAAAGAGCTTGAAGAGCTTCTTGATCAAAATTGGACACACGGCCTCGACCACTCTTGTCATCTAATGAAAAATTTCCCTCGCGAAATTTCTCAAACCAACGCTGGCATTTTCTGGCGCTAACTGCATCTTGACCAAGAGCACTACAGATGTTTTTTGCAGCCTCACTTGCTTTTCTTCCTAATTGGAACTCGTAAAGCATGCAGTGCCGAATATGCTCTTCACCCGCCATCTTCTTAGCCCTAGTTTTGCAACAAAAACCAAACCAAACACAAACTTTTTCAAGCAAAACTTGTTAATTGCACTTCACACGTTCTGTAGATACCACGTGTTTGAAGGTTATGTCAATACAAGTCAACGCCAAGCAAGATTTTAAACGAATGTTTAAAAACGACATTAATTATTACTAGACCCATAATTACTTAAATTGTGCAGCACACCAAATTTTATTTATATATATATATATATATATTTTTTTTTTTTTGCTGATCTGACAAAAATAGGTATAATTTTGATTTGTTCACATTGGCTGTTGTCATTTTTATATTTGACAATCTAAGGGAAAAGAGGTCAGTGCTCCTGACTTAATAGTCAGGTTTTACATGTTTTAAAAATTCTTACAGGACATCAATAGAAAATTGTTGATCTAAGTCATCTCTAGTTATCATTGCACCCCAAATCCACTGAGTCCATTGACTCACATACTATATAATTTGCCCTTTAAAATTTTTTTTTCTTTTTTCACTTACAGTTGACATTAAATATTATATTAGATTTAAGTGTACAGCACAGTGGCGAGACATTTATGTAATTTATGAAGTGATCCCCCCCCGTAACTCTAATACCTACCTGACACCCTGCATAGTTATTACGATGTATAGTTTGCTCATTTAAAGTGTACAATTAAAATTTTTTGGTATGTTACATTATTTTTAGTTGTGATAAAATATAACAAAATTTGCCATTTTAATGATTTTTAAGTGTACAACTCACTAGCATTAATTACATTTACCATGTTGTACAACCATCGCCACTACCACTATCTATTTCCAATACTTTTTCATCAACCCAAACAGAAACTCTAACCATTAAGCTGTACATCCCTATTTTTCTTTCCATCTAGCTCCTGGTAACTTCTCATTGTTTTCTGTCTCTATCAATTTGCCTTTTATAGATATTAAAATATTTGTCCTTCTGTATCTGGCTTCTTTCACTTAGCATAATGTTTTCAGGATTCAGTATAGAATGTATGAAAACAACATTCTTTTTTTGGCTCAGTAATATTTCACTGTATGCATATAACACATTTGGTTTACCCATTCATCTGTTAATGAAATTAGGGGTTATTTCCACCAGTTATTTATCATTGTGAATAGTGCATTGTTGAACATTGGCATACGGTAGCTGTTTGACTAGCAACAATTTCTTTGACTATATACTTAAGGGAACATGAGTCATATGGTAATTATATTTTTAGCTTTTCAATAACCTTCAAACCATTCCATATTGTCTGTACCATTTTATATTTCCACCAGCTAAGTTATGAATGTTTCAATTTTTCCATATCCTCACCAATACTTGTTATTTTCTGTTTTTGTTTTTATTATAATGAAGCTAGTAGGAGTGAATTGATCATTGGAATCTTGATAAGAACTCCTGATTTCAGTAGTGGATTTGAGTTCTTCTGGTAACTCATGTGACTTAAAATGTTACTAACAAAAAGAAGCATTTAGAATTGTGATGGCAGTTCTAATTAATGGAACTATTGACCTTAAATATTTACCTGTTAATAAAAGAAGAGAGGGGAAAACCCAACCATTGGATGGTTCTTTTAATAAGATAAGATTTGCAGGCTGTATGTAAAAGAATGCAAAACTTAAGACATCAGAGAAAGGTATTTTCTCAAGGTCTATATAGATTTTGGAATAAAGAGATGAAAGCAATTGAAGAGGAAAAAAGCAACACAGCCTTAATAGTAAGTGGGAAATGAAGATGAATTGAGGATATATAATACTAAATTATTCCTTGACTAGAGGCCCGATGCACAAAGATTCATGCAAGAATGGGCCTTCTTCCCCTGGCTGCTGGCACTATCTTTGCTCCACCCAGAGCCACCTTTCCACCTTCCCATGATGCCCAGAGGCCCTGAATGGGTGGGGCTGTGTGGAACGCCTGCGTCTTCTCCATGGCAACAACATACGCGTCCCGCCCCCCGCCTCAGCACCTGCATATGCAAATTAACCCATCATCTTTGTTGGATTCATTTGCATGCCCACTCATGATTGGCTGGTGGGTGTTGTGAAGGTATGGTCAATTTGCATTTTTCTCTTTTATTAGTATAGATTATTGTAGAAATTTATTGATTCAACTGTATGCATGATAAAAATAAATTTTAGAAAAATATTAATTTGTAAGAAAGCACATTGAAAAGGTACTTGATAGTGTCACGTGTTGAAAAACAACTTATATAATCAGGAAAACTTCACTTTTTTCATTTCCATAAGTTTTTGGTATTGAGGTAAACAATATAGGTATTTACATCTCACTGATTCCAACCTTTCATATAATTTTAGTTTTGTTGAGTAGTTTGAGTTCTCCAAATGGTTGGGCATAATTAACTCGTTATTCCTATACAGGTTCCTCATCTGTGAAATAGGGGTATTGTTCACTTCCAAAGGTGTTAAAGGGAAACTACCAGGCAGAAACACTTGGAAGTGCTGTAATTATGAACCTATACCGTGAATAAACTTTTTTACTCCCAAGATACAGCCGTAAAGTGCTGATACAAATTCTTGAGTACAGAGGGACAGCAGGGCAGTTGAGACAGGTACTGGCCACACAAAGACGTTTGGCTTTGGTTTGACAGAGGTCTGGACAACAGTCTCTGTTTCCTGTATCACAGGTTTTCCTGGCAGGTTGTGCAAGTTAGGACTTTTGATCTTACTATTTGTACAGCTTGTGAGTTAGGTGAAGTATTTCCACTAAACAAAACCTTTTCCCAAACATAAGCATCAGATGGCTTCCGTCAGCTTTCCCCTCACCAGGCATCATGTCAGTATGGTGGGGTTTTTTTTGTTTTTTTGTTTTTGTTTTTTTTGTTGTTGTTGTTTTGTTTTTGTTTTTTACCAGTTTTTACATTTTCTCCCTACATTTCTCTTAGCCTGTTGCTCAGAGTGTTGAAGAGGCCTAATTAGTGTGATCCCAGCTGGGACTTTTGGATGGGGAATATGCAAGGCTGCCAGATGAGATCATGAGTCTGATCTAGTGTTTATCTGTTAAATCTGTTTGTAACTGCTTACTGTTGACTTGCAGAGTTTTAAGGCAGCCATTTGACGTCACCAGGCTGGGGACGGTGCCTGCGCTAGCACTGTGGCGCCATGATGCAGCGTGCTGGACTTCTCTTCTTCTCAGTGATTGCATGCCTTTTGGGGCTTGACAAGCATTTCAGTCCAGCTTGAAACAGGCCCCACACCCTGTGCTCTGATCTCTTTGTGATGGTCTTGCATTTTTGAATTGTTATAAAGCTTCTGTAGGAATGGTACGACTCGTAATTTTCAAGTTTTCCTGGAAAAAAGAAAAATGAAGGTGGATGTGAGGTATACGCTAAATTCCTAATTAGTGTCTTTGCCTTAAGAAAAGTAGGTTAGCCGAAACCGGTTTGGCTCAGAGGGTAAAGCATTGGCCCACGGACTGAAAGGTCCCAGGTTCAATTCCAGTCAAGGGCATGTACCTTGGTTGGGGGCACATCACCAGTGGGGATGTGCAGGAGGCAGCTGATCGATGTATCTCTCTCATTTATGTTTCGAACTCTCTCTCTCTCCCTTCCTCTCTGTAAGAAAATCAATAAAATATATTTAAAAAAAGAAAAGTAGGTTATTTATATCTGTTTAGCATCCACATAGGAAACTATAAGATACAATGCTAGTAAAAGAAATCCTAAGGAAGTTGGAGAAAGAATAGTAGCCAAAAATGTTAGCATCATCCTTTCCCCCAGGAAATGGACAGAAAGAACCACAAGTTCTCACACATAAACCAGTATGTATTCCAGTGGCAAGTACAAGTGGAAATCTCAAGTTCACCCAGCTCTTCTATAGGTAAAGTAGTTCACCAAATATTACATGTGAAACTGCCCTCAGACTTGGTAATTTTGCCTTTTTTGAAGGATCTACTTTTTAAAACTTAACTAGATTCCCTTTTTGAAGAGAATCTCATATTGACTCTGCCCTATTTCCGGTTTTTCTTCAGGTATTTCAGAAATGCTGAGAATCTTTTTGCCCTTATTGTAAATGAAAGTTAAAAGTGTAGTTAGTGTTTGAGGAACATGAAATGCGAAGAAGTGACGTATTTGCTAGAATTCCTTTTACTAAGAAGCCACGCCAAAAATCTTAAAACCAAAGATCTCCGCTCTCTAGGTCATCCACATTGCTGATTGCTCTGCAGTGTATCACATTGTGGCTCCTAAAACTCACTGTCTTTGTTGTAAATTCAGTCTTTTATTTATTACTGGATGATCATAACCATCATTATGACTAGGGCCAAGAGAGCTCCCATTGGCCTAATGTCTCTGATTATCTACTTGGATTTGAACTTGTGGTCCACAAAGCTGAAACCCTTGGTCTTATTCTGTAATTGGAATGAATTCGAACATTTTCGAGTCTTAGAACAAGTCTTAAGGAGTGGGAGTGGGTCTTATCTCCCTTAAAGCAGAATAGGGTACATTGAGAGAACATTAATTATTGTATTCTTATTTCCTTACAAGTATATACAGTATGAGGTATTTTCTTCATTTATACTTAAATGTAAACTTTTCTTGTTTTAATAGACATTTAATAAATATTACACGAAGCCTTAGCTGGTTTGGTTCAGTGGATAATGCATAGGCCTTCAGACTGAAGCGTCTCTGGTTCAATTTGGGTCAAGGACACATGCCTGGGTTGCGGGCTCAAATCCCCAGTGTGGGCCATGCAGGAGGCAGCCAGTCAATGATTCTCTCTCATCATTCATGGCCACCACAGGATGGCCAGCAGGGGAGGGCAGTTGGGAGGGACCAGGCCTGCAAGGGAGGGCAGTTGTGGGCAATCAGGCCAACAGGGGAGGGAAGTTGGGGGCAATCAGGTTGACAGGGGAGCAGTTAGGCATCAATCAGGCTGGCAGGGAAGTAATTACGGGGTGATCAGGTTGGCAGGCAGAAGCGGTTAGGGGCAATCAGGAAGGCAGGCAGGCAAGCAGTTGAGAGCCAGCAGTCCTGGATTGTGAGAGGGATGAGCAGTCGGACATCCCTTGAGGGGTCCCAGATTGGAGAGGGTGCAGGTTGGGCTGAGAGAGACACATCCGCTGTGCACAAATTTCATGCACTGGCCTCTAGTTAAAAGATAGGACAATTCTAGTGAACATAATTTGATTAATTTAGGATCTTAAAAATAATAAAATTTGCTATAAAAGGCCAATACTTATAGAATATAAACCATGAAATATATTTTAAGACAGAGTTCATCTTCTAAAAATGTAGTGATAAGTTTCAATAGAGAACATTTTGAAAAATTGGTACATTGAGTAACCCGGACAGTGCAAAAAACAGTGTAAGTTTTATTTTCTAGCTGTTGTGGAGCAAGTTAATTTAATATATTTTTTTTAGTCTTCACCCAAGGATATTTTTCCATTGATGTTTAGAGAGTGGAAGGGAGGGGGAGAGGCAGAGAGAGAGAAACATCAATTGGTTGCCTCCCACATGCCCCCTGACCAGGGCCAGGGATTGAGCCTGCAACCAAGGTACATGTCCTTGACAGGAATCAAACTTGCAGGCCGATGCTTTATCTATTAAATTTTTTGTTTGTTTTGTTTTATTGTTTTAAAGATTAATGTTTTAAAATTAAAAGGTCAACATAATGTCCCCAGAAAATGTAGTTGGGTCAAAAATTTTTGTTGAAAACTCATAACTAATGGCTCTCTTCTAATCATTTTAATTCATTTTGTCCTTTAGAGTAAATCTGGAAATGTATTATGGGAAATGAAAATAAGTTTAAAAAGAAAGGCATTTACATCACATTCTCAAGCAGAAATTTTATAACAAATGAGCAAAAACAGACAACTATAAAGCCATTTCAAAAATCAGAATAAAATTTAGAATTCTCAATATTACAGCATAATTTTTCATAGAATTTTGGTTTGCATTTAGAATGTCAATGTAATGTACAAATAAAGGACTACTGAGTAGAAGGCAGAAGTGATTATTCAAGGTTACATACAGGTCATGGATACACTTCAATGAAAAAAAACAACCAGGCTGATTACACATCTTAGAATTCTAAATAAGTGAGTGACAAAACTAATGGTGGGTAGGCTTTTAGGCTTAGGGACATCCTAGGTAACTATAGTAGAAAGATGACTTTTCCAACACTACTGTGTCTTGTTGGTTTTGTCTGTAGCAGTGTTCACCAAACTGAAAATATACAATACCTTAATACAATCCTCAAAACCACTGATGCTAAAAATGCACTGTATATTTTATGTATTAGGGTCGTTTTATGTATTTGTGCACATCATAAGTGTTAGTGTGTTTGTACCTGTGAAAAGGTATTAAATCTCTAAGTTCAGGCTAAGAGGGAGAGCAAGGAAAATTTCTTGGTAACAGATTATGTCTAGGGGGCTTTCTGGTCAAAGGCAAGGTAATAATGGTGTTAAGAGTCAAGCTGCTCAAATTCACATCTAGGTTCTGCTACTGATTTTTTCATTTAATTTACACTTTTTTTATTATGAACATTTTATGTTTATTAACTATTTGTATTTTCTTGTGAATGATCTCCCTAGGGGCCCAGTGCATGAATTCATGCACCTTAAAAGGAACTGTGGACCATGAGCTGCATTAGGCTCAGGGGTGGGTCTTGGCCAATCCTCCGTGGCCCCACCTGGGCCCTCCCACTACGGCCCCTGGTCCCTGTCTGTCTGCAGCTCCATTCCAACTGCTGGAGCTCCCACACGCTGATGGTGCCAGCCCTGCCTGCACCTGCTGAAGGCACAGAGCAATTGGGGCTGGCACCAGCAGTGGGTGCAAGCAGCAGCGAGCAGTGGGCAGAACTGTGGTGCGTGGGAGCAAAGAATTTTCAGTTATCACCAGAGGCTTACCCAGATGACAGGGACTGGCATCCTGCCTTGGTCTGGCACCCCCTTGACCCCTTACCTCCACCCTAGGCTGCCGCCCACCATGGTCCATCCATGCCCCCTGGTAGTCAGCACACATCATAGCGATCAGTTCGATTGTTGCGTTTGTTCTGCTGTCGGTCTATTTGCATATTAGTCCTTTATTAGATAGGATTAGCATTGTAAATATTAATGACTTTTCCAGATTTTCCTCTTTTTAATTTTTTAAAAACTTATTTTTGCTTCGGCTGTGTGGCTCAGTTGGTTGGAACATCATCTCATACACCAGAAAGTTTTCGGGTTTGATTCCTGATCAGGATGCATGTCTGGTTGACGGTTTAGTCCCTGATTAGGGCTCTGAACTAGCAACCTAGAAAGCAACTGGTCAGTGTTTCTTTCTCATCTCTCTCTCCACCTCCCTCCTTCTCTCCCCCTCTCTTCCCTCTCTTTTTCTCTCTCCAAAACCAATACACATAACCTTGTGTGAGGATTTTTAAAAAATTAATTTTCAATTACAGTTTACATTCAGTATTATTTTATATTAGCTTCAAGTGTACAGAACAGTGGTTAGACAATCATATATCTTACTGAGTATTCCCTCCAGTATTTCTAGTACTCACCTGGCATCATACATAGTTTTTACAATGCATAGTTTTTACAATGTTAATGACTATATCCCCTATGTTATACTTTATATCTCGGTGACTTTTGAAACTACCAATTGGAACTTTTTAAAAAATTAATTATTTATTTTTCAGTTATAGTTAACATACAATATTATATTAGTTTCAGGTGTACAACCCAGTGATTAAACATTATATAATTTACTAAGTGATCATCCCAATAAATCTTGTACCCATCTGACACCACATACATCATTATCCCAGTATTATTAACTATATTAAAGTCATGAGAACTATAATTCTCATGACTATTTTTTGACTACCAATTTGTACTTCTTAGTCTTTTCACTCTTTCATCCCATCCCTAAACCCCTCTGGCAACCATCAGTCTGTTCTCTGTGTTGATGAGTCTGTTTCAATTTTATTGTTCTTTAGATTCCACCTATAAGTGGAATCATATGGTATTTGTCTTTCTCTGACTCACTTACTTCACTTAGCGTGATACTCTCCAGGTCCATTCATGTTTTTGCAGATGGTAAGTGTCACTTACTGATTTTAGGCTCTTCTCTGAGGCTCAGTTTTCCTCCTATTGATAATATTTCAATGGTTAAGAGTAGGGGTGTCGAACTCAATCAGAGAAGGGGCCAAAATCTAAAATCCAGCCTAAATCGCGGGCCGAATGGTTTACTGAACAGTCATAAACTGTCATTGTGATGGAAATGCAGCGGAGTGCAGTGATGACAGCGTAGTGCGGGCCACATTGCAAGGCCTGGCGGGACGGATTTGGCCCGCGGGCCTTGTGTTTGACACATGTGGTTAAGAGGATCAAATTAATTAGATAAGTATTTTTAAAGCGATTAGTACTCAGTAAACGGTAAAAAATCTAATTGATGGTGATGATAACTTTCACAAAGGATTCCTAAATCCCCTTCCCTATAGACTGATTATATGTAAAAATATAGAGAACACCAAATTCTACTGGGTTCTGAGTACTTCTAAGCATTGATTTGTATTATAATATAATTAATGGTATACTGACTAAGTAGTTCTTTCTTGGAGCTTTTCAGGGAAACAAAGTTATAAATGTCCTTAATATTCTCAAGCCTTCTAAATATAGAAAGCCCAGCAAACACACCTGCATCTCTCATGTATTCTATCCATTTAATCATGCGCCTGCCTTTCTCTCTTTCGGATTCCCCTTGAATTGACTTAAAACCAAAGACTCCTACATCCATTCTGTTTAAGTTGTTTTATCAGCTAGTGAGTTTCCTTAGAATTTATCATCTAAACAATCTTTTTCATAGAGGGAGAAATTCAGCCTCAGCTTTGTAAGTGGCTTAGAGGGGATGCATTGGAGAGGAGGAAGAGTGCTGATTGAAATGGCTCAGAGGTGAGATCCATTTTGACTCACTTTGTTTTGGCTCCTTGTGAAGCACAGGAAGTACTTTGTAGTGAACTTCCCAAATTTAGATATCACTGTTTACATTCTTTTCAAATAACTTGTATCTGAGCCCCAGATTTTTGTTCGGAAAGAGCTTGCAAGCCATGTGATGGTCTGTCCTTGAGTTCTTTTAAAATAGGTTTAAGGAACAAATGCTACCCCTTTTCCTTATTTCTATATATTTAATGCATTCATCAGAAAACAGATTTCCTATCCATGTGTTGATTTATCTATAGTGATGTTAATTATTGACTTTGAGAGCCAAGTAAATAATTTCTTGGTGTATTTGGCACTTGTTTTTATATTGAGTAAAGTTGAGAATATAAAGCAGTTGACATCTAAAATATTTTAAATTTAGCACCTTTTTTAAAGAATTGCCATTATCCTGTTATACAGATTAAAAATCAATAATTAGAATACACATTCTTTTTATTTCCTCTTGACATTTAACTTAAGACTAACTTTAATATTAAGATTTGACATTAAGATGACCTGAACTTGATTGTACATGCACAAATGCGGAGATTCCACTAGATTCTGTTGGGAAGTGGGGTGTTCAGCACTGAAGAGCTGGCAAGCAGAAACAGGGTTGTTAAGCCGAAACCGGTTTGGCTCATTGGTAGAGCGTCGGTCTGCGGACTGAAGGGTCCCAGGTTCGATTCTGGTCAAGGGCATGTACATTGGTTGCGGGCACAACCCCGGTATGGGGTGTGCAAGAGGCAGCTGGTTGATGTTTCTCTCTCTTCGATGTTTCTAGCTCTCTCTCTCCCTTCCTCTCTGTAAAAAAATCAATTTTATATATATATATATATATATATATATATATATATATATATATATATATATAAATTAATTAAAAAAAGAAAGAAAGAAACAGGGCTGTTAAAATATACTAGGAGACTTATTGTGGCCCGTGTCTAATCTATAAATGGAAATCTTGTAAAATGATTTTGGAAAGTTTAGGCAACTGTCTTTTTTCAATTGCAGTGTCTGTTTATATCAGCACTGTTTTTCCTTTCCTCTCTACCCCCATATCTTTTTCCTCTTTTACACCAGTCACTAATAATGACTCCAAGTAAACTTTACAAAATGATCCTTAAAGCTTATACAGAAAGTTAAGATGGGTCCTCATGATCTAACAAATGCTGAATGCTAAAAGAAGAGTGTGCTAAATGCACTTTCTTAGCCCGTCTACATCACAAGTAAGACTTATTCTTTGTATGCTTTTCTACATAGATACAAGAAATACTTGGTTTTATAATTGAGACTTTATATTGCACAGTGTTAATCATTCAACATATCTCAGTTCATTTTGTATTTTCACAATACATACATACATTGTCTTTGCCTGGCATGTACCTAATATGTGTTGAATACAGAAGTAGGTCAGTCGCCTTATTTTTAATAATTAGAAGATGAGTGTGTAATTATGTATAACTAGAGGTCTAGTGCACAAAATTCATGCACGGGTGTGTGTGTCCTCAGCCCAGTTTGCACCCTCTCCAAACTAGAACCCCTCGAGGGATGTCCAACTGCCTGTTTAGGCTCGATTCCTAAATGGGCAGTTGGACATCCCTCTCATAATCTAGGACTGCTGGCTCCCAACTGCTCACCTGCCTGTCTTCCTGATTGATGCCTAACTGCTCCCTTGCCAGCCTAACTGCCCTCCCCTGCTGGCCATCTTGAGGCTGCCATCTTGTGTCCAAATAGTGGTAGCCGTCTTATGTGTTGGAGTTATTGTCAATTTGCATATTACTCCTTTGTTAGATAGGATAGAGGCCTGCTGCATGGGTGGGGGCCAGCTGATTTGCCCTGAAGGGTGTTCTGCATCAGGGTGGGGGTTCCCTTGGGATATGGGCAGCCTGGGCAAGGGGCCTGTGGTGGTTTGCAGGCCAGCCACGCCCCCCCAGTGACCCAAGTGGAGGCCCTGGTATCTGGGATTTATTTATCTTCTATAATTGAAACTTTGTAGCCTTGAGCAGAGGCCTGGGCTGGCCAGAGTGTCCAGGAAGCTTGGCTTCCTCCATTGCCAGGGAAACCCAAGCCTTTTGCTCACTCAGTGGCCACAGCTATCTTAGTTGGGTTAATTTGTATACTCACTCCTGATTGGCTGGTGGGCATGGCTTGTGGGTATAGCAGAGGTGTGGTCAATTTGCATATTGCTCTTTTATTAGATAGGATAACTCTTTTCCTCAAAGTTTCAACACCATCCTTGAAACTTAAGCTTCAACATCAGTAACCTTTTTTATTTTTAGAGGACTTGTGTTATCATCTACAAATGAGCTTTTGGATATGTGATTAGTAAGTATCTAAAAACTCATTTCTTCCCAGTTTAATCTTGAGTTTTGTAAATTACACAAAGCTGTATGAGCACATAGGTAACCTTATGAATGAAAGTGATGGTCTCAATTTTGCCATCCATAGGAAAAGAGATTTAAGTGATTGCTGTTGTTGTAATTGATAATAAACAACCTTGCCTTTTCATTAGATACTCTTTGTGATTAAAGATCTATATTTTCTATACTGGCTCGATTTAATAATATAGACTATAGCTAAGAATATGGTTGTGATTTCTTATGTTGTTAAGTTTTTTTTTCTTTGGTCCCAATCTAGCTGATTTAAAACCATAATCTGGACTTTACAAAAGAGCTGACTATATACCCTAGAAATTATTCACGTGTTCACATTGACAGAACATGTTTTATTTAATTTTATTTATTTTGTTAACCCTCACTTGAGGATATTCTTCATCGATCTTTTTAGAGAGAGGGAAAGACAGAGAAAACAATTGATATAAGAGAAACACATCGATTGGTTGCCTCCTGCATGTGCCCCAACCAGGGCCCGGTCCAGGTAGAGGCCTGCAACCAAGGTATGTGCCCTTGACTGGAATCAAAACCGGGACCTTTGGTCTGCAGGCCGACGCTCTATCCACAGAGCCAAACTGACTGAGGGCCAGAACATATTTTCTATTCGGCATTTCTTTAGACTGTCAGTTTAATGTCTGAAAGCTCTGCTGTGAAGCCATACGGCTTTGGACAAGTACAGGGAAGTACTTGGTTGTGGCAGATCTTCTTTCTTTGTTGTTTTCCCAAGTAAGTGAAATTAGCTGCCAAATTCTGGGGTTTCACTGGTGCCCATTGGAATGACAGACAGCACATTAGAATGTCATGAGTCAATATTTCGCTGAGGACCCAAAGGGCTTTTCAGGGTCAAAAACCATTGCTTAGGAACCACTTCCTTTTAAGCTTTCATGGTGAGAGCCATTTGTTGGGGTACCTTTATTTGGCAGGTAACAGGAGTATAAGGCAGTCATGCAGCTGCTACCTTTTATCCCTGAGAAGGGGGCTGCTTATAGGTATATTCATTGTCCAAAGATGAGACATGAGAGGCGGTGTCAGGTCTGTATAATGAAGGGACTGCTGGCTGCACCGGCCACATTTGGTATTTGTGTGTTCAGGATTCTAAGAGATTCCTTTGTCCCTCCCGGAACAGTTGAGTCCTGTTTACTTTCCAAGTAAAAAGGTTAAACATCAGGATTCCCGAATGAAAGAATACCACCTGCACTCTGACCTGTTTCTTTCCACATAATACCACTTATTTCAGAGCATCAGTACGAAGTATTGCTTTGATGGGTCACTGACCATGCTTCACGTGGAGACATCCCACACCCTTCCTGACACTGTCAGGGCCCAGGTCTCTCGCATTCTCTTAGGACAGTTTGAGAAGATGGCGGCAGGAGTTTAAATAACCATGCCCTCGCAACCTTTTGGAAAATAAACTCTGTTTGACTCCTATTCTGTTGACATGTTAAAGACTGAGTTTATAGCTGTTTCAAAGCCCCTGTCAGGAATTTATAGTCATCCTATACAAAGCAGATTCTCCCAGGGCAGCGTGGCTGTGTACACAAGGGGTGGCTGGCTAGCGAAAAGTATACTTTCATGAAGAAGAAATAAATTTAGCTGGGATGGTCAAGTCAAATGAAGACCCAGATACCTCTGAAGTGCTTCTCCCTAATTCTCCTGCAGAGTGAACCCAGTCTCTGCACTTCTGTACCAGCCAGTCCCCCTAAGAGCTACCCAGGCTCTGCGAAGCAGCGGAAGTGGGGGAGAAGCGGGACGTGCTTCAGGTCCTTTGTTTGGCAGGTGCCAGGAGGATATCCTCCCGGGGCGGGAGAGGAAACCAGGTGGAATGAAAGGATTCCCTGGCACCAGCTCAGACAGCAGCTCCAGAGGCCACTGCTTCAGCACTCCATCTGGGGCAGTGGTCGGCAAACCGCGACTCGCGAGCCACATCGGTTCTTTGGCCCCCTGAGTGTTCTAACGCCACTTCAAAATAGACTCGCCCAGGCCGAAAACCGACTTCTGGGCACGGGCCACGAAGTTCCAATCGCACTGTACGTGCGCGCTCGCATGTGCTATTTTGTGGAAGAGCCACACTCAAAGGGGCCAGAGAGCCACATGTGGCTTGCGAGCCGCGGTTTGCCGACCACTGATCTGGGGGATTCTCAGAGCCGAGTATAACTCTCATCTCTTTTATAAGCCGTAGAAGCACCTTTGCATAAGGTCCAAAGGAGAAACCCATCTCAGTTCATGTTTAATAAGCAGCTCCTTCCTTAGCTGATGAGCGCGGGACCACAGGAGCATCTGTCACAGGTCGACCTCAATCTAACCATTGGCAAGAAGAGCTCATTTTTTTCCTTACAGTTAGCCTTATGAGGTATAGACTCATCATTTCTAGTTTATAGCTGAGGCTACTGAGGCACAGAAATGTTAAAAACGTGTCCAAGATTTACCACGGAGGGAGGTCTGATTGCAGGCAGGCAGACTCCCAAGCCCACACTTGTAATTGCCACAACTTAAGCCTCTTATTGGGGGGGTGAGGGGGACGACACATCTTCCACTTAAAATTGTTGTGAACTGGAATTGGGGTGTCTCCTTTGTAATAGTCACTGATTTAACTACAGTTGATGTACTTCTGGGGATCCTACTTCCTTGCTGCCTTCACCAATAAGTAAAAGGGATCTGCCATCTCCTAGGTCTTTTCCTAAGCCTTCTAGATTAGGGGGCGAGGAGGGGAGGGAGGACAGGAACAAGGTTTTCCTCATTTCATTGTCAGGGCAGATATTTTAACCACTTTGTAGGCTTTCCATAGGAGTCTGGCTTGGTGGTGAGGGGGTGTCCATTGGAGTGTTAACATTTGTTCACAGAAAAGTGAATCCAAGGCTAAACTGCTTTAGGAAGTGGCCTAGTCACTAGGAAATATTATTAAAATCCTTTTATTCCAGACCCAAGATGGCTAGTGAGAGATGATGGGTTTTGTGATGGTGGCCAAGCTGATTCTGTTGCAACACTCAGAGACGTGAGCTTGTCATAAAGTATTATCAGAAGAGAGAGTGCATAGGCTTGAAGTCAAGGATAAACCTCAGGAGACTTTCTAGGCTAGACCTGGCCGTGCATTTCTGTCGGTAAAACTTTCAGAGCAGGATAAGATTTTGTTGTGTTTTAAAGAACATCTGGTTTAGAAACAAACCTACTTCTTTAATTCCAGGGGCTAAAAACAAGGGCCTACAAGACACCGAGAAACCTAATGGTTCCTGGAAGACTGTTACATTAGGCAGTGGAGCAAGGACCTGTACCTGTACTACAGCCCAGCTTCCACCCACACAGCCACATAGACCCACAGAGAGCACATAGACAGGGGGTCTCTCTTTTCTTTTTTAAAATATATTTATTGATTTTTTTACAGAGAGGAGGGGAGAGGGATAGAAACATCAGTGAGGGAGAACCATCAGTCAGCTGCCTCCTGCACACCTCCCATTGGGGATGTGCCTGCAACCAAGGTACATGCCCTTGACCGGAATGGAACCCGGGACCTTTCAGTCCGCAGGCTGACGCTCTATCCACTGAGCCAGACCGGTCTTGGCAAGGGGTCTCTTTCTTCAAGTGTAATCTAGATACATCACCAATGGAGGAGAACACGTTCTTTTCAAAAGACTGCTCAGGCAAGGAGAACAGCCAGTAAGTAGATTATTCTAAGATAAATGCAGGGCAAGCCCTTGGAGGTAGTTGAATTAAGAAAGAGAACAAGGCATAATTGACCTGATAGTTTCTCAATGGGCAGTGACCCAGCAGCACAGGCTGTTGTGCTAACAGTCCCGATGTTTCTGCAAGCAATGCCCTTATTTAGGAAAAGTATGAAATACGGTTTACATCTGACGGATTCTTCTCCTCACTTGTTCATTCCTTGCTGGAACCCGTGTCTACCTAAATTTCAGCACAGTGGAAACGGAACAACTGCCTCTATTATTACCTGAAAATAATATAGTCTTTGTAAAATAATGAACTTCCCAGAACTGTCAAGTACACACATACCCGCACAATCACAGGAATCGGAAAATTAAATTCTGGATTTCCCCCAATTAACTGAATTTAGCTGGGTTACTTGACTTTTCTGGATCTTACTGTCTTCCTCAGTTTTGGGGAGTCTGTTGGCATTTTGAAGGAGATCATTCTTAGGTTGTGGAGGAATGTCTTGCTTTTTGTAGTCCTTTAACCTTCTAGCCTGTCCACTGAATGCTGGTATGGCTCTTGGTCTTACAACAGCCCCCAAACACTCACACACATTTTCAGATGTCCCTAAGAAGTGTGGGAGTGGTGGGAGGGGAGAGTGAGGACAGTAACCAACCCACGGTTGAAAACCACTAGGTTAGGAGGTCCCAAAAATTCAATAATAAATATTGTGAATTTCATGCTTTTTGTAGATAACCCTCTACTACTTAGCAGCAAAGAATCTAGTTCTCTGCCAGCCTCCTGCTTCTGTCTTCACTCACAGATAGTTTTGTGTGTGTGTGTGTGTGTTTTTAAAAATGTTTGGGCATCACAAGTTTTTGCATGTGATTCAGTGATATGTTTATAAATGATGGAAGGTTTCTACTTGTTCATTTTTAGGAATAGTATTGAGTGGGGAGGAATTTTTGAAATTGCAGCATCTACCATCCCCCATTTCTTTTCCTCTGTCACCTATCTGTTTATATGTGTAACATGCAGATCTTCCTTTCACTTCCCTCCACACTGGTGTCTGAATAAGCTCCGTCCACCTCACTGCAACAGTCAGATTACCCAGGTTCAAGTTTCATGCCACTGAGTCATTTTAAGGTTCCAACTGAATGACAATTGTTTTTAGACTCCTAGGGAAACTTGTGCATATACCTTGCCTACAGTCTTTCTAATTTGATTGGGTGTTTTATGCTGCCTCTAGAAGAGAAAGCTCACAGTACTCAGAAGACTGTAAATATAATTTGGTCCCTTGAGACTTCAGACTATCTCTAAAGTATGTGTTTACCTACATAGTTCCTGATAGGACATATCTATCAATTTTCAGAAAGCCAGTTTATATTTCTAATTTATGTTTTTAACTTCTGAAAAGTAAAAGTTCGTTCAACTTCATTCCTTTATGTTGAAAAATTTGTGATTCTCAGGTTATTTCTCTGTGATCAAAATGCTATTTGAAAATAGAAGGCTTTTATTCTTAGCCCTCTTTAACAAAATGTTTTTAAAATGAAACAGCATTGAGAAATGCAAATCAAAACCACAAGGAGATAGATCACTTTACACCTAAGATAGCTAAAATTAAAAAAGGCAATAGTAAGTGTTGGCAAGATATAAAAAAAAAATTGGGATCCTCACACACTGGTGATGGGATTGAAATAGAATAGCCACTCGGAAAACAGTGCACAGTTCATTAAGAAAGTTCACCTAGTCACCATGTGATCCAGCAAGTCCACTCCTAGAGAATTGAAAACACAAGTCCATGCAAAAACCTGTACACACGTGTTTTAAAGCTACTTAGTGGTGATGGTTGCCTAATTCTGTTACTATTCCCAGTGTAGCCACCTTCCTGGGTGGCAGGGTTTCCTGGATGTGCCGCATTCCTCAAAGCAGAAGTGGGTTTCCATTTGTAGTTAGGCCCAGAGAAGGGAGCAGTAAGAAGCTTATAAGAATCTCTTCCAGCATATCAAGTTGAACCTTATGAAATTGCCACTACTTTATATCTTTCTTTATTCTACAAAAAAAAAAAGTTACATCTGGTTCAATAGGTATGCCTCAGAGCCCTTGGATTAGGCTATCAGGACAGAGTCTGTATGCAATGCCAGGAGATGTTGATAGGAAATTCCCTTCGTTCTAAAAGAGGTGGGAGACTTATGACTATCCATCAAAGGAGAGCAGAGTCCACTGACAGTGGAATGAATGGTGAGGGTAGTCTGATCCTTTCCAGTAGTTTCATGTGGTTTATCCAAATGGACTAGCATTCTTAAACATTTGCTTTTGCCCATGTTGTCACTTTGTAAAGGCTTTTGGTCCAGGACTCACCAGAAGCCATGCATTGAGCACAGCTCAGCCTTGAGAATGCCCCATTCCCCCTAGGTCAGGCCACACACTGAGCTGTTCCTTTACAGCAGCGATTATCTAAAAAAAAACAAAAAACAAAACAAAAACATTTTAATATATTTCAGTCAGAAATTTAAAAAATTACTAGAATAAATGACATTAAAAACTTTTGGTTATTTAGAATCTTCTTTCAAAAGGTTCAATCTCAGTAAGTTGCAGCAAGTGTGGGGGGTTGCTGTTAAAATTCTGGGTCCTCGCTTTTTAGTCAAGTACATAAAATTAGTCATAAGGGGGAGTGAACAAAGGTAAAATGAATTGATGAATTAACTTTAACTTTTTAAATGGTAAAACAATTTTACCTGCTGTAAATACATAGGTAGAGAGAAAATAACATGAAGACAAGGATGGAGAGGGACCCTAAACTCAGTACAAACAGGAAAAGATGAATCTATTACAAATGAATAATACAGCCACACTGAACGGGAGATAAACTAATCCAAAAGATTCTTAAATATACATATTGACTGCTACTTTTAGGCTAAAGACAAAAGGAACTGTAAATGAATAATGAAAATTAGTTTATTAGTTTTGGTGGTTTTTTTTGTTGTTGTTGTTGATATTGTTTAGTAATTCTGAAACTACTTTGTATACCTTCCTGTACTGAGCAAATAAATAAGTGTATAGTTAATAATGTGAGCTAACATTCAGAGAAGGAGTTACAAATACAGAAAGAGAGGGTATATTAACCCAATTGTGTTAGATTTGAATTGGAGCTATCAGTATACACTTGTGTTTTTATTATATTGAAATAGATATAGATAGGAAAGCACGCGCGCGCACTTGTGTGTGTGTGTACATATAAATCTTAGAAAATTTTAGCACCAAAACAAGTGATAATAGTAAATTATAAATCCTAGAATAAAATAAGCTATGAATCACCACTGATGTGTGAGTGAATTAATTAACAAATTAATGAATAGATAGCTAACAAAGGAGAAAACTGTTAAATACAGAAGGAATAACTAGCAAATCATTTGACAACCACACTGCGTAGTGACTGCTTTAGGTAAGAATCATCAATAGATGATAAAATTTCTGGGTGAAAGTTTATCGAGAAATAAGATATTTATATAGTCTCCAAATATCTCCCTGTATGAGATACTTATTAATAATTAAAAAGGGAAATTAGTGACTTAGAGTGAGAAACTTGACAAGTCATCAAAGTTGTTATTGCTAGTGAATGAAACAAAAATGATATGCATTGAGAATGATATAAATCTCTTATTCCTGCCAAAAATGCATAACTTGAATCTACAATAAAAAGTCAGATAAACCCAAATTGAGGCTCATTGTACAAATAAATAGCCAACTGTACTCTTCAAAAATGTCAAGGTCATAAAAGACAAGGACTGAGGAAAAGACTCCAGGAAACTGAAGAGATGACAACTGAATGCCATATATAAATCTGGATTATATCTTGGATCAGGAAAACAAAGATGTTTTTAGGAAATCAAACTATAAAGGGTAAAAGGGGCATCATACTTTCAACTTATTCTTAACCTATTCAGGGATGAGAAAATAGTTTGTGTGGCAAATCTGGGCAAAGGGTATATAGGAACTCTATCTGTGATTTTTTTTAAATCTAAAATTATTTCAAAACTAGAGGCCAGGTACACAAAATTCATGCACAAGGTGTGTGTGGGGGTGTCCCTCAGCTCAGCCTGCACCCTCTTCAATCTAGGATCCTTGTCACAATTCAGGACTGCTGTCTCCCAACTGCTCTCCTGCCTGTCTTCCTGATTGCTCCTAATCACTTGTGTCTGTCAGCCTGATCACCCCCTAACCACTCCCCTGCCAGCCTGAATGACGCCTAACTGCTCCCCTGCCAGCCCAATTGCCCCTAACTGACCTCCTCTGCAGGCCTGGTCACCCCTAACTGCCCTCCCCTGCAGGTCTGGTCCCCCTCAACTGCCTTCCCCTGCCGTCCTGGTCATCCCTAACTGCCCTCCCCTGCAGGCTTGATTGCCCACAACTTCCCTTGCAGACCTGTGCCCTTCCCTGCTGGCCATCTTGTGGCCGCCATCTTGTGTCTAGAAGGGGACAGCAGTCTTGTGTGTTGGGGTGATGGTCAATTTGCATATTACTCTTTTATTAGATAGGATGGAGGCCTGCTGCACAGGTCGGGGCCGGCTGGTTTGCCCTGAAACTGCTCTTGTGTACTTTTAATATACTAGGCTACTTGGGATTCCGTATTTGTCAACAGTATCTATACCTCCCGGAGTTGGCCCTGGGGAGGGAGTTTGGCCCCTGAGGATCATAAGGAACCTCTGTTGCTTCGGTCACAATGCTTTAGGCCCATCCTGAAGATCGTTGGCTGTCCCTGTAGCCAGTCAGGGCTGTTTCTAAGTAACTGTTCTCAAATTGATGTCATCACTGCTCTCCAGAAACCATCCTTTCTCCTCACCTTGTAAAGAAGACAACTCTTACACATGGAAAAGTTTCCGCTCATTATGAGATGGGTTTTGGTGAAGTAAAAGCAAGGGTGTAAAAAAGTTGATTTTTGAAGGCACAGATTCGACTTGGCAGTCATCTTTATCCTGACAGCATTTAATGCGAAGTCCCTGTAGCCAGAAGATAATCTTGTTAGGCTCTAATTAAAAGCACAAGGTATTTTTTCACGTCTCCTCCTCATCTGTCTCCCTCTTTTAAATCTCTTCCTCTCCCATATTCCCCCACCCCACCCCCTGCCTCCTCTTCGTCATCTTTGAACGTTTAAGATGTTTTGGAATCGGCTAATCCCTGTGGATAGAAACAGAGCTGAGCAGGATATTGATTACCAAATACGGTATTGCTGCTAAAGATACCAGAGGAATGTGGCTTGAATGCTAAGCCTCCAGCCTATGAAAACGCTGCCAAACAAATTAGGTCATTTTAACTTCTTAGCTTTTTTAATAAGGAGCTGGAACTTTGATTTGGAACACGGTGGTGGTGCTATTTTCTCTCAGTGGAGGAGGGGTGAAAAGAGGGGGAGATGAGAGGGGAGGGAGACTGCCTTTGGTGTGTTTTAGGACCTGAGCCACCAGCTTGGGTTATGTAGGAGGCAAGCACATGTGTGGAGCCTCCGTTGACTGAAGCATCAGTGAAAGAGCTGAGGCAGCAAGTTCAGGTGCGCAGCCTCGTTACCTGAGGCTGGAAGCTCCGCCGGCCCAGGCCCAGGCCACGGTGCTCAGGCTGATGTGCTTCTTCATAGAAAGGTTCGTGGAGTTCATGCTGGTGAGGACACACTGAAACCGATCGCAGGTGGTCACGTGTGTGCCTGAGGGTGTGTGACGTGAACATGCCATTCCCATCACGGCATACCTTTACATGACACACAGGGACTGCGCCTGCCTCACAGGGACTGTGTTTGCCTCCCAGAAAGACCACGGCCTTCGGGTCCATGTTCAGAAATGTTTATTCTGTTGTGACATTAGTGCTCATAACAGTAAAATGCTCTCAGGTAGAGTGGATGGGAGCAAACACTGCTTCAGAATTTTGCTTTGTTCTTTTTCGTTACACTGTGTACATGGTTAGCAATATAACGTTAAGATTTCCCAGATTAAAACAAAAACTGAGACCAGTTAAAAGAATTTCTGTTTCTGTCTCATGTAACGTACCCCTTTTCGCTTTTCGTTGTTGGTTAGGGCTGCACAACTGGAGTCCCTTTCTTCCTCCCTCCTCTTCCTTCCCCCTCTTCCTTCCCCCGCCACCCCCTCCACACACACACCTGTTTCCCACCTTCAGTTGGTTTCTTCTAAGAGACTCTTAAAGCGGGCCCATAGAGAAATTCTTCCACCGCCAGGACATCTGGGTAGGCTCTGTAGCCTTCGTTGTACCTACCGAGGACCTGTCTTCCCTCTCCCCCACCTTACTTCTCTTGCTACTGTTTCCACCCGCTCACAAGCTCTTCCTCCCATCTTCGGAACTGAGCCCGTGAAGCTCAGTTCTTCATCCTGATCAGCAGAGTCAGAGGTTCTTACTGATTTCCTGTGGAAATTGCTCTTGTTTTTTCCCCCAGCTAATCAAGGAGAAGAGAGGGGGCTTTGGAACCCACAGGGCTTTAGGATAGTCATTTTCAGACCTTCTTTTCCAAAACATGTACAGACACACCTGGGACCTAAATCTGATTTGGGTGCACGTTTATACACTATACTGGGGTATCTTTTTGATGCTGTGGTTTGAGTTCAGAATCCCCGTTATTGCACATACGTGTCATGAAATGATTTGTTTTGCTTAGCAATGGAGGCATTCTTGAATGGGGGTGGGGAGGTTCAAAATACACTTATCTTGCCCTGAATCTTGTCTTTTATAGTATTTGTGATTGATATCATTGAATGTGTTTGTTATAGGTAAACTGAAATAATGGGGTCAGGGTAATTGAAATGACTATCCTCTCGCTGGCCCACATAATCTGTTATTTCTCTATGTAGCTAATAAGCCAGCTATAATCAAGATCAGGGCTTAACCACATCAAGACATTTGGATTTTATGTAAATTTATAAGACAACTAGAATTAAGTGATACTTGTTATATTGAAATCTTAAAAGTGTTTCATTCCTGTCTTAGTAACTCTTGAGTACATGTGTCACTGCTATAAAAGCTCTCCCGTTAGAGAGGGATGGGAATTCCCCTCTATAAACTGAGGCCTTGAAGAATTGCATTAGGTCAATCAGTGTCAGAACGCCGGTCAAGCCTGGGCCTTTTATTACTTCAGGAGTTAGACTTTCTAGTATTGCACAGGGCTTTACACTGATCTGTTCACTTTTATCGGTAACCATTAATTGAAGTGTTTATCTGTGCTCCTAATTTGCTTGTCTAAGTTTAAAACTTGAATCTGAACCTTGTTGTCCAAGAGGAAAAGCCATGAAGAAGAGTTGAAAACCCATGTAACTAAAAAAAGAAGCAAATGAAATCTCGCTGGCTTTTTGGACGTGTTGGGTTATGAGTTTTCATGCATTCTGTGCAAGTGGCGAGAATGAGAGCTCTTGCTGATGTTTTTTCTCTTTCAGCTAGGCCAGGATTTACTGGTGTGTTTATCTTGTCACCATTCCGGTTTGACTCTAAGGAAATGAAAACATCTTCCATTTGTTCTTTTCTTTCCAAAGGGCATCCGCTTCGATCCTGAAATTCCGCAAACACTACGACTAGAGTTTGCTAAGGCAAACACGAAGATGGCCAAGAGCAAACTCGTAGGGACTCCAAACCCCAGTACTCCTCTGCCCAACACTGTACCTCAGTTCATTGCCAGAGAGCCATGTAAGTGGATCTGCTTTTCATTTTTAAGGTGGGGGTGGGGGGGTGGATTACAACAACAATCGGATCACTGAGACTAGCTGATGTGCCGCCTGTGAGAGCACACCAAGGGACGGAGCTGGCTGAGGGTCATGTCCAGTTCCGTGGAGAGGGCGCCTACTCTTGCTGTCTGAACTCCAGATACGGCTGTCTTGTTTGTGATTTGTGTCTCCAAAGATGGTTTGGCTCAATCAGAGCTATAGCTACAACATGTTGATGTGTTGTAGATTTTCTTAATGGGCTTGACTTTATCGTGAGTATGCCCTATTTGCCTTGGAGTGTAAACCCTTTTTTCATTTCCCCATTCCTGGACATGGGAGTCAGTTCTCAGCAATCACTTCGTTGAAGAACATCAGTTCTGCGGTTTTGGGGAAATGCAATGTTAAAAAATGAAAGAAGGGGATATTAAGTTTATTCTATTTTTGAGAACAGTTTGGCCGTAAATCTTGGGGGGAAAGTAAACACATCCAAAGCATTTATGTATTGGAACAACCAGTTCCAGCAAACAAATACCAGTACAAATTGAAGGAAGTCGGGGGCTTTTTGTTTTAAATTAATTGGGTATGAACACTTGACTAATTGCTAAAAAGTATTGTACCCCACCTCATGAGCTTATTTCCTTAAATGTCCAGGCTACAATTTCTGTGTTTGACTGAAAAGATTGTCTTAATTTTCTTTTTCAAGCTCAATCACCAGCAGAAGTGAGGCGTGAAATGGCCTTAACTTTTCCTTTCTTTGCGTAGCTATACGTGATGGACTGTGACAGGGCGTTCAGGAGTCCCAAAGGACTTGCTGTTATTTGGAATATTCCTATACTCTCGTTCTTCATCTTCCCAGACCACATGATCTTCATCTCCTTCCTGCGCTCTCTGACAATATGTTCCAGCTTTTCTTACTGAAACTGAAGGTCACATGGGTTCCTTTCTTCCCGTCATGTGCCTGTCAGATCTAATCAGACTACTTTGGAAGTTGTAGTCATCCTGTAGCTCAGTTATTCTTGAGAAAGCTGCTTGCGTGTCGCTGGAAACGAACAGATAAAAGAGTTTCTCCCCCAGTTTGTTCTAGAATGTTTCTGTGAAGCCACAGAGTAATAATGGAGAAGAAGAAAAAAATTGTTCTTCCATGTCCTAAGAAAAAGAAATCTTTGTTTATTTGGGAAGGAAATCTAAATGAAGGTTTCATTTTCAGGTGCAGGGGCTCTAAGGGAGTAGGCATGGACATTTCTTACAGAATTCTATATCCCTACAGCATCTATCTCAGTACCTTGTATATTGCATACATTTATAAATATTAAATTAAAAAATTTAATTTAGCTATTTTCAGAATTATTCCATTTGTGTGAATTTTTTCTGAAAAAAATTGTTCTCTTAAGGCGTCAGAAAAGAGTATTTGTAGGATACTTTGATTTAGAAAAGATAACCTAGAGTAACTCTACTATTTGGAAATTGCCTGCCTCAGACAGGAAGTGAAATGCTGGCCATACTTGACTCTTTCAGTTCTTTGTGCAGTGCTTTTTCTGAGAGGTCAAAATGTTTTCTAAGTCTGCTACAGCAGCTCTATGAAACAAGTAGCCAGCAAGGTGATAGCCAGTTCACAGCAGGGTACAGAGAAGCAATGGAGATGGACAAAGCGAACATCCACAAATCCTTGAAGTCACAGAAGAGCTTAACTGAGTTTAGACACTGCTTTGGCCCACTCTGCCTACCTCCCTTCCCTGTATATAGGACAACTCAGAAATGCTCAGATAATTTCTGTGGTGGAGTCAAAACTTGCCTGTCAGCCCAGCTGGGATGGCTCAGTGGTTGAGCATTGACTCATGAAGCATGAAGTCGTCACTGGTTCAGTTCCTGGTTGGTGCACATGCCCAGGTTGTGGGCTTGATTCCCAGTAGGGAGTGTGCAGAAAGGCAGCTGATCAATATTTCTATCTCCTTACCCCTCTCCCTTCCCTTCTCTAAAATCAATAAAAAAACACTTAAAAACAAAACAAAAAACCTTTGCCTGTCTGCTCATGGCACAATGAACTTGAAGCTAAAAAAAGAA